>NC_059506.1:15710624-16025624 GCF_914767665.1 Harmonia axyridis
GATGACTCTCGACCAGAGCATGATATGGAGTTATGTAGGGTATTATCAAAGGACCCTCCGATATCACCGAACATTGCAAGCAGAATCTCCTTCGCGTTGAGGGTGCCTTCCACCTCTCTAAGTACTTTTTAGCTTAGTCGAGGCAAATTCAATTTTTGAAATACTTTAAATTGATTTAATGTGATTAGCAACGAATTTATCGGCTCGTAATTGTTTTTAGTCTGTACCCAGAGCCGAATTCTTCAAATCTTTCAAATATGCTCCGCATCTTGCTGACGATGCTACTCCAGATGAAGAAGGAAAATAAGTTTTCATAACGTTCGTCCAAATAGGAAAATTCTTCGCTAGTTAGATGATATGTGACATGATTTCTGGACAGAGAAATGTGTTTTTATAGATTTGTAGGTGAAGAAACACATATAAATGGCTAAACATAATTAGACTTACATTGCTTTATGAAATAGCGATGGGCAACTCGAGCTGTTCAACTCGATTAACTCGATTTGCAATCTCAACGAGTCAGCTCCATTTACCTTTGCGTTTATTCGAATCAACTCGGAACTCGGAAGAAACTATACGATTCGGTAAATCGTGAATCCACGTTCGTTGCCATTGCAGTTCGAGCTGTGGCTGGCCCGAGTTGGGCTGGATCTTACGAGTTACGTTACGACTATACGACGTAAACCGAATCAAGCCGTCGTGTCACGTGTGGTGAAGCGACCGCCGAGTTAAACCTTCCTTCACCGAACTGAACTCGTTTCAACCGAGTTTCAACGTTTCAACCGAGTTTCAACGTTTCAACGTTTCAACTCGTCGACCGAGTTGAACTCGGATGGACCGAGTTCAACTCGAATGGACCGAGTTTGACTCGGTGGATGCCGGCAGTCGAAGTCGACGCGATGAACCTTCACTCGGTGCGGTGAACGCATCGAGTTATTCGGTCGGTTGCGGCCGACTCGAGTCAACTCGACTTTCAAACCGAGTTGGCCATCGATTCAACTCGAGTAGATCCAGTTGAGAATTATGCAACTCGTCCCATCGCTATTATAAAACACGTTTTCGCAATCTGGGGGTCCTGCTCAGATAATGCCCGGAAAGAACCTTTTTCTCCATATCTCTTGAACGGTGTCTGGACAAATTAAAAAAAAGGTGGACAAACGAGGATCTACGATGGACAAATGTTCCCGAAATTTTGAGCTCAAAATTCGCATTGGGGGTGCCAACTTCACACTTCGCGTAATTTCGAATGATCGATGTCTTGGTTTCTGGGGGTGGACAAATAAAATTATTGGATGGACAAACGTGGACATACGATGGACAAACGATCCTGAAATTTTGAGCTCAAACATCGCATTTGGGGGTGCCAACTTCACACTTGGCATAATTTGGAATGGTCGAGTTTTTGGTTTCTGGGGTTGGATTAATGAAATTATTGGGTGGATGAACGTGGACCTACGATGGACGAACGATCCAAAATTCGCATTTGGGAGTGCCAACTTCACACTTTGCGTATTTGGAATGCTCGATTTTTTTGGTTTCTGGGGAAGGACAAAAAAAAATGGACCTATGCTGGACAAACGATTAATGGCATTTTAAACACTTCTTTGAGATTTGTGGGTGCTGCTCAAAAAATGAACGGAAAAGAAATAAAAAACAGACCCGTATTTCGAGAAAGTTACATAAAACATTTATTCTTTCGTTTGCTACAAAGAACAAATTAACAAAATTTAAAAAAGATCATACTGCTGACTCCCAAATCATGGATATCAGTAGCTGTGTGAAGCTGGCACCCCCAAATGCGAATTTTTGGAAAAAAATCGGGATCGTTTGTCCATCGTAGGTCAACGTTTGTCCATCCTTTTTTATAATTTGTCCAGGCACCGTTAGCGAGATATAAGAAAATTTTTCTTAATAATAATAATAATAACCGTCTTCATCGACACTGCCGAGGAATAAAGGAGGCAGAGGTCTGCTAGACATCATGGAACTTGCCCATGGGCCAATTGAATGCCTACGAACATACTTCAAAGACAAATCAGGCATGTCAGAGATCTACAAAGTACTGTGTGAAGCATACGAATCAACACCTTTACAACCGCACAAAGAGCAATTGTCATACAACCACCAGACAATTCAAGAAAAACTGCAAAGATGGAGAGAAAAGCCCCTACATGGACGACATTTCAACGAGGTGAACCAGGATCATGTCGACATTGAAGCGTCGAACTATTGGCTCACATCAGGTGCGATTTATCCAGAAACGGAAGGATTTCTTTTAGCCATCCAAGATCAAGTGATCTCAACAAAAAATTACTGCAAGCATATCATAAAGGATCGAACTATTACTGACGATCGATGCCGTTATGGATGTCCAACGAATGAGACAATCCAACATATCACGGGAGGATGTCAAATGTTTGCAGGAAATGAATATAAAGAGCGACACGATGCAGTAGGAAAGATACTACACCAAGAAATGGCAACTAAATTAACGCTAATTCATTCTGAAAAAGTGCCATACTACAAGTACCGACCGGAAACAATCCTGGAAAACGAACGCTATAAACTGTACTGGGATCGTACAGTTTTGACTGATAAAACAGTCCCTTACAACAGGCCAGATATATTGCTAGTTGATAAACATCAAAAGGCAGCAATACTCATCGACGTAGCAATACCTAATAACAACAACATGCGTCAAAAAGAGGTCGAAAAAATTTCAAAATATAGGGACCTCGAATTTCAGATAAAGCGCCAGTGGGAAATGATATCAACGAGAACTATTCCAATTATCATCTCAACAACAGGAATAGTACCCAAAAATCTCAAGAGAAATATCAAGCAACTTAGTGAGTATATATCTAATATAATGCAAAAAGCTGTTCTTTCAGGTACTGCAAGGACGGTGAGAAAATTCCTAGGAAGCGAAGGACAGGTTCAAGGATCGCGTGTAAGAGAACCAGAAGTTCGACGAGAACCAGGGGGACCACAAGGACCGGACACGACCGAGCTCTACCCTTCTGATATTTTAAATATCTGGGACTGAGTGAATGTTCCTCTTAGCGAGGAGTGAGAAGCCGACGGCGAGGAGAAATCCTACGCGTATAGGCAAAAGTCGGGACCGTCTTCATTATTATTATTATTATTGAGATGTATTTTCTTATATTTCGTAGGTCCACGTTTGTCCACCATTTTCTATCATTTTTCCATGCACCATTCGCGAGATATAAGAAATAATAATAATAATAATAACTGTCTTTATCACTAATATGATAATTGTTATGGTATTGAGATTGTTATTTTTTGTAACACATGTTGTGATAATATTCACATGTAGCAGGAACATTCAGTTTCAAATTAAACGCTGAGATGAAATGTTATCATTTGATTTCCCTCTTCATTTATACGAAATAAATTATTAAAGATTACTTTGTTCTACAAGTTGAAGTAGTAACAGTGGCGACGAGAAAATGAGTGAAGAAAAGAGTTTTGTCGGTCATTTACGTGAATTCGACGTAAAAATTAATGACTGGAGTATCTTCAAACCTCGTTTATTGAATTATTTCACGGCGAACAATATAGAAGATCCCGTGAGAAAACGTGCCATATTATTAAATTTACTATCGGAAGATTCTTACCGATTAATTTTCAATTTGTGCCTACCAACCGCACCGGAAAGAAAAACCTTCGAAGAACTGATAAACTTATTTTCCGATCATTTCGGAACGCAAACTTCGGTTTTTGCCGAAAGAGAAAAATTCTACAGTGCCAAGAAGTTATCAAGTGAAACAGCAAACGACTGGGCAGCTAGACTTCGAAATTTAGCAGCATATTGTGAGTTTGACGAAGAGTTAAACATTGCATTAAGAGATCGGTTCATCGTGGGATATAATAATGGACCTGTGATGGACAGACTTTTTGAAGAAAGGAAACAAATTTCTCTAGCCGAAGCAATTCGAATAGCGTCATCCAAAGAAGCAGCACGTGGAAAAGAAGCGACGCCATTTTCCTTGAAAGAAGAGCCATTGTTCCATTTCAGAAAAGGCAGCAAGTGCGCAGCCTCAGCGAAGACGTCAACCTCTACGTCACAGGAAAGGATGTCAGCGCAAATGAAATGTCAAGTTTGTGGCAGAAGCAATCATCTGTCATCAAATTGTCAATACCGTGAGTGTTCTTGCCATTTCTGTAATACTAAAGGTCATTTATCTCCTGTTTGTCCGAAAAGACAACAATCAGGGACAAAAAGAATTGTTCATAATCAAAATAAAACGAATCGCAATTTCAAATTTGTCAAACAGAATTCTTTTCAAAATTATCTGGATGATAAGCAAAATTCATTATTTATGATCAAAAATATAGAAAATAAACCATTTTATGTTAATATTTCTATTAATAATAATAATTATGCATTTCGAATAGACACAGGATCAAGTATATCTTGTATAAACAAATTCTTCTATGAAAAATTTTTCTCATCTGAAACTTTAAGAAAATCTGATAAGGAATTATTTGTATACACTGGTCAAAAGATATCACCTATTGGTAGTTTTGTAACGAATGTTGTTTATAATGACATAGAGAAAAATATTACAATTTTTGTAATAGATAAGGGAGGACCACCTATATTAGGTAGGGATTTTCTCTCGAAATTTTCGATTGGATTATCAGATGTATTTCAATTGACTAGCTTGGATGATAATTTTTTGGTGAATGAATTGAAAGAAAAATATTCAGCTGTTTTTTCCCCAGGTTTAGGGACTTTTACTAAAGGTGTAGCAATATTAAAGTTAAAAAACGATACTGTTGTGCCAAAATTTTTCAGGGCCAGACCTTTACCATTCGCTATGAAATCTAAAGTGGAGGATGAACTGAACCGACTTTTAGAGATGGGAGTGATTTCTCCAGTGGAGTACTCAGATTGGGGGACCCCAGTAGTACCTGTTCTAAAACCTGATGGTAGCATAAGGATCTGTGGTGATTTTAAGGTGACGGTAAATCCGCACCTGGAAGTAGATAAGTATCCTTTACCACGCACTGATGATTTATTTGCTAGCTTAGCAGGTGGTGAGGAATATACTAAATTAGATTTATCAAATGCTTTCAACCAAGTTTTGTTAGATGAAAATTCTAAAAAATTTTGTACTATTTCAACTCATATAGGGTTATTTGTATATAATCGATTACCATTTGGAATAGCCTCTTGTCCTAGTAAATTTCAGAAAATTATGACATCCTTACTTAGCGGAATAGAGGGAGTAGTTTTTTTCATTGATGATGTTTTAATTACTGCACGAAATAGAAAAGAACATCTTGAAAAATTGAAACGAGTATTAGACATTTTAAAAGATGCAGGACTTAAAGTTTCCTTAGATAAATGCTGTTTTTTCCAGAAATCAGTGAAATATTTGGGTCACATAATTGACAAAGAAGGGATACATCCTGATCCTGTTAAAATCGAGGCAATCAAAAATGCGCCCATTCCTCGTAATATTACTCAATTAAAGTCTATAATTTCACTAATTAGTTATTATGGAAAATTTATAAAAAATCAAGCTACTATATTGCATCCACTTTATAATCTGCTAAAAAAAGATGTAAAGTGGAATTGGTCGAAAGAATGTCAAAACGCTTTTAATAAAATAAAAAATGAACTGACGTCTGATAAGTTACTGGTACATTTTCAAGATGACAAGCCGATAAAACTTACTGTAGATGCCTCAAATTATGGTATTGCGGCTATTATAAGTCATGTTTTCGAAAATAAAACTGAACGACCTATTGCATACGCCTCTAGAACATTGAATAAAAGTGAAATTAACTATTCACAAATAGAAAAGGAAGGTCTTGCTATTATTTTTGGTCTCGATAAATTCAATCAATATCTTTATAACCGACCGTTTATTCTTGTTACTGATCACAAGCCATTATTAGCAATTTTTAATCCGTCAAAAGCAATTCCACAATTTTCGGCAAATCGACTCAGAAGATGGGCAGTGATTTTGTCAAATTACACCTACAAAATAGAGTATGTAAGATCCGAAAATAACGTCGCAGATTGTTTGAGCAGATTACCTCTTCCGGATAATTTTGAATATACAGAAGAAATTTTTTCAGATAAAATTATCGTTCCGAAGATTTAATTCGATGGTGAGGAATATCAGTCACAAGGAACAGTTGTATACAATTTATTCAATGGCAACGTTTCTGAGCATTTAGCTCCTTCATCAGGCTAAAAACAAAAACCAATTCATAAACAACGGCATGGATCATACAATTGGTGTAGCAATAAAGATAAAAAATACATAAAATGATGTCGCTATACAATAATAAATATGAAATATAAACTAGATGACAAATAACAATGAATATAAATATAAAGCAAAACAACATGAAACAATTAACGCCAGGTCGGCCAAGGAAACAATAAGTTTACAATAAAAAGCGATCTCACCCTATGAATAACGGTTATAAATCATTCGAATACATCGAAATCATCAAATAAATGTCCATAAAATAAAATGGCATTATCAGGATATCATAAAAAACCACATCAAATAAGACGTATAAGTATAAACTAATGTATCAGGCAAGACAGACTGCATTAAAATGTGTGAGACATACTAACACTCGATTCAAAAGGAAACACGAACTACCGCGCGATAAAACTATCTACATTTACCTTATTAATTAAGTTAAAATACACCGAACTCAAACTACCAATATCGGTGCGTGTATTCACAGAATCTTTTATTCTCTTGATAAAAACCATTTCTTTGAATGTTCGTTTAAACCAATTCTTTTCTTTATTTAAAATTTTTACATTATTAAAATCAAAGGAGTGGTCATTAATTCTTGCATGCTGTGATAATGCTGTTGCTTCACTACGATTTTTGCAATCTCTCTCATGTTGTTTCAACCTCGACCCTATATACTGTTTTGTTTGGCCTATGTAACTGCCAGCACAATCTGAACAATCTATTTTGTACACTAAATTAGAGTGTCTCATCAAAGGATTGCCATCCTTTAGTCGACTGAACAATTTTCCCACAGTTTTATTATAATAAAAAACTACTTTGTTTGAGAGATTGCTCATTATTCTTGCCAATTGCTGAGAGCATCCCGGTATATAGACTAATTTACTATAATGTGTCGTTTGATCAACATCACTGGATGATCGAGAATCACCTGCACTAATAGACGAATAAAAAATCTTATATATTAAATTACTTGGATAACCATTCTTGACCAGCAGAGCTGCCTGATCACGGAAATTTTTTTCATGGAATGACTCATGAGAGAGGTTTAGAATTTTATATTTTACATTCTTTATTATAGCGATTTTTTGTGTGAGTGAATGCAAAGAATTAAAATGTAACAATCGCTCAGAAGAAACTGGCTTCGAGTACAAATCAGTTATTATCTTATTATCACGACGGATCAATAACAAATCCAAAAATGGAATTTTTTTATCATTTTCTAATTCATATGTGAAATTCAAGTCATTATGATAATTGTTGAAGGCATTCACAACGAAATCAATACTGTCTTTAGGTATGGACATAATAATATCATCAACATATACCCATACAAACGGTATATATATATTGAGTTTCGAAATAACAGACTTGATCAAATTATTCATTATAATTTCCGCCAAGATGGGGGAGGCAGGATTGCCCATCGCTGAACCTCTAATCTGCTTATAAAACCTCTCCTTATACTGACAATAACTACTATCAAATATGAAACTAACAATTTTTTTGACAACATTTTGAGGAATTTGGATTACATCTGCATAGTCACTCCAGTTATCTGATAATATCTTCTCAACTAATTCCTGAGGTATATTTGTAAATAGGGACTCAACATCAACACTTACAAGAACATAATCATCAGGAATACTAATATGTGAAAGTCGATCAATAAGATCCCTAGAATTCCTGATGGAATAAACGAAAGTATGTTTAACATTTGACAATAAATTGCATAAATATTTTGACACATTATATACAGGTGAACCACAACATGACACAACAGGTCTAAGTGGATTATTAATTTTGTGTATTTTAACCAATCCATATATTTTGGGGGATACAGCGTTATAACATTTCATTATTTTAGATTCACTATCTGCAATATAACCATCTACCCTCAAGTTTTCGATCAAAGAATTAGCGGCAGTTTGAATTCTTATAGTTGGATCAGATTTAAGGACACTATAAGTGGTGGAATCAGACAATAAATCACGCATCTTAACATCATGATTTGTACTCGAAGCCAGTTTCTTCTGAGCGATTGTTACATTTTAATTCTTTGCATTCACTCACACAAAAAATCGCTATAATAAAGAATGTAAAATATAAAATTCTAAACCTCTCTCATGAGTCATTCCATGAAAAAAATTTCCGTGATCAGGCAGCTCTGCTGGTCAAGAATGGTTATCCAAGTAATTTAATATATAAGATTTTTTATTCGTCTATTAGTGCAGGTGATTCTCGATCATCCAGTGATGTTGATCAAACGACACATTATAGTAAATTAGTCTATATACCGGGATGCTCTCAGCAATTGGCAAGAATAATGAGCAATCTCTCAAACAAAGTAGTTTTTTATTATAATAAAACTGTGGGAAAATTGTTCAGTCGACTAAAGGATGGCAATCCTTTGATGAGACACTCTAATTTAGTGTACAAAATAGATTGTTCAGATTGTGCTGGCAGTTACATAGGCCAAACAAAACAGTATATAGGGTCGAGGTTGAAACAACATGAGAGAGATTGCAAAAATCGTAGTGAAGCAACAGCATTATCACAGCATGCAAGAATTAATGACCACTCCTTTGATTTTAATAATGTAAAAATTTTAAATAAAGAAAAGAATTGGTTTAAACGAACATTCAAAGAAATGGTTTTTATCAAGAGAATAAAAGATTCTGTGAATACACGCACCGATATTGGTAGTTTGAGTTCGGTGTATTTTAACTTAATTAATAAGGTAAATGTAGATAGTTTTATCGCGCGGTAGTTCGTGTTTCCTTTTGAATCGAGTGTTAGTATGTCTCACACATTTTAATGCAGTCTGTCTTGCCTGATACATTAGTTTATACTTATACGTCTTATTTGATGTGGTTTTTTATGATATCCTGATAATGCCATTTTATTTTATGGACATTTATTTGATGATTTCGATGTATTCGAATGATTTATAACCGTTATTCATAGGGTGAGATCGCTTTTTATTGTAAACTTATTGTTTCCTTGGCCGACCTGGCGTTAATTGTTTCATGTTGTTTTGCTTTATATTTATATTCATTGTTATTTGTCATCTAGTTTATATTTCATATTTATTATTGTATAGCGACATCATTTTATGTATTTTTTATCTTTATTGCTACACCAATTGTATGATCCATGCCGTTGTTTATGAATTGGTTTTTGTTTTTAGCCTGATGAAGGAGCTAAATGCTCAGAAACGTTGCCATTGAATAAATTGTATACAACTGTTCCTTGTGACTGATATTCCTCACCATCGAATTAAATCTTCGGAACGATAATTTTATCTGAAATAATTATATTGGTCTCTTAATTGGTTGACATGGGATTTTTCAACTACATCATGACGGTATTTGGTATCAACTTGGTTGTACATTTCAAAGAATGGGCTAAAGATAACAAGAAGCTGGCAAACTCGATCAACAATAGGATATTCCTGTTGAGGTGCAGACATGATGGTATATACCCAAAGCACATTGTTAATGAAGTCAAATGTGTTTACTCTTTATTCCAAGTAAAACATCCGTATAATAGAAAAATATGTACAATGGTAAATAAACTCAAAAGAGATATTCTAAATCTTGAAATTAAAATTGTCAATTGGAGGATCACCAGGTTGCGTAAGAGTATTGTTTACCATAGAAGTTCATTGAAGAATCGTGTGCCTGATGGATTAATTAGTGATTTTGCGATGAGACAGGAGAAATTTTTTCAGCGAACATTGAATTCTGTTAGGTCGGCCAATGTTCGTAAGTATCATTCTTTGTTTTCACTTGCTGATCGCCCCGATGTGGTGACACAGCCTAATTGGCTAGTTAACCTCACAAATGTTGAACTACCGTGGTTTGTATCAAAAATTTTATCTTTGGGGTCTAAGTTTTCTTTACCATATGAACTGAAAGATTTTCCATGGTTGGATCTTTTATCTGATATAGAGAATTATGTAAGAGTTCAGGAGACATTGGATACTGAGGGGAAGAACGGATTGAGAGCTACGTTATGTAATGTCGTTCTTAATTTTTATAATAAATTCAAGTCTATGGTCACCCCAGATCCTCTTAATAAATATTTATTGAAATTGTTTCAAAAGACTAAACGTTTTCTTAGTGTTAATCCATCTCTAATTGTTCTTAATTCTGATAAAGGTAAAAAGACTGTTGTTATGAATGATACTGACTATGATGTTAAGATGCGTGATTTATTGTCTGATTCCACCACTTATAGTGTCCTTAAATCTGATCCAACTATAAGAATTCAAACTGCCGCTAATTCTTTGATCGAAAACTTGAGGGTAGATGGTTATATTGCAGATAGTGAATCTAAAATAATGAAATGTTATAACGCTGTATCCCCCAAAATATATGGATTGGTTAAAATACACAAAATTAATAATCCACTTAGACCTGTTGTGTCATGTTGTGGTTCACCTGTATATAATGTGTCAAAATATTTATGCAATTTATTGTCAAATGTTAAACATACTTTCGTTTATTCCATCAGGAATTCTAGGGATCTTATTGATCGACTTTCACATATTAGTATTCCTGATGATTATGTTCTTGTAAGTGTTGATGTTGAGTCCCTATTTACAAATATACCTCAGGAATTAGTTGAGAAGATATTATCAGATAACTGGAGTGACTATGCAGATGTAATCCAAATTCCTCAAAATGTTGTCAAAAAAATTGTTAGTTTCATATTTGATAGTAGTTATTGTCAGTATAAGGAGAGGTTTTATAAGCAGATTAGAGGTTCAGCGATGGGCAATCCTGCCTCCCCCATCTTGGCGGAAATTATAATGAATAATTTGATCAAGTCTGTTATTTCGAAACTCAATATATATATACCGTTTGTATGGGTATATGTTGATGATATTATTATGTCCATACCTAAAGACAGTATTGATTTCGTTGTGAATGCCTTCAACAATTATCATAATGACTTGAATTTCACATATGAATTAGAAAATGATAAAAAAATTCCATTTTTGGATTTGTTATTGATCCGTCGTGATAATAAGATAATAACTGATTTGTACTCGAAGCCAGTTTCTTCTGAGCGATTGTTACATTTTAATTCTTTGCATTCACTCACACAAAAAATCGCTATAATAAAGAATGTAAAATATAAAATTCTAAACCTCTCTCATGAGTCATTCCATGAAAAAAATTTCCGTGATCAGGCAGCTCTGCTGGTCAAGAATGGTTATCCAAGTAATTTAATATATAAGATTTTTTATTCGTCTATTAGTGCAGGTGATTCTCGATCATCCAGTGATGTTGATCAAACGACACATTATAGTAAATTAGTCTATATACCGGGATGCTCTCAGCAATTGGCAAGAATAATGAGCAATCTCTCAAACAAAGTAGTTTTTTATTATAATAAAACTGTGGGAAAATTGTTCAGTCGACTAAAGGATGGCAATCCTTTGATGAGACACTCTAATTTAGTGTACAAAATAGATTGTTCAGATTGTGCTGGCAGTTACATAGGCCAAACAAAACAGTATATAGGGTCGAGGTTGAAACAACATGAGAGAGATTGCAAAAATCGTAGTGAAGCAACAGCATTATCACAGCATGCAAGAATTAATGACCACTCCTTTGATTTTAATAATGTAAAAATTTTAAATAAAGAAAAGAATTGGTTTAAACGAACATTCAAACAAATGGTTTTTATCAAGAGAATAAAAGATTCTGTGAATACACGCACCGATATTGGTAGTTCGGTGTATTTTAACTTAATTAATAAGGTAAATGTAGATAGTTTTATCGCGCGGTAGTTCGTGTTTCCTTTTGAATCGAGTGTTAGTATGTCTCATACATTTTAATGCAGTCTGTCTTGCCTGATACATTAGTTTATACTTATACGTCTTATTTGATGTGGTTTTTTATGATATCCTGATAATGCCATTTTATTTTATGGACATTTATTTGATGATTTCGATGTATTCGAATGATTTATAACCGTTATTCATAGGGTGAGATCGCTTTTTATTGTAAACTTATTGTTTCCTTGGCCGACCTGGCGTTAATTGTTTCATGTTGTTTTGCTTTATATTTATATTCATTGTTATTTGTCATCTAGTTTATATTTCATATTTATTATTGTATAGCGACATCATTTTATGTATTTTTTATCTTTATTGCTACACCAATTGTATGATCCATGCCGTTGTTTATGAATTGGTTTTTGTTTTTAGCCTGATGAAGGAGCTAAATGCTCAGAAACGTTGCCATTGAATAAATTGTATACAACTGTTCCTTGTGACTGATATTCCTCACCATCGAATTAAATCTTCGGAACGATAATTTTATCTGAAATAATTATATTGGTCTCTTAATTGGTTGACATGGGATTTTTCAACTACATCATGACGGTATTTGGTATCAACTTGGTTGTACATTTCAAAGAATGGGCTAAAGATAACAAGAAGCTGGCAAACTCGATCAACAATAGGATATTCCTGTTGAGGTGCAGACATGATGGTATATACCCAAAGCACATTGTTAATGAAGTCAAATGTGTTTACTCTTTATTCCAAGTAAAACATCCGTATAATAGAAAAATATGTACAATGGTAAATAAACTCAAAAGAGATATTCTAAATCTTGAAATTAAAATTGTCAATTGGAGGATCACCAGGTTGCGTAAGAGTATTGTTTACCATAGAAGTTCATTGAAGAATCGTGTGCCTGATGGATTAATTAGTGATTTTGCGATGAGACAGGAGAAATTTTTTCAGCGAACATTGAATTCTGTTAGGTCGGCCAATGTTCGTAAGTATCATTCTTTGTTTTCACTTGCTGATCGCCCCGATGTGGTGACACAGCCTAATTGGCTAGTTAACCTCACAAATGTTGAACTACCGTGGTTTGTATCAAAAATTTTATCTTTGGGGTCTAAGTTTTCTTTACCATATGAACTGAAAGATTTTCCATGGTTGGATCTTTTATCTGATATAGAGAATTATGTAAGAGTTCAGGAGACATTGGATACTGAGGGGAAGAACGGATTGAGAGCTACGTTATGTAATGTCGTTCTTAATTTTTATAATAAATTCAAGTCTATGGTCACCCCAGATCCTCTTAATAAATATTTATTGAAATTGTTTCAAAAGACTAAACGTTTTCTTAGTGTTAATCCATCTCTAATTGTTCTTAATTCTGATAAAGGTAAAAAGACTGTTGTTATGAATGATACTGACTATGATGTTAAGATGCGTGATTTATTGTCTGATTCCACCACTTATAGTGTCCTTAAATCTGATCCAACTATAAGAATTCAAACTGCCGCTAATTCTTTGATCGAAAACTTGAGGGTAGATGGTTATATTGCAGATAGTGAATCTAAAATAATGAAATGTTATAACGCTGTATCCCCCAAAATATATGGATTGGTTAAAATACACAAAATTAATAATCCACTTAGACCTGTTGTGTCATGTTGTGGTTCACCTGTATATAATGTGTCAAAATATTTATGCAATTTATTGTCAAATGTTAAACATACTTTCGTTTATTCCATCAGGAATTCTAGGGATCTTATTGATCGACTTTCACATATTAGTATTCCTGATGATTATGTTCTTGTAAGTGTTGATGTTGAGTCCCTATTTACAAATATACCTCAGGAATTAGTTGAGAAGATATTATCAGATAACTGGAGTGACTATGCAGATGTAATCCAAATTCCTCAAAATGTTGTCAAAAAAATTGTTAGTTTCATATTTGATAGTAGTTATTGTCAGTATAAGGAGAGGTTTTATAAGCAGATTAGAGGTTCAGCGATGGGCAATCCTGCCTCCCCCATCTTGGCGGAAATTATAATGAATAATTTGATCAAGTCTGTTATTTCGAAACTCAATATATATATACCGTTTGTATGGGTATATGTTGATGATATTATTATGTCCATACCTAAAGACAGTATTGATTTCGTTGTGAATGCCTTCAACAATTATCATAATGACTTGAATTTCACATATGAATTAGAAAATGATAAAAAAATTCCATTTTTGGATTTGTTATTGATCCGTCGTGATAATAAGATAATAACTGATTTGTACTCGAAGCCAGTTTCTTCTGAGCGATTGTTACATTTTAATTCTTTGCATTCACTCACACAAAAAATCGCTATAATAAAGAATGTAAAATATAAAATTCTAAACCTCTCTCATGAGTCATTCCATGAAAAAAATTTCCGTGATCAGGCAGCTCTGCTGGTCAAGAATGGTTATCCAAGTAATTTAATATATAAGATTTTTTATTCGTCTATTAGTGCAGGTGATTCTCGATCATCCAGTGATGTTGATCAAACGACACATTATAGTAAATTAGTCTATATACCGGGATGCTCTCAGCAATTGGCAAGAATAATGAGCAATCTCTCAAACAAAGTAGTTTTTTATAATAATAAAACTGTGGGAAAATTGTTCAGTCGACTAAAGGATGGCAATCCTTTGATGAGACACTCTAATTTAGTGTACAAAATAGATTGTTCAGATTGTGCTGGCAGTTACATAGGCCAAACAAAACAGTATATAGGGTCGAGGTTGAAACAACATGAGAGAGATTGCAAAAATCGTAGTGAAGCAACAGCATTATCACAGCATGCAAGAATTAATGACCACTCCTTTGATTTTAATAATGTAAAAATTTTAAATAAAGAAAAGAATTGGTTTAAACGAACATTCAAAGAAATGGTTTTTATCAAGAGAATAAAAGATTCTGTGAATACACGCACCGATATTGGTAGTTTGAGTTCGGTGTATTTTAACTTAATTAATAAGGTAAATGTAGATAGTTTTATCGCGCGGTAGTTCGTGTTTCCTTTTGAATCGAGTGTTAGTATGTCTCACACATTTTAATGCAGTCTGTCTTGCCTGATACATTAGTTTATACTTATACGTCTTATTTGATGTGGTTTTTTATGATATCCTGATAATGCCATTTTATTTTATGGACATTTATTTGATGATTTCGATGTATTCGAATGATTTATAACCGTTATTCATAGGGTGAGATCGCTTTTTATTGTAAACTTATTGTTTCCTTGGCCGACCTGGCGTTAATTGTTTCATGTTGTTTTGCTTTATATTTATATTCATTGTTATTTGTCATCTAGTTTATATTTCATATTTATTATTGTATAGCGACATCATTTTATGTATTTTTTATCTTTATTGCTACACCAATTGTATGATCCATGCCGTTGTTTATGAATTGGTTTTTGTTTTTAGCCTGATGAAGGAGCTAAATGCTCAGAAACGTTGCCATTGAATAAATTGTATACAACTGTTCCTTGTGACTGATATTCCTCACCATCGAATACAGAAGAAATTTCTTATATTGATATTAATTATTGTAATTATTTCGAAAAATGTGAAATGCAAATAAATTTCGAAGATGTGAAGAGAGCTACAGAAAATGATAAAGATCTCAGAAAAATATTATTATTTGTAAAAAAAGGTCGTTGGCCTTCGTCTTGTAACGATATCGAAGGTTACCAAGCTTTTCTGAAGAAACGCTTTGAACTAAGTGTTGAGTCTGAATGTATTTTATGGAATAATCGCTTAGTGATCCCTAGTATTTTACAAAATTCAATATTAAATAGGTTACATGAGACACATTTGGGAATAGCGAAGATGAAGAGTATCGCTAGGTCTTATTTTTGGTGGCCAAACATAGATCTGGATATTATAAATTTTCTAAATAATTGTGAAGCTTGTAAAATTAACAGTGATAGGCCCAACAAACATAAATTAGATACTTGGAAATGGCCCGATAAAGCTTGGGAACGCATTCATATCGATTTTTGCGGACCGTTTTTGGGAAATTTTTTTTTGGTAATTGTGGATGCTCATTCCAAATGGATCGAAGTTTTTATAATGTCCAAAATCACAGCATCAGAAACTATTAGAACCTTACGCTATACTTTCGCTCGTTTTGGATTACCAAAAATATTAGTGTGTGACAATGGTCCACAATTCGATTGTCATGAGTTTAAACAATTTTTATACAAAAATCGTATAAATTTGATATTTGCACCTCCATACCATCCGCAATCCAACGGAGAAGCAGAGTCATCAGTTAAAATTATAAAGAAAGCTTTATTGAAAAATTTGCATGAAAATGTTGATAAAGATTTGGATTTGGTTCTCTGTAATTTCTTATTTGACTATAGAAATTCTGCACACAGTACTACTGGCGTCAACCCTTCTGAACTACTTTTTAGGCATAAGGTCAATGACCGGTTCAGTTTGTTAATTCCTCCTATTTCGAATAATTTGAAAGAAAATGTTTCAAATTCTCAGTACAAACAAAAAATGTATTTTTCTGGAAAAAATTTTACAAAATTTACTGAGGAGGATGAAGTACTGGTATTGAATTATAAAAACAATAAGAGATACTGGATACAAGGTATGTATTGTTAAGGATAAAATTGGTAAAAATATGTATATAGTTTTCATACCTAAGTTGAATTTGTATTGGAGGAGACATGTAAATCAAATAAAACATTTTAACTGGAAAAAGTCCATGCCAGAAAATTTAGGTAATATTGTAAATAGTAAAAATTCAGTTTTGAATGGAAATGTAAATATTGAAAATTCAGAAGTTGAGAGAAATGTAAATAGAAATTGGCTAGGACAAACTGAAAATTTAGAATTAAGTGAACATGTAAATAATTATTCAGAGAATTGTGTAGATTTAGACTTAAGAAGTAATGATGTAAATAGTAATTCAGGAAATAGTTCAGCAAGTGTAAATAAAACTCCTGAACAGAGACCCAAACGGAATGTTAAACCCATTGAACGTTTTGGCTATTGACTATTTTTGATTTTGTATTAAAAATTCTTTAGGGGGAGAAATGTTATGGTATTGAGATTGTTATTTTTTGTAACACATGTTGTGATAATATTCACATGTAGCAGGAACATTCAGTTTCAAATTAAACGCTGAGATGAAATGTTATCATTTGATTTCCCTCTTCATTTATACGAAATAAATTATTAAAGATTACTTTGTTCTACAAGTTGAAGTAGTAACAATAATAATAATAGAGACGGTTATCCGACTTTTGCCTATACGCGTAGGATTTCTCCTCGCCGTCGGCTTCTCACTCCTCGCTAAGAGGAACATTCACTCAATCCCAGATATTTAAAATATCAGAAGGGCAGAGCTCGGTCGTGTCCGGTCGTTGTGGTCCCCCTGGTTCTCGTCGAGACGGTTATTATTATAATTATTATTAAAATGTATTTTCTTATATCTCGCGAACGGTGCCTGCTAATGTTAAAAAAGGGTGGACGAACGTGGACCTACGATGGACCAACGATCCCGAAATTTTCATCCAGAAATACGCATTTGGGGGTGCCAGCTTCACACAGCTACTGATATCCATGACTTGGGTGTCAGCAGTATGATTTTGTTTAAATTTTGTTGATTTGTTCATTTCATACAATCCTTCAAACAGCAGCAAACGAAAGAATTAATGTTTTATGTAACTTTTTCGAAATATGGTTCTTTTTTTATTTCTTCCGTGACAATATTTGATGTTATCAGCTGAGATTTTGAACTTTATAGCTTTCTGTTCACCTTTCTTCAATCTTAAAACTCCCAGCACCTATTGAGTGTTGTAACACGCTGCGCAGAATCTTATTTAGAATTATGCATGGTATCCCCGTGAAATTTTCTGGAAATAGAAATGAAATGAAAATAAAATATATATTTCGTTAGAAAGCAGGCACTAGTTTTGTTTTAGCAAATTTCAATTTTAAAAGGAAAAGAAGCAAATAGAGGAAAGTATTGAATTAAATATTTTTTTATTGCAATTGAACTCAAAATTTCAGTAGAAAATGGATTCATAAATTATGTTCTAAATGACCTCCACCGTTCCTTGTTCAAGCACGTGCCCTCTTTATTATTCATTTACTTAGTTGTTACTTTCCGCTTGTAATTTACTCTCAATCTTCTCTCTGCTCCATCTATTGTAACAGTGTTAGATCTGGACTTCTTGCTGGCCACGAAATATCTCCAAATTCAAAATCAAATTTGGTCAGCGTAGAAAAAATTGACAAAAAGTGAGAAATCTTTGGAAAATCAGAAGAACTCAAATATCCTGTAAATTGTTGATTTTAGGTTATTACTAAATAGGGAATCCAATCCCGCAAATGCTGGATCTTCCAAAAGTGGGATCCCTCAGAAGCAATTCTGTGGGATCAAAATTGCGGGATTTTTCATGCGGGATTTACGGGATTCAATATTAAAATTGTATGTTACTCAATAAAAACGCAGACGTCTTTTGAAACGTCCGAGGAAACAATGAACCACTCATAAGTTACGGTCGAAGATGCAACACTAGTAACTGCTGAAACTACAACTCGACATTGAGTAAAGAAATATTTAAAGATTTATTTTCTCGGATAAAAGAGCGCCGTTCATCAATGACAAGTATGGCACAGTATTTAGAAAACTCATCAGGCAAATATCTGAAATTTCTGAGATAACCGTCAATGACTACGAATGGCCAAGAAGATACTTTCGAAAGGTACTTCATAGCAAATCAACATTACGAAATTAAATCAAGAGAGACTGACAGGCTGCAAATAGAGTCGTCTTTGGACGACAAAACACAATCCCAAACCGAAGATGCTGATGAGGATTAGCTACCTTTATCTAATCTAGCAACGAGACGTGAACCATCGCCTTTGAATTTAGAAGAGGAATCGAATCATAGTATTCGTACTGAGCGGGTACCAGAAACAATGGATGTACGAATACGAACAACACTTGACAAGTTATTAAAACTGGAAATGACCCTTTCTGAAGGTAGACGGAATAGGTGTACGG
Organism: Harmonia axyridis; assembly: GCF_914767665.1. Classification (NCBI taxonomy): domain Eukaryota; kingdom Metazoa; phylum Arthropoda; class Insecta; order Coleoptera; family Coccinellidae; genus Harmonia; species Harmonia axyridis. The sequence continues at coordinate 15,729,748 of NC_059506.1, forward strand.
GCTCGGGTACGGGTACCTACTTGGAGGCTGTTTGCAACTCCGACCATTTACTTAATTTCCATTACACATAAACGCTCAATTCTGAATAACAAATGATTTCTACTTAGTTGGAAAATTGTGAGACGGCACTTGTAACCAGATTTTTCGAATTTAACCGCGGCAACTTGACAGCTGTTGCTGTGAAATATACACTTACTACTATTGAATTATATATTCATTATTCAACTGCTTTTGAGCAATTAATAGTATCTATTAACAAACATCGTGGGTTATAATAACTCACTACTATAGCTCACTATAATAAATCGGAAAATATGGATCTATGCTTCTATACTTCTCTGATTTTATTCGATTGGTCGAAAGGGAACATTCCATTATTGTTATTGAGGGGATATCTATTGATATCTAATTATTGTGAATGTTTTGCTGAAAACGATTAATTCAGATAGTGAAGATGAAATATTATATAGGTATACATTTCCAAAAGACAAACAGCTAATGTTACCATACAGAATTACTTGTCGGAAAAATATATAAAGGAGTTTGTAGCAGTAAGGTCATTAAGTCGTCATTTACAGGGAATGTTTTTTGGTATATTTTAATGCATTTTTGTAGGCAACTATTAAGGGTTTTCAATATAGTTCTATGTCTGTACTCTGTACTGGATTCGAGCTAGCCGAAGCTAGTTCGATTGTGATTGGTGACACTAAGTTTCCATCTCTCTTGTAGTCGGGATCGAGCACATATGTTTATTTACCGTTCCTTCTGTATATATTCTAAGTCTGTATTTTTTTTCTTAGTATTTATGGATATAGTCGTAGATGAAGTATAGTATTCAACTTGCGGTAATGGTCATAACTCACTTGATGAATTACAAACTTCATCTGCGTGAGTTATGACCTACATTACCGCTCGTTGAATAATATACTATTATCCTATAGTATGTTTTTAATAGCATAAGACCTTTTTATGAGTATGTTTTATAAGTTGAGTACAAAGAGTATATATGTATATTGTTAACAATCCCGCATTCTTGCGGATTGATAATTGATAATTTTCATCCCGAGTATTTGCGGGATTGATATTTTGGTGCGGTATTGAAGTTCCTATCATTAAATATGGCTCAAACGACAGTAAAAGAGTCATACCAACACGTCCTCCCAGGTTCATGTCTAATTTGGAAACATCCTGTATATTGAATATGATACAACATCGAATATGTACGACATTGTTCTTGTTCCTAACTACGAATATGTTTCACTAACTTTCGAATTCGGAAGTTGCTATTTCCTCGGTGGCCTAATTTGAAACGTGTTGTGCATAAATATAGGATATGTTCCCCCTACAACCAAGAGATGAACAGTTGAAATTGAGGCCGAGGGTTTTTTATTATACCGAAAGATAATCTTATATTTTCGATATTTCTTAAGCAGAAATGCGGATAAAAAAAATCTAACATAATGCTAAAGTGACGAGACTGCATTTTTCAGAAACACTTACTCTGAGAATGTTAGTAAGCTGATACGCTTTTTGTGAACAGCTGACCTAAATTTCATGAATAATTGTCACTGATTTTAAAAACGATAAAAAGTGTTGAAAAAAAATCGAGAGAGGCGCTGAACTGTCTTCAGGAGCTTTTTTGCGCTTCTTATTTCATGGGCTCATTGACTTAATATTATTATTTATATAATATTCCTGTAAGAATCATGGATTTCAACGAGCCTGAGATATTTTTTCTATTGTCGCAGTAATTCCGGTGGCTCTCGTCATGCTATGTCTCCTGTGCACGCACATCTGCGTCACCACTTTGTCCGAGATGAGTCTTACTACCAAACATTTCGAGCTTCTGATGAATGAAATGAGCAAGATGACAGCCAGTTTAGAGCGTGTCAAGAGAAGGCAGGATGATCTCATGGCTCGTCTCGACCTGTGTACTGCCACTGTTGACAGTCACTCTGAAACTCTAAATTCCCATAAATCTGATATCGATACTTGAAGGCGCGAAATAGCTACCATAAAAGATAATTAAATTGCGGTCAGTGAGACCATCTCGTCTTTGTCGGACAAAATCAATTATATTGACTCGGGAACGTCTTCTACCAATGATTCGAGGGAAGTTATCGTTCCGGAGGTTATCGGTCGTGTAAAACGATCATTCAATCTAATTTTTTCTAACGTTCCTGAATCTGATGAAGATACTGCCACTGTCACCGTTTCGAAGATTTAGGATCTCATCAGCGCATCATCCAGTGGACTCTCATTTCTCTCTCTCACAATATTCGGCTTAGAATACACAAGCAATCCGTCGCTTTTATTGTATTTGGATTCATTATAAAAAATTTTGAACCCAGGTGTATTAAAAGTATTTCAGTTCTCTAATTCCCAGCATTCAGAGAGTACCAAAACATCTATGTTTTCGAAATTTAAATACTCCAAATAAACAATCAACTCATCATAATTTTTTAATTTTTACGAATACTTCTTAAGTTGAAATGAACTAAACTAAGTTGTCTATCCCCTTCAAGCCAGCTCTTGGCACTATTAACATCGTTACATATTTCAGTATGTACGTAATGTATTTCGATATCATATTGCTCGAATTCACAAATATTCTCATGATCCATCTTAAAATTAATGATTTTCCTCTATTACAAAAAAAAACAAAACAAACTAACCTATGTGAAAATGATAATGAAATAATTAGATCGGTTCTGTACAGATGAACCGATAAAAAATAAACATTATTGAACTGAACACAAAATGATATCCACGATTACCTAACCCAGATATGAATTAATGTGTCTTTCATATTATCACCCACTCCGATATTGATGAAACAATGAACATAATACGTACAGTTTTGAATCAGATAATGTTATCAACTGTATTAATTTCTGTTTTTACATTGTTCATGTTCTGGCTCCACACATTCCTGAAACCATATTTTTCAGAGGCCTTATTATTTAAATCCAGTTTATATTTTGTGAAATCTTCGTTGACGTGTATTTTAGTGCCTTTAAGTTTTCTGCGATTTTTCATTATCTCAACTTTGTTTACGTGAGTTTCTAATTTTATAAATAGTTGTCTGGGCTTTCCATTAGATTTCGTCTTCCCGATCCTGAAACATTCCTTAGGGGTTATCTGATGTATTTCGCTCAACTGATCCCTTGTGAACGGCATTATTATTCATTAAATATCTTACTGTACGCTTAAAATACGCTTCAATTAAATACTATCGGAGCGGCTGCAACACGTCTACACGCTTCGACTCATGAGATGTGAATAATGTGAATAATAAGATGAAACAAGCACAATTTTTTCCCTTTATATGTGCTAAGACATCTACACAACGAACATTTCATGTTTCTATAAAATTCTTTCAAAATTTATTACTAATTACTAGACATTTACAATATCCATGACATAGCCCGGATTCGAACCCGGTACCTTCGGCACCACACTCGACTCTTCAGTCCACCATGCTACCGAGGTAGTCAAAATTCAACTTAACACCTGTCAATTCTATGGTCAAGCGTCATTTGGGTTGCTGAAAGTAAGGTTATAACTCCTTTTATTCGAACATTCTGCCAGTTAACACAGTGGTCAAATATTATAAGTAAATTGTACGTGAAGCCTCATTTTGGGTTTCTGAAACGCATTTCAACCCAGATACACCTACCGTACGTTAAAACAAAGACATCTCAAAAGTCGAAAAATATGTACCTTGCACTACTTATTCATAAATGGCGACAGTTTTACTACTTTTGTGAATTAACTGGCATATCTATTTGTTTTGTTTATTTTCATCTGTATCAGTTAATCCAGATATACCCAGAATTTGAATCAGTGATTTTAATATTGTGGAAAACACGGATGACAAGAAGTAAGTATTTTTCAGGATAAGAGTTTCCTCTTTTTTGAATCATTACTGAAAATTGTTCAAAATATAAAGTAGTTTTCATATGTAAACTTATTTCGTCAAAGATTTCTTGTTTTTTGTTCAATGCATAACCGTTAAATTTAATGTTTGTTATTACAGACAGCAGCTATTGGGAGAAATCCTTAACTAAACGTTGCACTTCATCCGAAAGAATGTTTTATCCAATATCATTGAAGAGAATAAAATGTTGTATCACCTAAATATTGCATGGATAATAAAAAAAAATAGATTTCGCTTAGTAGTTCCATTTTCTATTGTCTGTAATAATATACAACATTTTTTTCAATATGAAGCAAAAAATCAAAAACTTCCTTAAAAAAGCAACAAAAAGTTTTATTTATATCTGGGTTAATTTTTCTTTTCAAGTTTAAAGCCCCTGAAAATATAGATGAGTCAATATTACACGGTACATCATTTCAGAAACCCAAATAGATTTGATGCCGCTGTTTAGTTGAATGTTGTATTAGTTGAACAAAGATTTGATCAGTCTTCCATAAACTAGGGGTCAAACTTAAAATTTCACTCACCAACTACGTAAAGATACCCAAATTGAGTTTTGGCACTGGCTGTATTTATTTGGCACATGTATCTTCCTTTATCCTCTTCTTGTACGTTGGAGATATGTAAAAACCATGTCCTGTGTTTATCATGAGTGACACTTATTCTTGGATTCCTTGTGATTACATGATTGTGAACTGTCAAAATTGCTGACTGTTCATAATGCATCCATGCGACCTGTAACACAAAGATATTAGATCAGAAGACAAATGTCTTTTTTAGTAATTGGAGAAATTGCAGTTACAGTTTTAAACAATCATATACTTAAGAGAAATCCGATAGATGGCGCCAGTCATATACTTGAGAGAAATCTCTTAGATGGCGCCAGCGTCGGTTTTCTTTCATATATTTGATTTAATTTAATTTCTAGTTTATAAGCTTTATTATAATTTCTTCCTCTGAAGAGATTTTCTAATGTAAATATCATAATTTGTATTTATTGGTATAATTTTAGATAAGTTTTCTTCATTGTTTATATTCATGAATTCTATGCGTAACATTCTATGGTTGAAGTCCATGTTTTGGACGCATGAGAAGTTCTAACCCTCCTTCTCGTTAACTTTTCTCTCGTTCTGTTCAATCTGTTCCTTTCATGTGTCAGTTGTAAAACAACACAACCTACTCGGGGTAATGTTTGTATAAGTGTTCAAATAAACCGCTTAACCAGTGCAAGACTTATTATTTTATTCAGTCCATTAAATCGAAGAAAATATTTCTATGGTCCTTCGAATCGTATATTTCCATGCTCCTTAGTGAAGAATATTCACATGGTCCTACGTGTACCGCATTCTGGTTAGTGTGAAATCATTACTTCGAAAGACTGAGGATCTTTCTGTTTTTGTTTTAAAGAAGACATCATTGGAAACCAAGAAAAAGCCAGAGGAATCAAGTCCATCTTTGAAGTTGAAGTTAAGTTAAGTTAAGTTATTTGCACAAGAAAACTTTTTGACCTTTCTGTTCTCAAGCGTTGGAAACCAAGAAAGTGCTTGGAAGTCTCCAGAAGAATACTGTTTTCGTGTGTGAGAAGAAGCCGTTGGAAAATGGCAAAGGAATCCATTTGTTGAGGATCCTTTGTTATACCTGCCAATACTATTTGAGTCAACAATTTTAACTTATTTAGTTTTATTTCGTTATTGTGCCTGTGTGCTTTGGTATCTAAAAAAGGTACTGCTTGTTCGCTATTTTCCATTTCGATAGTGAATTGTAGCACTACCCGAATCGAATATAACCAAATATAGAGAAAGATGTGCTCGCTATACATGCACATAATATGGACCACGGTGTAGATTTTGAAGGTGTAAAAGTTTTAAAAACTGAGAGAAATTATCAAAAGAGACTTATCCATGAAATGATTGAGATAAATAAAAATGAAAAAGTAATGAATAATAAAACTGATACGAAAAATTTAAGTTCCATATACAGTTATCTATTGGAAATATAAAAACTATGAATGAAAAATCAAAGAATAAAACACGTTGAATATAAATCACAGAGGACTGAAACATAACCTGTGAATTCCATAAACAAACAATGTTGATATAAAATTATTTCAATATGTATAAGTATGATCTGGCTAATTTCTGTTCACTGTACCTGTGATGTATTAATTATTAATTGTTTTTTATGACGAATGTTTCGAACATGATGCTAGTTCATTTGAAAATCTCACATTCAGTAAGTTCCATGTGAAAATGTTTTTAAACTAAAAAATAATTGTACTTTTCCGTAGAAGCCCTGACGAAGCATTAAATAAATGAAAGCGAAAGTTTGGCATATAATGAAAAGTCCACTTTCTTGTTCCTTCAAAAAATCGAGGTCGATATACCCTTATAAACTGATTCTACCATATACCTAAGACTCTAAATTTGCTACTATATATATATATATTTTTTTTTTTTATATATATATATATTTTGATCATGTTATTTACCTGCTTTTCAATAAACAATATTATTTTATATATATATATATATATATATATATATATATATATATATATATATATATATATATATATATATATATATATTTTTTTTTTTGCCTTCACACTTTCGTGGTGGTTATCCGTACAACTCGGGTGTCAAAACACCAAGAGTTGTCTAGTACAGCTATATATATATATATATATATATATATATATATATATATATATATATATATATATAGCTGTACTAGACAACTCTTGGTGTTCTGACACCCGAGTTGTACGGATAACCACCACGAAAGTGTGAAGGCAAAAAAAAAAATATATATATATATATATATATATATATATATATATATATATATATATATATATATATATATATATATATATATAAAATAATATTGTGTGATTCTTCCAGGTTGTGGCAGATCTTGGAGGGGTTGCTTCCACCAGAGATGCTAAGTCGTTTTGAAACTTACCAGTCCAGAAGGTACAGAAGAGAATTTGCTGCTATCAGGGAGAGAAATCTGATGAAGGTGAAAGCTCTATCAGATGAACTTCTAAAGAAAGTAGAACCACAGGAAAGGTGGATTAAGGATGTTAGTACTGTTATTGTACCAGATAGAATATTGAAATTTCTAGCACTGGGCCCCAAATTCGGCATTGATATTCCTTTAAGGGAGGTTTCCATGTCGAGGCTGTTGTCAGATGTGGAGGGCATTATTGACCTTAATGATAGACTGTCAGATGAGGGAAAGAACATCAAACGTTCCCAAGCTGTTAATATTATCACAAACTACATCAAACCTGGAAAAAGGACTAATAATGTTTTCCAGAGAGAATTTTACCACTGTAAGAGATACCTAAGTGAACATCAAGAATTGCTTGTGTTACGGGCTGATAAAGGCAATGTTACGGTTTTGATGGATAAAGATCAGTACATAGAGCTCTCCAACAAAATTTTACTTAATGAACAATATTACCAACTTCTTACTAACAGAGATCCAACCGTTACAATACAAGGTAAATGTAATGCATTGATTAAACGATGGGTCAGTGAGGGCCACATAACACAAATACAAGGTAAATCACTGTACATTTACAATTCAGTTCCAGCTAGATTCTACGGTTTACCAAAAATCCACAAACCCATTCTTGCCTTGAGACCAATAATATCATCTGTTAACACCCCCACATCCAAACTGTCAGTTTTTGTTTCAGACATCCTGTCTAAATATCTTTCTTCTACCAGAAGTAGATATTTTATTGAAGATTCCTTTGCTTTTGCCCAGTATGTGAATGATTTCCAGTTACCTGTTGATTATGTCCTGATCAGCCTGGACGTTGTATCTCTTTTCACCAACATTCCTGTGGAGTTGGCAGTTTCAGCTGTTGAGAACAAGTGGGATACTATCAGAAACCACACAAGTCTACCAAAAGAAGAATTCATCCATGCCATCAAGTTCCTGTTTTCTTCAAACTATTTTCTTTTTAATGGTAGGTTCTTCAAGCAGGTGCTCGGTTCCCCTATGGGTTCCAACTTCAGTCCATCCATTGCTGAATTAGTAATGGATTTCCTTCTGGACGGCATTCTTGTTAGTATTCCTTTCCACATTCCTTTCACCAAGAAATATGTTGATGATCTAATATGTGCTGTACCTAAAGACCAGATTGCTTTCGTTCTAGACAGGTTTAACAGTGAACATGAAAGTATACAGTTTACTTTGGAGGAAGAAACAGCGAATGGAGTCCCATTCCTGGATACAAGGGTGATTCGAACACTGGAAAATAGGCTGATTCTGGATTGGTACCGAAAACCAACAAGTTCAGGGAGATACATACACTATTTTTCTAATCATTCACATGGACAAAAGGTAAACATGATTTTAGGATTGAAGAATCGCATAGAAAAGGTTGCCCATCCAAGTCTAAGGCGGCAGAATCTGAGGTTGTTGATGCAGTTGATGCTAGAGAATGGATACCCAAAAAGGTTATTGTCCAGGTTGATTTATAATACCACTCCTTCGACACGGCCAACAAATGGAGAGAGGAGCGCATCCACCACTGTGGACACTGAGAACACGGGTAGAATTCTTTACTTGTCTATTCCCCTAATTAATGGTATGACAAACGCATTAATTAACCTCTTAAAGACCACAGAAATTATGTTGATTCAGAAATCTTATTTTAAAATTGACAGATTATACAGTCGAGTGAAAGATAGGATGACTGTTGATAACATGAGTGGTGTGGTATATTGTATTCCTTGTTCAATATGCAGTGAGGTGTACATTGGTCAGACGTCTCAGCTTCTGAAGAGAAGGATTGCTCAACACAAAAGCGACATCAAGAATTCAAGTAAGATTTGTGCCCTAGCAGACCATACCCGGGACAAAGATCATCCAATGAATTATGATTCCACCAAAATCCTAGAAATTGAAGTTAGTGGAAGAAAAAGATGTTTCTTAGAGATGTATCATATTAAACGCCAAACCTGTTCGATGAACTACAGAAGGGATGTAAATAATATCAGCTCCATCTATTCTTATTTGATTCATTATGACCAGTTCGGTGGGAGAGAATTGGGTGGATGACATACAGAAGGAATTTCAACAAGTTCAGCAGTCGTAGGGATAACGTGAAAATGAATTCTGTGTTCTAGGCCATTTCTGTGAGAGGGGATTGGTTTCGGTTCATGGAATCTTTCAAAAAAATCGCATTTGTTCTGAGTTCGGTGAGAGTGAATTACTGCGACCAATGTGATTTAATGCTACTCTATGTTTCATCTGTCATGTGCGTGTATTCTGTGGCAAGTCTGGTTGACAACATTTTTGACAACCTCTCATTTTGTTGATTATTCTGTTTACCTATTTACTTATTATAAATGATTTCTACTCCTTCACTAACGAAGTATCAGATCTTTTTTCGCTGAAGTTGTTGATGTTCTTGTTAGTTGCTTTCTTGAGAGCTATTGATTTGTGTTCAAATAAGATCTTTACAACTCTGTATTTCGGTATGTACTATTTTTACATGATTTGTGATTGCCTTATTTTGACTGTTTTCTATTGCTATTGTAGAGTCCTGAAGAAGGTCCCCATCGGGATCGAAACGTCGACTAAATGAAATAAAGAAGAGTGACATTATAACACTTATCAATTTTCCCACACCCCTTATCTAACTTATATATATATATATATATATATATATATATATATATATATATATATATATATATATATATATATATATATATATATATATATATATATATATATATTTTCCCACACCCCTTATCTAACTTATATATATATATATATATATATATATATATATATATATATATATATATATATATATATATATATATATATATATATATATATATATATATAAGTTAGATAAGGGGTGTGGGAAAATTGATAAGTGTTATAATGTCACTCTTCTTTATTTCATTTAGTCGACGTTTCGATCCCGATGGGGACCTTCTTCAGGACTCTACAATAGCAATAGAAAACAGTCAAAATAAGGCAATATATATATATATATATATATATATATATATATATATATATATATATATATATATATATAGCTGTACTGGACAACTCTTGGACAACCCAAGAACCTTTTAAAGAAATTGATACACAATTCATCGAATTCTGGACAGCCACAGAATAACGATGAAATCGCATCCACCAATTTAGATCAGAGAAATATATTTACTTCCATTCCACTGATTAATGTAATGACAAAATCCTTAATAAACTTATTAAAAACTGATAACATCAAAGTGATACCTAGAACTGAATTTAAATTAAAGAGACTTTATAGTAATTTGAAAGATAGGATAGAAACTGATAAGAAAAGCTGTGTTGTATACAGAATACCCTGTCAAAATTGTGATGAGGTGTATATCGGACAAACATCCCAACAACTTAAAAGAAGAATAACCCAACATATTAGCGACATTAAGAATCCTAGAAAGATATGTGCACTGGCAGAACATGTAAGATCAGTTGACCATCGAATGGACTATGATTCGGTGACAGTCTTGGAGTGCGAGGAGAATATGAGAAAAAGATGTTTCCTGGAGATGATTCACATTAAGCGACATGAAAATTCCATGAACTACAGAAAGGATATAGAGAATATTAGCAACATTTATTCATATCTGATACATTCAAACCAACTTAGTGAGAGTGAGTTGTTGATCTCAAGTTCTATGTTCTCCAATGTCAGTTGAAGATCTATGATATTCTATGAACCCGACCTAACCCCTTTCGTTTTTTACGCAGTTGTCAGATGGATGAAGAAAGTTTTTTAAAAAGAAGTTTTCAAGAGAATAAGGAAGTGTGTGATAAAAAAAAGACGTTATTGTATTAGAGACTATTTTGTGTTCAAGATAATTAATAATTTTTCCTCCAAATCTGTATAAGATTCAGTGCAACTTAAGATCTGGTAACTCTTCGCATTTCGGTGCGTTTTAACATGTTGTCTTTTCTGCAATGTTTGTGTTATATTTGTATGTTGTTTGTTTTATAGAAGTCCTGAAGAAGATCCCAACCAAGGATCGAAACGTCGACTGATGAAATAAAGAGGTTAGTAACAATTGAAGTTTTCCAACACCCCTTAAACCATTGTTTATTAATTACTTTAGGAAATTATCACATTTTGTATATTAGCATGGGGTTTTATGCTGAAATCCGTGTACGGTATGGAAGGGAAATGTCATCGACCTTAAAATCATGGTCATCTAATAACATCAAGTTGGCAGCATTGCGGAATCGCAGAGTGTTCCTGTTGGAGTGTAAAAGGCTTGGTTTACATCCTAAACACATGACCAATAACTTCTGTCAATTATATGGATCTGTGACAGACGAGGTGTCGTCCAGACAAGCAGTGAACATGGAGAACAAGGTACTTAACATGTTCTTAAAATTTGAAATTACAGTAACAATAACAAAAATGAAAAGAATAGAAAGAGAAGTTGAACGACTGAAACTACTCATTCAGCATGCACTTCCTGAGGATATTACTAACCATTTTTGCTCTTATCAGAACAACAAGTACAATAGACAATTTGCATTGACGAAACAGAAAAATCTGGATAAGGTGAGAGCTTTGACAGATGCACAATTGGGAAAAGTCAGATCACAAGAAAGGTGGGTTAAAAATATAAGTGGAACAAATATCCCTGATAGAGTTCTAAAATTCTTGTCGCTGGGTCCTAAATTCAGCATTGACATTCCTATGAAAGAAATCTCTATTCCGAAACTTTTATCTGATGTTGAGAATGTTATCAACCTCAATGACTCCTTATCTCCTGATGCCAAGAACATAAAACGCGCCATGGCCACCAACATTATAACTAATAATATCAAACCTAATAAAGTTGTCAGAAATGTAGTACAGAGAGAATTTTATAATTGTAAAAGATATCTCAAAGAACATCCAGACTTACAGGTATTACAATCAGACAAAGGAAACGTAACAGTTATTATGGACAAGTCACAATACATAGAACTATCTAATGGAATTCTCAATGATCTTGACTATTACAGAAGACTACCTAGAGACCCAACAACTACTATACAAACTAAAGGTAACACAATGATTAAAAAATTGGTAACAAGTGGTCATATTTCCCAAATACAAGGAAAATCCTTGTACAGTTATAACTCCATTCCTGCAAGATTTTATGGACTACCTAAAGTCCATAAACCTGTTCTCTCCCTCAGACCCATCATCTCCTCTTTGAATACACCAACATCTAAGATATCAGGTTATATATCTGAAATAATTTCAAGTTATTTAAGTGTTTCTAGAGGCAGATATTACGTAGAAGATTCTTTCTCTTTTTCCACCTTCATTAGTGAATTCCAACTGCCAGAAGATTATGTCCTCATCAGCCTTGATGTAGTATCCCTCTTTACCAATATTTCATTAGAATTAGCTCTGTCTGCGATACAACACAGATGGGAATCAATCAGTAGCCACACCACAATACCAAAGGAAGACTTCATCAACATCATCAGATTTCTTTTCAACTCAAACTATTTCATCTTCCAAGGTAATTTTTACAACCAAATACTAGGTTCCCCAATGGGGTCTAAATTCAGCCCTTCCATTGCAGAGATAGTGATGAATTTCCTCCTAGATGGCATCCTAACAGATATCCCCTTTGAGATGCCTTTTATTAAAAAATATGTAGATGACATCATTTGTGCAGTTCCCAGTGATAAGACATCTTACACTCTTGAAAGGTTCAACAGACAGAGTGAGTCTATAAAATTTACCATAGAATTAGAAAATAACAATAGTGTGCCCTTCCTAGATACCCTAGTCATTAGAAGACCTGACAATACACTGATTCTTGATTGGTATAGAAAGCCCTCTAGCTCAGGTAGATACTTGCATTATTTTTCCAACCACCCTCAGAGACAAAAAATCAATATGGTTACAGGATTGAAGAATCGTATACAAAGAATATCACACCCCACTCTGAAGGAGAAGAATATGAAACTATTATATCAGTTGATGCTTGAGAATGGTTACCCCAAGAACCTTTTAAAGAAATTGATACACAATTCATCGAATTCTGGACAGCCACAGAATAACGATGAAATCGCATCCACCAATTTAGATCAGAGAAATATATTTACTTCCATTCCACTGATTAATGTAATGACAAAATCCTTAATAAACTTATTAAAAACTGATAACATCAAAGTGATACCTAGAACTGAATTTAAATTAAAGAGACTCTATAGTAATTTGAAAGATAGGATAGAAACTGATAAGAAAAGCTGTGTTGTATACAGAATACCCTGTCAAAATTGTGATGAGGTGTATATCGGACAAACATCCCAACAACTTAAAAGAAGAATAACCCAACATATTAGCGACATTAAGAATCCTAGAAAGATATGTGCACTGGCAGAACATGTAAGATCAGTTGACCATCGAATGGACTATGATTCGGTGACAGTCTTGGAGTGCGAGGAGAATATGAGAAAAAGATGTTTCCTGGAGATGATTCACATTAAGCGACATGAAAATTCCATGAACTACAGAAAGGATATAGAGAATATTAGCAACATTTATTCATATCTGATACATTCAAACCAACTTAGTGAGAGTGAGTTGTTGATCTCAAGTTCTATGTTCTCCAATGTCAGTTGAAGATCTATGATATTCTATGAACCCGACCTAACCCCTTTCGTTTTTTACGCAGTTGTCAGATGGATGAAGAAAGTTTTTTAAAAAGAAGTTTTCAAGAGAATAAGGAAGTGTGTGATAAAAAAAAGACGTTATTGTATTAGAGACTATTTTGTGTTCAAGATAATTAATAATTTTTCCTCCAAATCTGTATAAGATTCAGTGCAACTTAAGATCTGGTAACTCTTCGCATTTCGGTGCGTTTTAACATGTTGTCTTTTCTGCAATGTTTGTGTTATATTTGTATGTTGTTTGTTTTATAGAAGTCCTGAAGAAGATCCCAACCAAGGATCGAAACGTCGACTGATGAAATAAAGAAGTTAGTAACAATTGAAGTTTTCCAACACCCCTTAAACCATTGTTTATTGTTTATATATATATATATATATATATATATATATATATATATTTATCCAACAGACGTATTCAGTCCCGTTATACTTGGCAGGCTACCTCAGACCCATGTGATCCGAGTGTTTTCTTGGAGTGTATATGTGAAAAATCAGCTGTTTGAAAATATAACTCCTTAGGCATCCATAGAGGGGAAATTTTTTTTTCATTCAAGAAAGTTATATATTCAGTTCTCTTTTTGAGACCCGTCACGTTCTGCCGACTTTTCATTCCCACATATACTCGACTGACATGTACAGCCCACCTTGTCGATCCCAGCGGTGTTGTCAGATCACAGGGTCTTATCGCGTCTATTCGATATACCATATTGTTATAATTGTATAAGTGGCGTTGAGAACTGAACAAATGAAGATAATAATGCATTTTTCGCATGGTTCAGCTATTTCATGAAATATGTTTATTGAATAATCTCATCTGTTACTTTGAATGAATGAAAATTTGTTAGAATGTCTGTAATTTTCGAATATCGAGTAGAAATGATCTCAAACGATTGTAATTGAATTCAGAAAATATCGATATCTCACAATATATCCGCCAATCACGATTATATTATGTCTGAATCTGGAGTTAGTTGATGAAATAAGTTATCTGAAATTTTGGTTATGAGTTCTTGTGTTTGATGAGAGCACAGCGGAACTTTTGTGAGATGAGTTGTATCTGATCGATCATTTTTTGACTGAGTACATAAAAAGCAGGACGAACAATCAAATGGTGTGGAATTTATAGCGAGAAACCATCAAGGATGGCAAAATAGATATTATGATTTTGTTAATTTATAATACGTTTAATACTAATACTTCTTAGTTACAACTGAATTGAATACGATAAACATTCTTAGAATTTGTCTAAGAACTGAAATCATCTGGAAAAATTAGGATGTGTGAGTAAAATAGATATTGTGATCGGGTACTCACTTGATTAAAAAACTCATTGAAAATATAATTAATACTTTTCAGTCTCAATGAAATATTTTCAATAACAATCTATTTTGCTGGAATTCTATATATACTAGGATTTAAATTCTAACTTAGTCATCATTCTGGAAACTTGATGAATGCGTGGAAATAAATTCCATACATTTATGTTTTCTGGGAGGCTTCTTATTCCTTACTTGATTCTCAAAGTGTTTGAAGTACTAAATTCTTCTCCTCTCCTGGCCATATATGGCGTTTCTGTTTTACTTCTTCACTTTAAGTGACCCCGTCAGTAGAAGAACCTTGAAATATAAGTATCAAATATTAGATTTTTTTCGAAATATTCTGGGCTTTCATTGCCATTATCTCAAACAGAACCTATATAAAACATTTAATATTCCTGCCTACTTCAGAAGGTGTACAGGGTGGGTAAATTTTGATGTTTTAGCACTACAACTTTCAAACCATTGGACATAGACAAAATCTGATAGCGATTCTCGGTCTCTTTTTCTGAGAAAGTAACAAAAGCAGTATTCATTTTCGGATACCTTCTTTTGTTTTCGAGTTATAAGCGAAAATTGGGAAAATACTGAAGATAGAGCTCTGAAATTAAAACATTATCGAGGCACTTTTTCACGTAAAATCCAGTAGCGCGCTTGTTTTTTCAAAAGGGTCATTAATTACGAAGCTACGACCCAAAGTTAAAGTTAAATATTGAGACTCTTAGTTAAAAAAAGATTTTTGACCATTTTCTGTTATTTATTTCGATTCAAATTATACAATGTTATATATTTTTGAAATCAGGAAAAATTAAGCTTTCAAGAAATGACACAGGAATTTAGTGTTCTCCTTTGAAAAACATAACTGGATTCTACGTAAAAAAGTGCTTGTATAATGTTTGAATTTCGGAGCTCTAGCATCAGTATTAGCGGAAATATAAAAGTTTTTCGATATCGCCATTTTTCCAATTTTCGTTTATAACTCGAAAATAAAAGCAGGTGGCCAAAAATGAATACAACTCTTGCTATTTTCTCCGAAAAAGAGAGCGAGTATAGGGTATCAGATTTTGTCTATCACCTCAGGTTTAAAAGTTGTAGTGCTAAAATATCGAAATTTTTCCACCCTGTACACTCTGTTTGTTAGGAACAAATCATATTTGGCCTCAGATATAAAACATAAATTAACTATTGAACTGCTCAAAATAGTCATCATTTATTTTTCGTTGCAATTAAGTTTTGAAATCATAATACAATCGTGTGTTTTTTCAGATGTAAATCTGAAAAATTTCTATGCTAAATGATTTTTTGTTCGTCTGAAACATATAAAACACTTAATATTAATTATTTATTAAACTTCAAAAATTTTACTTTCACATGTCAAATATCATATTGAAATCTGTGGACTTCAGATAATGTGAATTGTCGGTGGGCACCAAGATCTATGAATTTTACATCGTTAGATTTGTCACTTTGATCACATTTGAAGAGCACCATTCATCAGTAGAATAATTTTGAAAAGAAAATACCCGGCAATAATGAATTGAGAGGCTTTTTATATAGTTTGATGAGCAATTTATATATCATGTTAACAGACATACGGATGGAATGACATACATACAGCCAAATAGGCATACAGACGGAAGGAAAGACAAAGAATTTGACCTATGATTTTTCATCCGGAAGTCGAAATTCTATTTTTTCAGATAATTTTCGGCTCATTATGTGAAAACGAAAACTTTCCTCGAAAAACGAGCGCGCAAGAACTATTTTTCTCATCTTTAACATTCTGTGTAATTCGAATTAGAAATGCATGTATGGGGTCCTAGGGAAAAATTAAATTATTCTTGGCTAGGAATAACTTTAAATATATTAACACTATCTTCCAATCTGTGATGATGGCTCATCGGTGCACATTGCTTATTTCAATGAACCTCTCTTTCAACACTCTTCTCAACACAACTTATACAAATTAAACAATGCTACAATAACACGAACATTTCGCGCCCTTTTTATATCGAATAAACAAGATCGAACTCGACATGCGAGAACGCCCCACTCTGTATATAATTGTTATGGTCAATCAACGTCTCCAGTCCCTCAATGTGGTAGGCCGAAAATAAAAGGCAACTATTTCTATATTAGATATTTCATCTTTTCTGTATATGGACCTGAAAGTAACACTTGGCTACTTATACAAGCCCAGTAAATACGGGCGTCGTCATGAGAAATACTCATTTGGAATTTTCTGTACGCAGCTCATAAATCATATATTTCAGCTATTTACATTATATGAAGGTGAAGTATGTAAGGGAGAAAAATGACTTCATGATTTGATTCTTGTATGAAAATTAGAAGGAGTATCAACTGTATAAGGAAATAAAGTGATTAATTTATCTATTTCACAACAACAAACAACATCTACGCTTTGTTCCATAAAAATCGTATGAGAATGAAAAATTGTTGGTCAGTCGAAAAAATTTCTTCACGCAGGCGGCATCGGAGGTTAGACCTCCTTCAAGCGTTAAGACTGCAGTCTTAACACTTGAACAACAACAACAATTGTTTAGGGCATTCAGAATTAGCGACAAACATCCAGCTAAAAATTTTAATCGTATTTTGACTCGACGTGGAAAAGGAAATCTTTCATTCCATTTTTTAACATAACAATAGAAATTTGGAAGTACCAGTTTTACCTCCGTTGCCGCCTGCGTGAAAGACTTCTTTCGAATGACGATACAATTTTTCATTTGTTCGAACAAAGCGTACATGTTTTTCGTTGTTGTGAAATAGATAGATTATCAGCAAATACAGTTTATACAGAATGGAAATGCTGTCCTAACCTCTTTCTTCAATAATTGTTTTCCTGAACAATATATTTGAAGAATCCAACTTTGTTATGGTTTTCCATTTAGATTTGATGGCAAAATATCTCTTGCAGAATGTCTATATTGTGAATACTTTTCTATTGCCACTAGATCTCACCAGTTCTCATTTCATATCAATGAGTTAGTGCACCATAGAATGAAATATTCTAAGATTTCGTGTGTCTGTATTGAAAGTGGTCAGATATACTCGTAAGCATCGATTTATTTAAAAAAAAAGTATCTACTCTACTCTTTCGATATTCTTTTCCAAAGTCTGATTACATGTCTGAAATATTAGTTTCACAAAAATTATTTCGAACATTATGTAGAGTAATTGTATTCGATGTTTATTTAGAGAAGTTACAAATATCAATAACCATAAACTCGCCAACACAATATTAGAGCTGTACGGAATGTATCTTGGAAATGAGAATGATTTTGAAAAATAATTGAACTACTCCTTCTAATTTTCATACAAGAATCAAATCATGAAGTCGTTTTCCTTCCTTACATACATCACCTGCATATAACGCAAATGGTTTAAATATTTCATTTTCGATCTGGGTACAGACAATTCGAAATGAGCATTTCTCATGACGAAGGCCGTTTTTACCGGGCTTGAATAAGTAGGCAAGTATTAGTTTTAGGTTTATATACAGATAAGATAAAATATCTAATATTGAAATCGTTGCATTTCATCTGCGGTCAACCACATTGAGGGAATGGAGACGTTGATTGACCATAACAATTATATACAGAGTGGGGCGTTCTCGCATTTGGGTCCGATCTTGTTTATTCGATATACAAAAGGGCTCGAAATTTTCGTGTTATTGTGGTATCGTTTAATTGGTATGAGTTGTGTTGAGATGTGAAGGAACAATGTCCGCGCGCAGCAACTGCATAGTAAAAATTGCGACAGGTATTATTATTATATTTTTAAATAGAATAGATTATGATTACTCCATGAGACAATTTCTTTAGATTATGATATTGTTCGAAGCAATAACTCATTATTGCCTCACTAATTTTAGTGATACAAATTATGAAACAAATGATAATCTGTTCTGTAGGTATCGACGTTGAAAGAGAGGTTCATTTAAATAAGCAATGTGCATCGATGGGGCATCATTATAGATTGGAAGATTGTGTAAGTATATCGAAAGTTATTCCTAACCAAGAAAATTTTAATTTTTTCTTAGAACCTCATACATGCATTCCTAATTCGAATCACACAGAATGTTGAAGATGAGAAAAATAGTTCTTGCGCGCTGGTCTTTCGAAGAAAGTTTTCGTTTTCGAATGTTAAGCCGAAAATTATCTCAAACGATAGAGTTGCGAATCCCTGATGAAAAATCATAGGTCAAATTCAGTGTCTGTCCTTCCGGCCATATGCCTATTTGTCTGTATGTATGTTTGACATTCCATTCGTATGTCTGATTATTTATCTTTTCGTACGTCTGTATGTCCGTCCATTCATCTGTTTCTTGGTCTGCCCTTCTGTATATCTGTTTTCAAGCTACACAAAGAAAGTTGAAAATGGAGTATAAAGAAAAGTTTCCATACCATTCTTATCATTGGTACTATAGTAATGAAACAAAAACATTCTACAGGTGCTTTTTTCAGTAGAATCTACTTGTGTAATCATTTTTTATTGCTGTTAGTTATTATAGATGTAATACAATCTTGTGGTTTTTGAATGTTAAACGAAAAAATTTCTATGAAAAATGAAATCGCTTTTTATTTACTTTTCATAATGATAACATGGAATATAAATTGCTCATCAAACTATATAAATAATCAAAAAATTCAGTTCCACATAGCAACTCACCCTAAAGCCTATCCATTTTAATCTGTGAACTTCAAAAATATTCGGTGGCCACCAAATTCTCTGAATTTAACAGTGCCGGATATTTTATTTCAAAATTTTTCAACTGATGAATGATACTCTTTGAATGTGACCAAAGGAACAAATCTAACGATAGTAAATCTTGGTGGCCAAGGACAATTTCCCTTATCTGAAGTCCACAGATTTTAATAAGACATTTGCCATGTGAAAGTAAAACTTTCGATGATTCTTTAAGTTTGATGAATAATATATATTTAGTGTTATATATGTTTAGAAAGAAAAAGAATCGTTATTTTTCATAGAAATTTTTCTGATTTACATCTAACAAAATACATGTTTGTGTTATGACTTCCAATATTTATTGTAATGAAAAACGAATGATGATTATTTTGAACAGTTCAATAATTAATGTTTATTTTTGAGGCAAAATTTGATTCGCACCTCACAAACAGAGTGTACACGTTCTGAATATGCAGGAATATTAAATGTTTTATATAGGTTCTGTTTCAGATAATGGCCGTGAAAAGCCCAGAAATCTTATATTTGATACTTATATTTCAAGGCTCATCAACTGACGTGGTCACTCAAAGTAGTAAAACGCCATATGAGGTCAGGAGAGGAGAAGCAATTAGTACTAATACACTTCAAGAATCATGTAAGGAATAAGAAAACTCCCAGAAAACATGAATGTATGGAATTCATTTCCATGCATTCGCCAAGTTTCCAGAATGATGCCCGAGTACGAATTAAAATCCTGGTATATAAAGAATACTAGCAAAAATAGAGTGTAATTGAAAATATTTGTTTGAGACTGAAAAGTATTCATTTTATTTTTGTTTTGTTATTTTTAAACCTTATTTGTAGACTTGCAGTTATGTGATATTTTCAGTTTTTATTATAATTATATTTTCAATGAGTTTTTCAATCAAGTACCCGCTCACAATATCTATTTCACTCACACATTCTTATTTTTTCAGCTGATTTCAGTTCTGAGACAAATTCTAAGAATATTCATTTTATTCAACTATAGTTGTAACTAAGAATTAGATCATTCCAGTTATCGATATAACATTTATATCAATGATTTTATTTTGATTCATTCTTTTCAGTTTCGATATTCCTATGAATTTCACAGAAAACGTTCAATATCTCCTCATAACACTATACTAATCTATTGTATTCTTCCTTAACACTCCTAATTGATTGAATTCAAACCGTTCTTTTTATGATTGGCCATCATTTCCAACAAAGTTTTGATTGTGAAGCATGGTTCTTATTCGGTTCATTTATATATTTTTTCCATTTTCTATATATGTCACTGACAAAACAAAATAAAATAAAGTTATATCATAAGTAGTCATAAATCATTAAACTTGATTCTATACTCATCATGGCTGCGCCCGACAGAATCGATTTTGAACGAAAATTACTCATCAATTATTCGAATTCAATTGCTTGATAATTTTTTTTTTCAAAATCCGAAGATCAAAGTCTTTGGAGAAAAATGATCGCATGCAGCTCTCCTGTAACAAGCAGCAAAAACATGCTGCACTTCACAATAACTCAAGTTCTATACAGGATGATTCCAAATAAGACTTGAACCGTGGAGAATAAGTTGGTATGACTCATTTGCGGTCGTTTGAGTCATATTTATTGATAACCCTAAATTTGAGTTCTTTTGATTCTTAAAAGATTTTCTACCTTAGTTCATTCTTCGTCTTCATTTTCCACGTTGATCCCAATTCGATAATTATTTCGCTTTGAGGTTATCTGAATAGTATATGTTTGGCATGCAACTTTTGATACGCCAGAAATATTTTCGAATCTGGCGAATTCACTTCTTTTTTTCTCAAGAGAAAGTTCCGCATTCACTAGTTTCGTGCAATCATAGGCAGGAAAATTATGAAGAATTTTCGGAAACAGATATGAAACTTCTTTTCCCGAAGTTTCGTTGATTGATAGGCGTGAAATCATTTTTCAATAGAATGAGTGTTCCGCATACTCTAGGCTCAACGTAGGTATATTTTTGAACGAATTGCTTCCTTATCGAAGGATACATATGACAGAACCTGTTTCGTGCCCAGTGAGAAGTACAGCTCCATCAACTTCGGATTTTTACGTTTGGGACAGATTTAAAAAAATTGTATATGAAAGAACCTCTTACGTTCACGTATGCGTTTCATTCAAGTTAATAAGAAGATTTGTACCACTCATAAAATTTTTCATGTATCTCTGTTCCCTTAAGCAGAATTCCAAGTTCTCTAAAAGAAAGCATTCATCACAACGACTACCTATGGAAAAATACTATTAGTTTTAATAAGTTCTTCAAGTATGACTGCTAGGTTCATAATCGAAAGGATCACTATCCAATTCTCATGACGTCGATTCAATGTACCGGGTTTGTATAAGCTTCAAATCGTATGGTTTTCAAATGTATATTTCAGAAAAATGGAATATCCGATTAACGAGCTCTATAAGAACAAATAAAAAATGATTTCTATCGACGTCGGTCCTATATATCGGGTTTGTATAAGCAGTGCGGAGTGTGAGGTTTAAGTTTATATACAATCTACAGCGTTGTCATATTTAGGGTCTGGAGTAGTCGATCGAATATATCAATTATATACAGCGTGTTACTCTCGATATAAGCGCCCTCGCACTGGCCGAACCCTGAAGTTTTCTGTATATATTATGATGTTTCACCGATTTTTCACACCCGGCTGAAAATTTATCCCTGGCATCCCCGAACGTCCCTGATCAAGAATATATGGTTAAACGCTACCAGACCCGGAGTCGGGTCTGACAACGTCAGTTTTGGACTGAAAAGTCGGTAGAGTATATCGATTCGGGTCTGTATAAGCGGTCAAACAAATCTATATATATATATATATATATATATATATATATATATATATATATATTGAAGAATTCATACAATTCTATCAACTTTTGAAATTAATGAATTCTCTGCAGTATTTTTTGTTTGCCGCCAACACTTTAGCTTTTGTGATGTTTTTTCCTCTTCTCGTGATTTCCTTCTCAACCGTATCGTCCCAAATTAGTCTTGGTCCTCCTCTTTTTCTTCTCTTGTCCACTCTCGCCTCCCATATCTGTCTTTCAGGTCTCTCTTCTTCCATTCTAATCAAGTGCCCCCTCCATCCATATGCCTTTCTCCCACATAATCCTCCATTGACTCTATCTTCAATTCTCTCCTTACATCCTCGTTTTTCCACCTATCCAATCTTGTTATACCCTTAACACTAATAAGATACTTCAGAAATAAATAATATAATAATTGAAATAAATTATCTGTAAATAGTTGTTTATGGTTGAGTATCTGAAATAAATTATTGTTAGTAAGAATGACCGATTTAATTTACTGAAAAACTTTACAGTATATTATATCGAATGAAATCTATTTATTTGAGTGATTCTCCATTGAATATTTCAATTTGAATATTCATATTATATAATATACTCGATATTTCTCCTAATTGTCGAATTGATAGTATGCAGAATATTTATTATATTCTGTATCTACCTGTTGTAATCCAAGGTTAGGCAACTGTTCTTTTCCTAGTGTCATCCGTTTTTTCACTTCGTTTGGCTCGCTTGAAGTTTGTTTTCTGAATTTCTGATATTTAGGTATTTGTCTCAATAAATTTTGAGTTGATCTGAAACGTTGATTCACTATGGGACATAAGAAGTGCGTTTTTTGTGGAGAAACTCGCGAGATGAGTGAAACATCGTATCACTGATATGTTTTCATTTCCGCTTGCTTCATGTAAAATTTGATAGTTCATGTTGGAGACAAAATTAGCTTACTAAAAATGACATATGCTCCCTCTATCTATGTTTGTTACTCTGAGTTCCAAACGGACTCGAATGTTTAAAATTCTTCACCGAAATATTATTGGAAATGAAACCAATAACAGTTGACGTCCACAAGTCACATGAACATAAGGAACAATTGTGTCAAAAGTAATCCGACAATTTTTTCGATCGCGTTTTTAAATTTTCGATACTATATAGACAAAAAAAATATTTTTTTTGGAAGCAATTGAAAACTATTTCTTTTTCTGAGAAATATGCATTATTGAAGAGTTAGTTTTTCTCGACTCTTCATCAACATTTATTACAAATTGTTGATGAAAAATTCAACTCAATAGAACTCAAGTTGTAACATGTTTCGATCAAGGACATTTTGAAAATATAATTTTGAATATTTCGAGACGAAATAATTGAAACCGAATTTTGCCCTAATATGTCTATTCTATCCCTTGCAGATTCCTATTAACTGATAGTGGCTATCTAATACTGAACAAACTAATCTAATATAAATTGTAGCGGAGTTTGAGGCTACATCGGAATACCGAATTCGGCTCCTGCTTATGCTATTTCCTCAACATTGTCGAGGCACCTCTCGAAGAGTTAATTGATATTTCTGTTCTTTTAAGGTGGGTATCTTATTTTCTTCTGGACTAAAAATGAACGTGTTTAATTAAAGTAAAATACAAGTAGAGACATAAATGGATTTTAACATCTGATGCATAGGTATAATAAATAATAAGTAGTAAAACAATGAGCGATTCATTAAATTACAGGTTACTCGAAAACTGGTCAGAATTAAATTATGAAAATTGAAATTAGGGAAAATCGATATTTGAAATATCGAATAATAATTCGATATTCTCTGATTCGAAATATTTTCGCGACCATATAGAACGATTCTCTGTTTTAACTGTTGCAGTATTTCGAATAGTTTCCAAAATATCAATAAAATCAATTGAAAAACAGTAGAAATCAGCGTAGTCATTTCTCTGTTCATCAAACTTATGGCGAGTCGTTCTCAAGCCAATTTCTAAGTTGAGCCTCTCTGAGGATTGAGGGGTTTCACTGATGGAATCATCAGTTTTGCACTCAGTGATTCCTACATCTCCATAGGGAGTATATTAATATATTTACATATATACTCTTTTCATTACAACCTACCAAAAAAAAAGGGAGTATGGTGACCCGAGCTTTGCCAAAGCATTGTGCTTAGTACTTGAAGCACTTGAAGCCTTTTTATGTTCCCGAGCACTTTTTAAAAGCAGTGCTTAGTGCTAAGTAATCGAAACACTTTCGCAAAAGGCTTAGTAATCCCAAAAGTGCTCCCGAGCACTGCAGTGTTCGCGAGCACTTCGGCGGATTACTAAGCCGAATTTTTGTCATAACACGAATATGCGCCGACGATTCGGTCCCGGTTTCGGTTTTACATCATCTGATTAAACTTTGATCGTCTTGAAATTCGATACGGTAACAAACATCTGAGGCTGGTACTTCCTTTTGAATTTAATGCACAGTTGTATAGATCAGATTAGTTTTATTATGTACCTTGAAATATACAAATGAATAAATGAATACTATCCCTTATATTTTAAAGTAAGACTGTGGAGAATACATTCATTTCAAACCTCGTGTTAGTTATTAGTGCAAAATCCCCTTACAATACGTATTATATTTATTTAATTCAATAAAAATCAATTCATTTGTTAAGAAAAAGGAGAATATGAAATTGAATTTTAAATTATTATTATCGTGACTTTGGAATTTTACATTTCATTACAAATCTTGAAAGTAATCGAGAAAGTACCATTCTATTTTCTTTTCAACAGGGGCGACATGTTTCTAATAGAAAAACATCGATAAGAATTTTAATATTTGCATGAGTGAGGAAAGTCTATTAGAGTTCGATTGATACAGCGTAGTTAGTTAGAATGTGAACTATAAATGTTTCGGGAATTATATAATTATTGGTCACAATTCCTTTATCTACATAAATCATATCCTCACTTTTTATGCTTGTGTTGTATTATACAAATAAATATAATACCTATATTTGACCTTTTCAGATTTTTTTATGAACATTATTCTCATATTCTGATGAAGTTATTTTGATCTCTTGATCAAGATAAGATATTTTTGATCATTTTGCGATTCCAAACATGAAATATACAGGGTGTTTCCTAAACATGCGGCAAAAATTCAGAAGGTTGTTCCTTGGACTATTTTGAGCATGTTTTGTCCTTGGATGATTTTTGAAAAACCTCTTTGTTTCGAAGATATAGGGCGAACAACATTTTTCATATTTTTGAAATTAATAATAGTTTAAATAAAAATTCGTACCGCACTGTGTTTACTAAGTAGGTACAATTTATTTTTAAATTTGTTTAACAACATTCCAATTACTAAAAACGGCCAGTTTTTTGACTAAAAATTGATAAGTGCAGATGGTAAAGGAATACAGATTAAACACGGTTTTCATTTGAATTCGTTTTGTGATGTAGGGGGGGTTCGGCAGTCAATGAGGAGAAGATTGGATGCTTGTATGCTGGCTAGAGGTGGTCATTTTCAACAGTTTTTGTAGGTTGAGTTGAATTTTCATGTAATTTTTCATAATAAAATGTTATTATCTGAAATTTTGTTTCCCCTATATCTTCGAAACAAATAGGTTTTTCAAAAATCATCAAGGGACAAAATATTCTTAGAATAGTCCAAGGAACAACCCCCTGAATTTTTGCCGCATGTTTAGGAAACACCCTGTATATTAGATTATACAGGGTGTTCCGGGAAGAATACGATAAATGGATGTCATTAATTAAGGGCATCATGGAGAACTCGTATCAAGAGGTTTTAATCTCATGAGTGCCTTCGTTTGGGATATACAGGGTGATGTTCATCTCATGTGTGAAATTTCCGAGGAAATTTCACAGTTCAAATACTGCTCAACTAATCGACCGAATAATTTCAAATTTTGAAGTTTTGTCACCCTTTACTTCACTTTACTTTCCTTCAATATTTCTGAAATCAAGTAAATCAGATCCGGACTAGGAAAATTTCAATCTTTTCCTGTTTTTGTCAAGGGCATAGATCTTTTTTTTCTTGGGACGGGTAATCGAAAAAAATTTTTTGACGACGTGTTTACTCATAACTATAATGTAAGAAAAAGAGGTTTGATAACGAAGGGTGAACCAAGTTACTCGAAATAATTTTTCTTCTTACCAATTCGATTGTTCGGAGATACGAATGAAAATGAGAGATTTCTTGGATGATTTCAAAAATCGCTCATAAACATGAGCCCCGAACGCTTTGTTTTCGAGATACAAGGTGTTTCTTGTAGTCCTAGTTTTTTGTGATGCTTAACCAGTTTATGGAATCTTTATTCATCTTCACTACAGAGTTGGTAAATAAGTACTAAAACTCACAATTAATTTATTCATCAATGCTACCCAACTGGATCTTTATGATAATTTGGATTTTCCTGGGTATTACTATAGAGAGCAGTTTGAATTTGTTTCTCGGAATCAATTGCAGATATGACGAAACTACAACAACCCAAAAAGTGTAGTACTGAACCAGAGATTCTTTTTTAATTTTTTTAAACTACTAGTGGCACACAAAAAATAATTCTGGAGGAAAGAAGCGGCCACCCATCCAGAAAATTTCAGCCTGTGATTTGCATTCAAAATTAGGATATCGCATGATGATAACTCCAAATTGGAATGTCAATACCAATTTAAGTTGAACATATTGTGGAGGAAAGGTACTATGAAAGGAAAACTTGAACACCTGTATCTCGAAAACAAAGAGTTTGAGGACTCATGTTAGGTATGGGAGTTTTTTTCTTGAAATGATCCGAGAAATCTGTCATTTTCATTCCAATTTAGGAAAAATCTGTAGATATATTCAATTAAAAACTGATGTCTTCACAAATAAATTGCAATTTGAACGAATAACAATAAATTGTACAACACCTCCCAGGGTCCGTATGCTTGACAAGTGGTCTTTGTGACGTATACGTTTCAAAAACGAGTGGTACACGTGCGAGCGGTTTTCCAGAAAGGTATTCTTGACAACCGCTCGTTCCATTAAACGTACAAGTTCAAAAACGTGTACTCCGAAGAGCCGGCACCATTGTAAAATTTCACAAATGAGATGAAATGTCATCAATTTATGTTCCATCAATTCAAATCGAAAAAACATTCGGAGAGAAATTGTTCACTAATATATTTAAACATATTCCAAAAGAAGAATTCAAATACTGATAATCAAAAAAATTGTCTGATTGAGTTTTTAAAAAATAGCTTAACTTACAAAGATGGATAAAGAAAATGGGCAGAAATTGGTAAATTGGTATGCCGGGTGCATTTCTAGAGATTGGGAGAAGAAAGACAGGCTGCGGGCCTCCAATGGAAATCGAATTATCCAAACTAGAAGTGAATATAAAAGATATTTTTGAAAATTTATCTATTGAGAGACATTAAGTGACTAATTTTTCTTTTTTTATTAAATGTTCATATTATCAGCAGAAATGTTTATGTTGTGCATTTGATTCACTTGTTATTTATTAGAATGTTTTTCACATATAAATTTTCATGAAAATGTGTTCATGATAATTGGAACAAACGAAATAGTAATAATTCATTAAGAATTTACATTTTACATTTCACATCAGAGGATTCATATAAATCATTAAATTATATATTGATAAATTGTTTAACAAATTTTCAAATAACTCGGCTTGATGATTGCGAATAAAATCATCTCTACTATCGATGAAGAAGTCATATATACTCCCAAATCAACTTATGATGTACCATCGTTCCGGTACAGTGTATTTTCAATGAATATATTATGGATTACTACACAAGCATGACAATGTTACGTGCTGTCTCCGAAGTACAATGAAGAACCATATGCTTGAGTTGACAGCTTCAGAACCTCATTTTATCTTTCAGGCTTTTGATTTCTCTCTTTTTTTTTTTTGTTGTATGAATATTTTGGAGTTCCTTTCACTGGTTCATTTTCCAGAGGTGTCATCATCCATGTTCTTCGAGGATATCCAGGGTCCGTGTGCTTGACAAGTGATCTTTTTGACGTACACGTTTCAACAACGAGTGGTCCACGTGCGAGCGATTTTCCAAATTGGTATTCTTGACAACCGTTCGTTTCATTAAACGTACACGTTCAAAAACGTCTACTCGCAAAAGCCGGCACCATTGTAAAATTTCACAGATGAGATGAAATGTCATCAATACCAAAACGTGTGACATTCGAAAATTGCGTATACGTTTTGAAACATCACTTGTCGAGAATAGGGTCCCAGAAACTTTCAAACGAATTGTTTCTCACTCAAATCATTGAATGGGTCTCCGCGCTGTGTAGGTATATCTCCGATGATCCATTTGTTCCACATAATCCAATAGATTCATCAATAACAATAGTACTTTTTCGTCTTACATCAACTCAGAGCAATATGGCATTCAGATTGTCAAAGAATCAAAACGAATGCCAAAAAGCACCCGCAGTAAGCACTCGCACAGAGAACCTGTACGTTTTCAAGTTCACTAGTCAAGAATACCAAAACGTGTGATATTCGAAAACTTCGTATACGTTTTGAAACATCACTTGTGGAGAATAAGTTCCCAGACAATTTTTCGATTCGAATTCAGTTCTGTATAACTAAATGTTGTGACGAGAATGATACGAAAGCCTAAAACAACGGGTGAGTGTATACCGATGACGAATGCAAAAATCACAGATGGCAAAAAGGAACAAAGGGACGATGCCGAGAAAGCAGACAGATAAAGGAAAAAAATAGACCTCGGACAAAGACGGGCTTGTAGTGCAATAAAAGTACTCATCTTGGAAGCGATAATAAACTCATGAACCGTAAAAGGGTCCGATTTTTTACTGACGTGTCGATTTCAAAGGAAAGTAAAATGATTATTATTTTTTCATTTTATGGAGAAATTTTTGTTCTTCGTCTATGCGAGTTTCCTAAAATTTTATATTTTGAAAATCTTGGGGTGGAGGTAATTACCCCCAGTACCCTCCCATTTCTACGCCCTTGGTTTTTGTGAATATTGGATTACATTGTACGTGAACATTATGATATTTTTTGTTTTAGTAACCACAATGAAATAATTCATAATAAAAATTTTAAATTTCTGCTAGGCACGGTCCTACACGGCGATTAATAAAAATTCCTTTATGAGTTAATTTTTTTTAGTTCAAATACTCTTCAACTAATTCTCTGAATAATTTCAATTTTTGTCACCCTTTACTACCGCCTTCCTTCAATATTTCTGAAATCATATAAATCAGATCTGTACTAGTTAAATCTCACCTTGTACATTAATATAATGATTTTTCTTTCGTTTTCGTAACCACAAATATTTAATTCATAATAAAAATTCTAAATTTCTGCTCGGCATGGTCAAACAGGATGATCAATAAACATTCCTTCATGAAAAAAATTTCATTGGTCGAGAAATCTCGAATTTATCGGTAGATTGGATGGACTTATTGGTGGATTAATTGAAGAGTGAATGAACTAAAAAATGTTCACCCTTTAGTGAATGTTTATTGATCGCCCGGTATGACCGTGCCAAACAGAGATTCAGAACTTTTATTAAGAATTAATTCTTTGTGGTTACAGAAACAGACAAAATCATACTGTTCACTTGCAGGTTCATAATATTCACGCATATGGAAAATGTCTGAAATTTTTCTCGTCCGGATCTGATTTTAGAAATATTGATTAAATGCGGAAGTAAAAGGAGACAAAACTTCAGAATTTGAAATTATTCGGTCGATTAGTTGAAGAATTATCGAACTGTAATATTTGATTCATGAGATGCACATCACCTTGAATATCCCAGGACAATCAGACAATTGAAACCTCTAGATACGATTTCTCTATGATGACCTTCATTCAGGGTATCCGTTTGTCGCATTCTTCCCGGGACACCCTGTATATGAATGATAGATGTCTTGCTACTATTTTTACTGAAATATATTTCATGAAATTGAGTCCGAAAATAGTTCTGTGAAGTCTGTTCATAAAAATAAATATATAATCTGAAATTTCTTACACTGTTTGACCTGATATTTCAAACAACCCTTATGAAATTTCTGAAATCCGAAATTGCACGATATATTCATATATTGATGTGATTCTACTTTTAGGATTTCAAAAAAAAAATGATTTAGATATAATATATTGATGAATGTGATAAATTTTTCAATTTTTTTATTATCACTCCAAAGAATTTCCATCTTGACGAGTTTCTAACTAAATACGGCTGTGCGCTGTTACTGTTGCCTGTCGACACGTTTAATGATTTTATTACAGAGTTTTTGCTAAGGTTTTTATGTGTTCTCTTGTATCATACATTGAAATGTATGATGCCCCGTTACATTTCCTCTGCTAATATTGAGATTCATAGACACATATGCTTCATTGTTTGAAATTAATAATTTGTATTGCTCTTTCTCAAAAGAATATATATATATATATATATATATATATATATATATATATATATATATATATATATATATATATATAAATATATATATATATATATATATATTTATCCAACAGACGTATTCAGTCCCGTTATACTTGGCAGGCTACCTCAGACCCATGTGATCCGAGTGTTTTCTTGGAGTGTATATGTGAAAAATCAGCTGTTTGAAAATATAACTCCTTAGGCATCCATAGAGGGGAAAATATTTTTTTCATTCAAGAAAGCTATATATTCTGTTCTCTTTTTGAGACTTGTCACGTTTCGCCGACTTTTCATTCCCACATATACTCGACTGACATGTACAGCCCACCTTGTCGATCCCAGCGGTGTTGTCAGATCACAGGGTCTTATCGCGTCTATTCGATATACCATTTTGTTATAATTGTATAAGTGGCGTTGAGAACTGAACAAATCAAGATAATATTGCATTTTTCGCATGGTTCAGCTATTTCATGAAATATGTTTATTGAATAATCTCAACTGTTACTTTGAATGAATGAGAATTTGTTAGAATGTCCGTAATTTTCGAATATCGAGTAGAAATGATCTCAAACGATTGTAATTGAATTCAGAAAATATCGATATCTTACAATATATCCGCCAATCACGATTATATTATGTCTGAATCTGGAGTTAGGTGATGAAATAAGTTATCTGAAATTTTGGTTATGAGCTCTTGTGTTTGATGAGAGCACAGCGAAACTTTTGTGAGATGAGTTGTATTTGATCGACCATTATAGCGAGAAAACATCAAGGATGGCAAAATAGATATTATGATTTTGTTAATTTATAATAAGTTTAATACTAATACTTCTTAGTTACAACTAAATTGAATAAGATAAACATTCTTAGAATTTGTCTCAGAACTGAAATCATCTGGAAAAATTAAAATATGTGAGTGAAATAGATATTGTGATCGGGTACTTGATTAAAAAACTCATTGAAAATATAATTAATACTTTTCAGTCTCCATGAAATATTTTTATTAACAATCTATTTTGCTGGAATTCTATATATACTAGGATTTAAATTCTAACTTAGTCATCATTCTGGAAACTTGGTGAATGCGTGGAAATGAATTCCATACATTTATGTTTTCTGGGAGGCTTCTTATTCCTTACATGATTCTCAAAGTGTTTGAAGTACTAAATTCTTCTCCTCTCCTGGCCATATATGACGTGTCTGTTTTACTTCTTCACTTTAAGTGACCACGTCAGTTGAAGAACCTTGGAATATAAGTATCAAATATTAGATTTTTTTTTAAACATTCTGGGCTTTCACTGCCATTATCTCAAACAGAACCTATATAAAACATTTAATATTCCTGCCTACTTCAATAGGTGTACAGGGTGGGCAAATTTCGATGTTTTAGCACTACAACTTTTGAACCATTAGACATAGACAAAATCTCATACCGATTCTCGGTCTCTTTTTCTGAGAAAGTAACAAGAGTAGTATTCATTTTTGGCCACCTTCTTTTGTTTTCGAGTTATAAGCGAAAATTGGGAAAATACTGAAGATAGAGCTCTGAAATTGAAACATTATCGAGGCACTTTTTCACGTAAAATCCAGTAGCGGTCTTGTTTTTTCAAAAGGGTCATTAATTACGAAGCTTCGACCCAAAATTAAAGTTATATATTGAGACTCTTAGTTTTAAAAAGATTTTTGATCATTTTCTGTTATTTATTTTGATACAAACCACACAATGTTATATATTTTTGAAATCAGGAAAAATCAAGGTTTCAAGAAATGACACAGAAATTTAGTGTTCCCCTTTGAAAAAACATAACTGGATTCTACGTAAAAAAGTGCCTGTATAATGTTTTAATTTCGGAGCTCTAGCATCAGTATTAGCGGAAATATAAAAGTTTTTCGATATCGCCATTTTTCCAATTTTCTTTTATCACTCGAAAATAAAAGCAGGTGGCCAAAAATGAATACAATTCTTGCTATTTTCTCAGAAAAAGAGACCGAGTATAGGGTATCAGATTTTGTCTATCACCTCAGGTTTAAAAGTTGTAGTGCTAAAACATCGAAATTTGCCCACCCGGTACACTCTGTTTGTGAGGAACAAATCATATTTGGCTTCAGATATAAAACAGAAATTAACTATTGAACTGCTCAAAATAGTCATCATTTATTTTTCGTTGCAATTAAGTTTCGAAATCATAATACAATCGTATGTTTTTTCAGATGTAAATCTGAAAAATTTCTATGCTAATTGATTTTTTTCCGTCTGAAACATATAAAACACTTAATATTAATTATTCATCAATCTTCAAAAATTATCGGAAGTTTTACTTTCACATGTCAAATATCATATTAAAATCTTTGGACTTCAGATAATGTGAATTGTCGGTGGGCACCAAGATCTATGAATTTAACATCGTTAGATTTGTCCCTTTGATCACATTTGAAGAGCACCATTCATCAGTTGAAAAATTTTGAAAAGAAAATACCTGGCAATAATAAATTGAGAGGCTTTTTATATAGTTTGATGAGCAATTTATATATCATGTTAACAGACATACGGATGAAATGACATACATACAGACAAATAGGCATACAGACGGAAGGACAGACAAAGAATTTGACCTATGATTTTTCATCCGGGAGTCGAAACTCTATTGTTTCAGATAATTTTCGGCTTATTATGCGAAAACGAAAACTTTCCTCGAAAAACGAGCGCGCAAGAACTATTTTTCTCATCTTTAACATTCTGTGTAATTCGAATTAGAAATGCATGTATGGGGTCCTAGGGAAAAATTAAAATACTCTTGGCTAGGAATAACTTTAAATATATTAACACTATCTTCCAATCTGTGATGATGACCCATCGATGCACATTGCTTATTTAAATGAACCTCTCTTTCAAAGTCGATACCTACAGAACAGATTATCAGTTGTTTCATAATTTGTATCACTAAAATTAGTGAGGCAATAATGAGTTATTGCTTCGAACAATATCATAATCTAAAGAAATTGTCTCATGGAGTATTCATAATCTATTCTATTTAAAAATATAATAATAATACCTGTCGCAATTTTTACTATGCAGTTGCTGCGCGCGGACATTGTTCCTTCATATCTCAACACAACTCGTACCAATTAAACGATACCACAATAACACGAAAATTTCGAGCCCTTTTGCATATCGAATAAACAAGATCGGACCCAAATACGAGAACGCCCCACTCTGTATATCATTGTTATGGTCAATCAACGTCTCCATTCCCTCAATGTGGTTGACCGCAGATGAAAGGCAACGATTTCAATATTAGATCATCGGTGCACATTGCTCATTTCAATGAACCTCTCTTTCAATGTCGATACCTGCAGAATAGATTTCAGTTGATTCATAATTTGTATCACTAAAATTAGTGAGAAAATGATAAGTTATTGCTTCAAACAATATCATGAACTAATGAAATTGTCTCATGGAGTAATCAGAATCTATTCTATAAAAAAATGTAATAATAATAATACCCATTCCTGTCGCAATTTTTACTATGCAGTTGCTGAGCGCGGACATTGTTCCTTCTCTTCTCAACACGACTCATACCAATTAAACGATGCTACAATAACACGAACATTTCGCGCCCTTTTTATATCGAATAATCAAGATCGAACTCGACATGCGAGAACGCCCCACTCTGTATATAATTGTTATGGTCAATCAACGTCTCCAGTCCCTCAATGTGGTAGGCCGAAAATAAAAGGCAACTATTTCGATATTAGATATTTCATCTTTTCTGTATATGGACCTGAAAGTAACACTTGGCTACTTATACAAGCCCAGTAAATACGGGCGTCGTCATGAGAAATACTGTTTTGGAATTTTCTGTACGCAGCTCGTAAATCATATATTTAAGCTATTTACATTATATGAAGGTGATGTATGTAAGGAAGAAAAATGACTTCATGATTTGATTCTTGTATGAAAATTAGAAGGAGTATCAACTGTATATGGAAATAAAGTGATTAATTTGTCTATTTCACAACAACAAACAACATCTACGCTTTGTTCCGTCAAAATCTTATGAGAATGAAAAATTGTTGGTCATTCGAAAAAATTCTTCTTCTCATTTCATATCAATGAGTTATTGCACCATAGAATGAAATATTCTAAGATTTCGTGTGTCTGTATTGAAAGGGGTCAGATATACTCGTAAGCATCGATTTATTTCAAAAAAAGTATCTACTCTACTCTACTCTTTCGATATTCTTTTCCACAGTCTGATTATATGTCTGAAATATCATCTTCACAAAAATAATTTCGAACATTGTGTAGAGTAATTGTATTCGATGTTTATTCAGAGCAGTTACAAATATCAATAACCATAAACTCGCCAACACACTATTAGAGCTGTACGGAATGTATCTTGGAAAGGAGGCTGATTTCGAAAAATAATTGAACTACTCCTTCTAATTTTCATACAAGAATCAAATCAAAAAGTCGTTTTCCTTCCTTACATACATCCCCTGCATATAATGCAAATAGTTTAAATATTTCATTTTCGATCTGGGTACAGACAATTCGAAATGAGCATTTCTCATGACGACGGCCGTTTTTACCGGGCTTGTATGAGTGGCCAAGTGTTAGTTTTAGGTTTATATACAGATAAGATAAAATATCTAATATTGAAATCGTTGCCTTTCATCTGCGGTCAACCACATTGAGGGAATGGAGACGTTGATTGACCATAACAATTATATACAGAGTGGGGCGTTCTCGCATTTGGGTCCGATCTTGTTTATTCGATATACAAAAGGGCTCGAAATTTTTGTGTTATTGTGGTATCGTTTAATTGGTATGAGTTGTGTTGAGATGTGAAGGAACAATGTCCGCGCGCAGCAACTGCATAGTAAAAATTATTATTATATTTTTAAATAGAATAGATTATGAATACTCCATGAGACAATTTCTTTAGATTATGATATTGTTCGAAGCAATAACTCATTATTGCCTCAATAATTTAAGTGATACAAATTATGAAACAACTGATAATCTGTTCTGTAGGTATCGACTCTGAAAGAGAGGTTCATTTAAATAAGCAATGTGCATCGATGGGTCATCATTATAGATTGGGAGATTGTGTAAGTATATCGAAAGTTATTCCTAACCAAGAAAATTTTAATTTTTTCTTAGAACCTCATACATGCATTCCTAATTCGAATCACACAGAATGTTAAAGATTAGAAAAATAGTACTTGCGCGCTCGTTTTTCGAGGAAAGTTTTCGTTTTCGAATGTTAAGCCGAAAATTATCTCAAACGATAGAGTTGCGAATCCCTGATGAAAAATCATAAGTCAAATTCATTGTCTGTCCTTCCGTCCATATGCCTGTTTGTCTGTATATATGTATGACATTCCATCCGTATGTCTGATTATCTTTTCGTACGTCTGTATGTCCGTCCATTCATCTGTTTCTTGGTCTGCCCTTCTGTATATCTGTTTTCAAGCTACACAAAGAAAGTTGAAAATGGAGTATAAAGAAAAGTTCCCATATCATTCTTATCATTGGTACTATAGTAATGAAACAAAAACATTCTACAGGAGCTTTTTTCAGTAGAATCTATTTGTGTAATCATTTTTTATTGCTGTTAGTCATTATAGATGTGATACAATCTTGTGGTTTTTTAATGTTAATCGAAAAAATTTCTATGAGAAATGAAATCGCTTTTTATTTCCTTTTCATAATGATAACATGGAATATAAATTGCTCATCCAACTATTTAAATAATCAAAAAATTCAGTTCCACATAGCAAGTCACCCTAAAGTCTATCCATTATAATCTGTGAACTTCAGATATATTCGGTGGCCACCAAGTTCTCTGAATTTAACAGTGCCGGATAATTTATTTCGAAATTTTTCAACTGATGAATGTGACCAAAGGAACAAATCTAACGATAGTAAATCTTGGTGGCCACGGACAATTTCCCTTATCTGAAGTCCACAGATTTCAATAAGTCATTTGCCATGTGAAAGTAAAACTTTCGATGATTCTTTAAGTTTGATGAATAATTTATATTTAGTGTTATATATGTTTAGAAAGAAAAAGAATTGTTATTTTCCATAGACATTTTTCTGATTTACATCTAACAAAATACATGTTTGTGTTATGACTTCCAATATTTATTGTAATGAAAAACGAATGATGATTATTTTGAACAGTTCAATAATTAATGTTTATATCTGAGGCAAAATTTGATTCGCACCTCACAAACAGAGTGTACACCTACTCAATATGCAGGAATATTAAATGTTTTATATAGGTTCTGTTTCAGATAATGGCCGTGAAAAGCCCAGAAATCTTATATTTGATACTTATATTTCAAGGCTCATCAACTGACGTTATCACTCAAAGAAGTAAAACGCCATATAAGGTCAGGAGAGGAGAAGCAATTAGTACTAATACACTTCAAGAATTATGTAAGGAATAAAAATCCTCCCAGAAAACATGAATGTATGGAATTCATTTCCATGCATTCGCCAAGTTTCCAGAATGATGCCCGAGTTCGAATTAAAATCCTGGTATATAAAGAATACTAGCAAAAATAGAGTGTAATTGAAAATACTTGTTTGAGACTGAAAAGTATTCATTTTATTTTTTTTTTTGTTATTTTTAAACCTTATTTGCAGATTTGCAGTTATGTGATATTTTCAGTTTTTATAATAATTATATTTTCAATGAATTTTTCAATCAAGTACCCGCTCACAATATCTATTTCACTCACACATTCTTATTTTTCCAGATGATTTCAGTTCTGAGACAAATTCTAAGAATATTTATTTTATTCAACTAGTTGTAACTAAGAATTAGATCATTCCAGTTATCGATATAACATTTATATCAATGATTTTATTTTGATTCATTCTTTTTAGTTTCGATATTCCTATGAATTTCACAGAAAACGTTCAATATCTCCTCATAACACTATACCAATCTATTGTATTCTTCCTTAACACTCCTAATTGATTGAATTCAAACCGTTCTTTTTATGATTGGCCATCATTTCCAACATAGTTTTGATTGTGAAGCATGGTTTTTATTCGGTTCATTTATATAATATTTTCATTGTTTATACAAAACAATATAAAATAAAGTTATATCATAGGTAGTCATAAATCATTAAACTTGATTCTATACTCATCATGTCTGCGCCCGACAGAATCGATTTCGAACGACAATTAGTCATCAAATATTCGAATTCAATTGCTTGATAATTTTTTTTTTCAAAATCCGAAGATCAAAGTCTTTGGAGAAAAATGATCGCATGCAGCTCTCCTGTAACAAGCAGAAAAACATGCTGCACTACACAATAACTCAAGTTCTATACAGGATGATTCCAAATAAGACTTGAACCGTGGAGAATAAGTTGGTATGACTCATTTGCGGTCGTTTGAGTCATATTTATTGATAACCCTCAATTTGAAGTTCTTTTGATTATTAAAAGATTTTCTACCTTAGTTCATTTTTCGTCTTCATTTTCCACGTTGATCCCAATTCGATAATTATTTCGCTTTGAGGTTGAATAGTATGTTTGGCATGCAACTTTTGATTTGCCAGAAATATTTTCGAATCTGGCGAATTTACTTCTTTTTTTCTCAAGAGAAAGTTCCGCATTCACTAGTTTCGTGCAATCATAGGCAGGAAAATTATGAAGAATTTTCGGAAACAGATATGAAACTTCTTTTCTGGAAGTTTCGTTGATTGATAGGCGTGAAATCATTTTTCAATAGCATGAGTGTTCCGCATACTCTAGGCCCAACGTTGGTATATTTTTGAACGAATTGCTTCCTTATCGAAGGATACATATGACAGAACCTGTTTCGTGCCCAGTGAGAAGTACAGCTCCATCAACTTCGGATTTTTACGTTTGGGACAGATTTAAAAAAATTGTATATGAAAGAACCTCTTACGTTCACGTATGCGTTTCATTCAAGTTAATAAAAAAATTTGTACCACTCATAAAATTTTTCATGTATCTCTGTTCCCTTAAGCAGAATTCCAAGTTCTCTAAAAGAAAGCATTTATCACAACGACTACCTATGGAAAAATACTATTAGTTTTAATAAAT
Source organism: Harmonia axyridis (assembly GCF_914767665.1). NCBI lineage: Eukaryota > Metazoa > Arthropoda > Insecta > Coleoptera > Coccinellidae > Harmonia > Harmonia axyridis. The sequence continues at coordinate 15,768,864 of NC_059506.1, forward strand.
TCTTCAAGTATGACTGCTAGGTTCATAATCGAAAGGATCACTATCCAATTCTCATGACGTCGATTCAATGTACCGGGTTTGTATAAGCTTCAAATCGTATGGTTTTTAGATGTATATTTCAGAAAAATGGAATATCCGATTTACGAGCTCTATAAGAACAAATAAAAAATGATTTCTATCGACGTCGGTCCTATATACCGGGTTTGTATAAGCAGTGCGGAGTGTGAGGTTTAAGTTTATATACAATCTACAGCGTTGTCATATTTAGGGTCTGGAGTAGTCGATCGAATATATCAATTATATACAGCGTGTTACTCTCGATATGAGCGCCCTCGCACTGGCCGAACCCTGAAGTTTTCTGTATATATAATGATGTTTCACCGATTTTTCACACCCGGCTGAAAATTTATCCCTGGCATCCCCGAACGTCCCTGATCAAGAATATATGGTTAAACGCTACCAGACCCGGAGTCGGGTCTGACAACGTCAGTTTTGGACTGAAAAGTCGGTAGAGTATATCGATTCGGGTCTGTATAAGCGGTCAAACAAATCTATATATATATATATATATATATATATATATATATATAAATATAAATATATATATATATATATATACAAAATACTTCGATCTGTCGTTCGAACTAAAGGAAATGTATAAGCTCAAGAAAATATCTATTATCCCACTGGTGATGTCGGTCAACGGACTCGTAGAGGAACATCTTGTTGTGACACAAAGATGTTGGAACTTGACATCTATGTTGTTTCGAGTGCCCAGAAGGAAGTCATACTGGGCACAACACGTATCGTAAGGCGCTTCTTTCATAGCTCTTGATTCCACTTTGGCTCTGAGAGTTCGGTGGTATCTCGTAATTCCCGAAAAGGTGATTGAAAAAAAAAAATATATATATATATATATACAAAATGTGATAATTTCCTAAAGTAATTAATAAACAATGGTTTAAGGGGTGTTGGAAACACCCCTTAAACCATTGTTTATATATATATATATATATATATATATACCAAGCACCATCCGAAAAGTAGCATTGAGAGAACGACACTGCCGAGGAATAAAGGAGGCAGAGGTCTGCTAGACATCATGGAACTTGCCCATGGTCGAATTGAATGCCTACGCACATACTTCAAAGACAAATCAGGCACGTCAGAGATCTACAAAGTACTATATATATATATAAATATATATATATATATATATACATATTCTTTTGAGAAAGAGCAATACAAAATATTAATTTCAAACAATCAAGCATATGTGTCGATGAATCTCAGTATTAGCAGAGGAAATGTAACGGGGCATCATACATTTCAACGTATGATACAAGAGAACAGATAAAAACCTCAGCAAAAACTCTGTCTCCCCGTATCGGTGTAGTGACTGGTTTGTGTAAACGTTCACAGAATAAGCTGACATAATTTATATTGAAGGACTTCCTCTTCAACCAAAACAAAATTTTTCTTTATCCTCTCTTTTCGGTTGACGACTCTATAATTTCCAATTGGATCCTAAAACAAAAAAAAAAAAAAAAAAGCAGAAAGGAGTACTAAATATTAGTTATCATTATATCGATTTGAAGTTAACTACCCATTCTAAAAAAGAATCTGAAACTGAATGGATAGCTTGGAAACCATCATGAAATTTATAAATCGGACAATCATTCCCCAAGTGGTCAATGGTCTCTTCTACACCACACTCACATAGTGGGCTATCAATGGAATGCCATTTGGAGAGGGTACTATTACAACGACCATGACCAGTTCTAAGTCGATTTAAAATACACCAAATTTTCCTAGGAAGATTGAAACCTAGAACTTTTTCTGAGGGATCAATAATAAGACTTTTGTTGAAAACGTTAGAAGAAGTCCATCCCGAACGCCAAATTTCCTTGTCGCTTTCATTGGATTCAAGGAAGGTGTTAGTTTATAAAGGTTTGCGTGATTTCAATCTAGCAGTTCTAGAATCTGGGAAATAGGATAAAATTGGAAATGAGTTCGGATAGAAATGAAATTTATCCCAAGATTTCTTGACTGCAACCTGTCTACGAATATGAGGTGGAACTATATGTGATAGCACCGGTAACCAAACTAAAGGAGTAGATCTAATAGTCCCACTAATAATTCTCATAGAAACATTAAGCTGTGCATCAATTTTATGAACATGAGCACAATTAAACCAAACAGAACAACAGTATTCAGCAGCAGAAAAAACCAAGGCCAAAGCTGCTGTACGAAGAGTGTTGGCATCAGCACCCCATCAAGATCCTGCTAATTTTTGGAGGATATTATTATTAAGTACTGTGTGAAGCAGACGAATCAACACCTTCACAACTGCACAAGGAGCAATTATCATACAACCACCAGACAATCCAAGCAAAACTGCAAAGATGGAGAGAAAAACCCCTACATGGACGACATTTCAAGGAGGTGACCCAGGATTATGTCGACATCGAAGCGTCGAACTATTGGCTCACATCAGGTGCAATGTATCCCGAAATAGAAGGATTTCTTTTATCCATCCAAGATCAAGTGATCTCAACAAGAAATTACTGCAAGCATATCATAAAGGATCGAACAATTACTGACGATCGATGCCGTTATGGGTTTCCAACGAATGAGACAATCCAACATATCACGGAAGGATGTCAAATGTTTGTAGGCAATGAATATAAAGAGAGACAAGATTCAGTAGGAAGGATACTACTACCAAGAGATGGCAACAAAATTAACACTAATTCATTCTGAAAAAGTGCCATACTACAAGTATCGACCGAAAACCATCCTGGAAAACGAACGCTATAAACTGTACTGGGATCGTACAGTTTTGACTGATAAAACAGTCCCTCACAACAAGCCAGATACTGCTTTTTTTTAAACATCAAGAGGCAGCAATACTCATCGACGTAGTAATAACTAATAACAATAACATGCGTGAAAAAGAGGTCGAAAAAATTTCAAAATATAGGGACCTCGAATTTCGGATATAGTGCAAGTCGGGAAAGATATCAACGAGAACTATTCCAGTTATCATCTCAACAACAGGAATGCTACCCAAAAATCTCAAGAGAAATATCTAGCAACTAGGACTTAGTGAGTATATATGTAATATAATGTAAAAAGCTGTTCTTTTAGGTACTGCAAGGACGATGAGAAAATTCCTAGGAAACGAAGGACAGGTCCAAGCATCGCGTGTAATAGGACCAGAAGTTCGACGAGAACCAGGGGAACCGGACACGACCGAGCTCTACCCTTCTGATATTTCAAATATCTGGGATTGAGTGAATGTTCCTCTTAGCGAGGAGTGAGAAGCCGACGACGAGGAGGAATCTTACGCGTATAGGCAAAAGTGATAGAGTCTTCATTTGGAAAATTCTAGGGGCGAAGTCTAGCCAAGGATACTCCTCTCAACCTCCAACAAAATACAAATAAAAAACATAAATAAAATCAATGAATAATAAAACGTAGCGGCAGCATGAATTCTGTACATTTTGCAACCTATATCTCTCGATAGAATCTAGGCAAGAATAAAATTGTCAATTCATAGCTCAGCTTGGACAGCAGAGAGTTTCGCAGAGATACTTACGTGAATGGAAATCTAAAAACTATCTCTGGCGATACGAATAGCGCAGTGCAAGAAAAAGGTTCCTCGACAGAATCGAGACATGCTCCCTAAATCTCAGTCTACAATCGAAAGATACTCCAAGGTTTCTACAACAGGTGGAGGATGGAATTTTCTCAACACCTATCATAACTTCAACCTCCTCATGAAACATTCTCGGAAAGAAGTTAACGTTAATTTTCAGATTGTTCCTTCTGTAATACTTCATAATGTTTGACAAATCTTCATTTAACCGTCCGACAGCTATAGAATTGACAGAGCGGAAGAAAGAGAGATGAACCTGAGTGTCATCGCAATAAAAATAGATATCAGATATTCCTTGCTTGCATGCTTATATAGCATGCAAGCAAGGAATACCAGAGGACCAAGAATGGAACTTTGAGGAACACCTGAAGTTATCAGGCAGTACTCCGAAAATGCATCACGTAATTTAAAGCTGCAATATCTACCAAAGAGATAAGACTTAAAAAATCTCAAAGAAGATTCATCAAAACCGTAATAACTTAATTTAGCACAGAGCAACTCATGGTCAGGGTATCAACCGCCTTCGCAAAATCTAACAGGGTAAGAATTGATGCATGCCCCTATCCAAATAGCGCAGGATGGCATCTGTTAAATTTAAAAGAAGAGTGGTAGTGCTAAAACCCCTTCTGAAACCCGACTGATGAGCAGTAAGGATTTCGCCATTTCTTGGAAAGAATAATTGGAGGGGGTTTATAAGAAATTATGTATTTCTCGAATGCAATGTATGGAATCAGATATGTTTGATCGAATAAATGACAAAATAAGGGGGACCGACAAAATCTCAAGAAGGTTTTGTACTACAAAATCTTGAGAAAGTTTGTACTTCATTTTCTCTTGAATCTTTCGGCCGATTTCAGCAATTATTTTTTCACGTTGTAACTTGATTGCTCAGATCATATGCAGTGCGAGAATTCTACTGAATATTCGGTTACCGCTTGATAATTTTTGATAACTCTTATCGTATCAAGTGTTTGATAATATATTCGTAAATGTTTGGGATTTAACAACCCTATGGGCGGGATTTGATAAAGGCTTAAAAGAGAAAGTTTGAGAAATCATTGGAGAAAACATCACTCTTCTGAATGAGAACTATGAGAAACACAAAAACCGAATACCATAAGCAACATTTTCAATTATGTTAACCAAAGTCTATACTCTTTGAAGTAAACATAAACGTGACAAAATTAATTGGAAATGTCAAGTGGATAGGTGAATAAATATTTATAGTGTATTTTTATATTCATTCCATAGAAAGAAGAAAGGCCGGGGGACAAAGGCGGCCCTAGCCTTACATTTTTCGGAGGGTCGCCGTTATGAGTTTCAAGTTTTTTGATGGGACCAATTCGTACCTTGTCTTCTTGAACGCATATTAAGTGTAAGGTGGTTCCATTTTGAGGGATCATTACTCACTTGACCCCCCCTTTCCTGGGACTGCGCTTGTCAGGAAGCGGGAACAGTTCACTCCTTGCAGCTTCGTGAAAATTGACCCGAGAAACGTCCTTGTGAAAACGGGCATTTTCTCAATTTCAAGTTTTTTTGAAAATATGAAATCGTCCGTATCATAAAACTTTTATCGGATGAAAATTGGTGACGTTGTGTAAACGGAGAAACGAGATCGAAAAATCCATCTATCAAATACACTATGTGAAATTTCCGATTCCGTATCGTTCAATCGGGATTTGATTGAAGAATTTAAACATATATCGTGAATTCCAGATTTTTTCACTCAAAATCTCAAGACACGCCCCATCTTAAATCAGCTGAAGGCCAGAAGACTGTCTCCTTGATATTCCGATTCAAATCGATAGGAAGATTCATATCGTATCGTAAAAAGCGGCATGTAATATGATATTTATAAGTATGTAGCAAGGAGTTTCGACTAAAATAAAATTTACTTCGTGAACGAAAATCGATAAAAGCTTTTCTAGTTATTTGTATTAGTCTTTTTTTTAATATTAGTGGAACGAACATTTCATATTTTTCTAGGTATCCTCTACCATTGATGCCTTTTTAATGGAACTGGAAAATTGATATATTTCCTACTGAGAAATTGGTTGTTTATCGTTCAATTGATCTTTATTTTTTGTTATAATCGTCGATGAGCTTTTATTGTACCTACGATTCTTTGAAATATCGAATTTCAATTCCGATATATCCTGATCGAATTCTTAGCAATTAAACCTCCACCTGACGATAACAATCAACGCGTTTTCAATCGAAAATTGATGGCCTGAAACTTCTCCACTGAAAAATTCTATTTTGAATGTTTTGGAGCTAACCAAAACTGAATAAGGTGTCAGCTAGTGATATGTACTTCGTTTTGATCAACTTCAACCTCGTGAATTGAATAATGTACATGATGATGTACTTCCTTCTCATTCAGATATTCATGCTATACAGGGTGTTAATGAGAAGTTGGCCATAGCCCATTCAAGTCATCTAGGCCTTCAAGAATAATAGCTTATTCTGTATCCTAAGACTGTATGTTTCGGGAATAGATGGTGATTCATGTATATTGTTCTGAATTACTGATATCTATAACTTGAACGTCTTGAACTTAAACTGGAAATCAGCATTTTCGATTGTCAAACATAACAAAATATTAGATGCGGTTATATATATATAAATATATATAATATATATTCTTATCCATTATAAATATATATATATATATAGATAAATATATATATATATATATATATATATATATATATATATATATATATATGTGTAAAGGATAACGAGGGTTTTTGTTCATAAAACAAAGCACAAAAGGATAAGGACAGTCCCTCACAGAGAAATTCTAACCGTAGACACGTGTTTCGGGCTTTCGGCCCTCATCAGTATCATATATATATATATATAGATCAGTATATATATATATATATATATATATATATATATATATATATATATATATATATATATATATTTTTTTTTTTTTTTTTCACCATTTATCGGGTTGGTACGTGAGACAACCGGGCTGATTCTTAAGCCAAGATTGTTCTCAGGAGCTGGTCAAGAACCTCCTGACTATCCGCGTCATATATATATATATATATATATATATATATATATATATATATATATATATATATATATATATAAGTTAGATAAGGGGTGTGGGAAAATTGATAAGTGTTATAATGTCACTCTTCTTTATTTCATTTAGTCGACGTTTCGATCCCGATGGGGACCTTCTTCAGGACTCTACAATAGCAATAAAAAACAGTCAAAATAAGGCAATCACAAAACATGTAAAAATAGTACATACCGAAATACAGAGTTGTAAAGATCTTATTTGAACACAAATCAATAGCTCTCAAGAAAGCAACTAACAAGAACATCAACAACTTCAGCGAAAAAAGATCTGATACTTCGTTAGTAAAGGAGTAGAAATCAATTATAATCAGTAAATAAGGTAAACAGAATAATCATCAAAATGAGAGGTTGTCAAAAATGTTGTCAACCAGACTTGCCATAGAATACACGCACATGACAGATGAAACATAGAGTAGCATTAAATCACATTGGTCGCAGTAATTCACTCTCACCGAACTCAGAACAAATGCGATTTTTTTTTTTTTTTTTTTTGAAAGATTCCATTAACCGAAACCAATCCCCTCTCACAGAAATGGCCTAGAACACAGAATTCATTTTCACGTTATCCCTACGACTGCTGAACTTGTTGGAATTCTTTCTGTATGTGATCCATCCAATTCTCTCCCACCGAACTGGTCATAATGAATCAAATAAGAATAGATGGAGCTGATATTATTTACATCCCTTCTGTAGTTCATCGAACAGGTTTGACGTTTAATATCTCTAAGAAACATCTTTTTCTTCCACTAACTTCAATTTCTAGGATTTTGGTGGAATCATAATTCATTGGATGATCTTTGTCCCGGGTATGGTCTGCTAGGGCACAAATCTTACTTGAATTCTTGATGTCGCTTTTGTGTTGAGCAATCCTTCTCTTCAGAAGCTGAGACGTCTGACCAATGTACACCTCACTGCATATTGAACAAGGAATACAATATACCACACCACTCATGTTATCAACAGTCATCCTATCTTTCACTCGACTGTATAATCTGTCAATTTTAAAATAAGATTTCTGAATCAACATAGTTTCTGTGGTCTTTAAGAGGTTAATTAATGCGTTTGTCATATCATTAATTAGGGGAATAGACAAGTAAAGAATTCTACCCGTGTTCTTGTAAAAAAAAAAAAAAAAATATATATATATATATATATATATATATATATATATATATATATGTTCGGATAGGTTTGTCTGGTGTAGGAATACGAGATCCGTATACAACCAAGTTATCAACGCTACGAGATCATGAGATCCGATGGCCGGATCTCGTAACGTATTTCGTTCATTTTCGGTATCCTAAGGTAGTATATATCATTCTGGCGAAGTTTGAGATGGAGCTCATAGCGGTGACTAATTACATGCAAATTGTACAAATGAAGTTCGAGAGAATTGGCGCTGTCATCGAAAATGTATATCGTGGTAGAGGTGTCATACGAACTTTGAGAGATCCGTAAAATGCAACACTGTGTGGATCTCGGAAAGTCGAAATTTTTTATCACTTTGAAGAATTAAATACATACCTATTATGCATGTCGGGTTGATTCACGTCCGTGAATGTTTCCGAGAAGGGTTTGAAGAGACATAGGTATATTTCGCTCCTTGGGATTTGAATTCTCGACGACGCTTGATAGTCTTACTAGCGCAGTTTGAGCTGTTTTTCCGATAAGTGTATTTGAAATGAGTTTCTACCAGAAGGTTTTTATTGGGAATTTCTAACTTCTGAATGTACATGTTCAAATACATCATAAAAGTGAAATTGACCGAAATTAATAAAGAGAAGTTCATATCTAATAACCGAAAACTAACACTTTTTGAAAGATATGTATTGAAGTGCTTTATCTTTATAAGAAGAAATATCACTTTTTTCAGAATTAATAATATAAATGAAATCCTTCAAGACGTACCATTCTTTTCCATAAAAAAGAAAAATATTGAGTGTTCATACATCTGCATTAAATTGTGGTAGGCTTTGCGCAAAAAAAAATTATTGGTAGAGCTCAAATTGAGGAGATTAAATGTTGAATTGATTTTATGAAATAAAACACACGCGATTCGCCGAAAGTTTACGACTCTTTGAAAACCTATAGGTGTGAGTCAATAGATGTTTGTCTTGGATTTTGTTATTGTTAAATTATAATTCTAAGAATGGATATCATCATTACGGATGGCATGCCAATTTGTTTGAGACCAGAAGTGAAATCGGTGATTTTTTTTTAAGGAAAAGTTGTGTTACATTTTCTCAAGAAATATTTTCCATGAAAATTGAAATGTTACATTAGCCTACTGAAGCGGATTATGTTTTCGACAACGAACGGAAGTACCTACTGAAAATAAATGTAGGGGGAACTAAAATATCATAACTTGGACAGGTACTAAACGATTTCGAATAATACAAGGCAGATTGTAGATATCATTAAAAAGCTTCAATATAATTTCTCATATATAACCAATATTCGTGTATGTTTTTCTGGGAAAAATTTGGGATTGTTGAATTCAATTTCCATTGCTTTGTTGTAATTTTCAATAAGTAAATTGTAAGGGAAGAAGATTCCTTCTCAATTGGTGTTCCCCAAGAACCTCCTCTTCTTTTTTGAAGAATTGTTTTTTCTCTAGAAGACGAATGACAATTAAAATGAATTTAATGCAAATATAGGTGCTAAATCTTTTCACTTCCGATATACAGGGTGTTGAAGATGAAAATATTTCTAACAAGTTACTACAAATTTGAGCCCAATAATTGTATCGAAAACATCAGTTTTTATTAGAAGATCTTCATCGAATTGATTGAATTCCAATTTCAAAAGAATCAAATCTTAAGATTCCGTAAAATTTTTTTTTTCGAAAATGGATGAGTTTATCACCAAGTTTATGTATCAAGATTATTTTTCAAAAACAATCAAATAATGAACAACGAATAAAAAATTTGTTCTAGGACTACTAATTCGTACTCATTGAACGCGGCGCTAAAATAGTTAGCGGCGGGCATGTTTAACAGAGTACCCACCCTATACAAAGGTATAGTTTTTCTATTATTTCGTTTTTTTCCATCTCATATGTTATTTCTAGAATATTTCCTTTATATCACGTAGTGGTTGGAGGACATCAAAGATTACATACGAGAAATTAACAGAAAATAAAATTCATTCGTCATCAAGGAAATTTGATGGTGGTAGATGAAAGTGGGCTTAATACATATATGACAAGAATGTCTTGGAACTCTGTGCTGTGTATCAAAATGTCTTGGAACTCTATGCACTTCGGAAATTCTCGTTGTATGAAGAGAATGTCTTGTAATTATATCATTCGCAACGGGATTGTCCTTTACGTATGAATATAGTTATATGAAAAAATTATTAAGGAACTAATAACTTTAAGTTCTATCATATATCTACGAGGTGTCCTAAATTTGATCCTCACTGAAAGCATCTCGAAAACTATAAGACAGAGAAAAATATTCAAGAATCATAGATATCTCGATTCTCGAGTTACAGGGCGTTTCTGAAAAATAATTGTTTTAAATATTTCAGTATATCTTGGTTTCTGTTCGAGATGTTCAAAAAATTCTGGAACGTATTTTTCAGGAGGTTTTATGATTTATTACATGATACTCATAACAAATCATAGAAATTAATGATCGTTTTATACATAGTAGAGTAAATAGAAAAAGTTGGTGTTTCCTAAAAGTTTCCATTTAAAAACGCAGTTCTTTAGCCCCAGATTTGTCGAAAATTATTCCGTTATCGTTTTTCCAAAAATGTCAACTGTTTGGAAGAAATTGAAATTTTCGTCTGAATTTTTTCATGGGACACCCTATATATGTCATTCATTTGGAGTTCATTTTCGTGTTCATCGTAAAATTGTAATCCAGTCATATAGGGTGTCCTATTTTAAAAATACCAACACTCCTTCATTTATTTAACAATATTTCATTTTTAATTAAATGGGAAAACCCTATATATTACATAATGACAATAACACGATGGGTACAAAGTAAATTGTATCTCGAAATAAATGAAAAATATTTACATGGTGAGTCAAAAATGCTCGATCGGTCGATAATTCCGGTAAATTTTTGAACAAATCAAAGAAATTATCGAAATATTTAAAACATATTCAGGCAAAATGAAATGGAGACCATGTGAACAAACAGAAATATAGTTCATGAAATTTTAGCCTGGTGAGCAGTATTCAAATTTTATCTGGACAATTTGTGCCTAAAATGAAATATTTTCAAAATGCTTCGCATTTCATGTTTTGTACTGGGACTGGCAGTATGCTTTTCCCGCATACAATTTCAAGGTATAAGATTACTTAACTCTTAACCAAATAATAATATATATTGAAGATAAGCCAAATCAAAGAAATCAGCAAAATAGACCACTTGAACTAACAGAAACAAACACAATTATCTTAGGGAGTTCGCATTTTCTTCATATTTTCAGCTGGAAAAGTGTCATCGAAAAATTTTTTTAAGTCTTATGAGTCTCGAGATATTTTCAGTGAGCATCGAATTTAGGACACCCAGTACATACAGGGTGTCCGGAAACTATGGTGCCAAATTCAGAAGAAAAAAATTCCTTGAAAAATAAATGAGACTCCTAATTTTTTTACAGAAATCGATCATTGCAGAGAATATAAAAAATTGAAAGTAATTTTACACATTACTTTCACAATTCTCAAAATTTCTCAATTGAATTTGAAAGTACGTTTGTGTTCAAAAGGTGCTTCATTTTGAACAAATAATCACATTTTCAGATGCCACCAGTGACTCACAAGAAGGTCATCATGGTTAATTTCACAATTAACCAATAGAAATTACTTATAATTTATTATATTCTCTGCAACGAATGGTTTTCGATGAAAAAACATTAAAAAAGTCTTATTTATTTTTCAATGGGAATATTCTATTTCAATTTGGAACCATTGTTTAGGGACACCCTGTGTATTCAAACAATCGAAGTTTCATGTGAATTTGTTCTACTCGAAATGAAACATGTTCCTATTCCTCACGATTAATTGATAAAAACATTTTTTTATGATTATCTTAGAAATATGTTCCCTATATACCAAAAAGGTTTATTAACATTACGTTTGAATTATGTTATGAATATTTATTAGGACTTGAAGGTTACGTAACAGAATATCAAACCATAATAATTATTCTGTGGCTCGAAAGTTATGGCGCTGGAATATTTTCGTATTTTCCGGGAAATATCATGCAGAGAATTAACAAAACGTTTGACGGCCTATTCTGAAGTTACATGAATAGTATTAGTTCCTAAGAGCTATTCTGACGTTCTAAGCTATTCTGAAAAATTGATGGACACTCTGTATATGAACGTTTTAGGAAAAGAAGCAATAGTTAGTGTTATGAATAATATTGACGTGTCTCCATTCTAACACATCGGCCTTAAGTGGTGACGTAACATCTCGAAGAAAGGCCGATATGCAGGGGGACACTTCAAGCGTTGGCAGGTATAACCCAATTTGCCCAGACGAAGATAACTTTTAACGCATTCATATCAGTTTTTTAACTTAACACTATCAACACTTGGTCGGCCAGCCGATAGGAAACTTCAGTCATGATACTATACACGACCTACGGCTCACGGTGTTAGCGACTGTGTAGAAAGAAGCAATACCTTGACATTGTGTCTCTTATTGATACATACACGGTCAACCCAAGCAATTTGAGACCCCCTAAGCATTTTGTTTGCGCGGGAATGATTATGTTTTCACAGTTTTGTATTGTTGTGACATTATTTAATTATTGAATAATAGGAATAATATTATCGAATCTCTGATGAAATCTTCTGGGACCTATGTACAATAATGTATGAAATTAATGGTTGATTATAAAATATCAGGTTCACTGAATAATGTATTCGTACCGTTCAAAGATATTGAGTGATTATCGAACCTTCATTTCTAATGGTAGGTAACACTTATTTTCATACAACATTTTCATTCATCACATGAATAAGAAAGCAATAAGAAATCACTGCCATGAAATCTATCTCGTAAGAAAAATTTCTGTGTTATCGAGAAAATATGTTAATATGAAAACTCAGCTCTGAAAATATCATTCTTGAGAGAATATGCATAAGTAAGTTCGAGCTTGAGTTATCAAACTCGAACTAGAAATATAAAGACAATTTTAATTGTACACTGGGTTGAGTAAAGTCGATGCGGGTTATTTGGAATTCTTGGATTCATCGGTCAGCCGATCAAGAGGGTGGGGACAATCTAGAATCGAATCGCTCATTAGAATTAAGCGATAAAATGCGAGAAAGTCAGAGGTGCACATATTTTTTTATTTCTTTGCTTCATTTCGTTAATCTAAGTGAATTCTGAATTTCTTCGGTTATCGAATTATGAACATATGGTGAAAAGTGTCAAGTAACGGTGACTTTGTAAGGTTTTCATAATGGAGAATACAATTCCATAATTTTCATACGACGACAAAAATTTTGTGACAGAGTTACCATTTTCTAGGACCCTCAATGTCAAAACTGATTCAGCGGATGAGTCAGAATCGTACTTTTTCAAAAACTATTCACGAAAAATTCAGCAGTTGGTTAACCGGTAGCGAAATTCTAATCAAACTTTTCTGTTGATACTACCTGCTACATTCCTATCAAAAAAGAGCCTTTCGTTTCGACTGGATAAGATAACTTGTAGTTTCTCGCGCTACGGGTAAACCAGAAATTTCCAAAGAACATATTCATCCGGCTATGAAATCGAAATTGTTCAGAATAATGTAAATACATTGTACCGTGCTCAACGCGAATTCATCAACAGTGTTAATAATGAGTAAAGGGAAAAGCGTAAAATTATAAAGTATTTAATGAACATGTTCACTATCGACACAAGAACTTTTAGGGGAAACAATGAAAGTGTTAATTCGGAGAATTAGGAACATTTTTAGGAGCTTGCTCAATTCGCCGTGACGTTATACGAAGATTTTGAGAAGTATATATTTTCGTTCCATCTGTTTGGTGTGAATTATCGAAATCCATTCAGAACGATTCAATAGATTCGGTGACTAAAATGTTGAGGAAAAAATTTATAACGAAGTTGACAGTATTTTTTTTTGGAATTTTGAATATATTCATTCAAGTACTAACTGATACTGTTTTAGGTTCTTATCTCTTTTATTACCATAAAATAAATGTTTTTGTTACTGAAAGATATGTTTTTGATTATGTTTCAAATATGGCCTAGTGAAGAGCCACTTCTATGATACTTTTTGAAAACATTTTTAGTTCTAATTTATGAATAAATGAAACTATTCGATCTTTAATGACCTTTTGAAAACTTCAAATATTTGCACCTAAATTCAATTCTAAAACTAGAGTCAAACCAAAATTATTGAAATAATCAAAACTACAATTCAGATAATAGCTCACCCGTTTATATAGGTGATACCTATTTCTAACGAGCCACTCACGTGCATTCAAATCATCTAATGAGTGTCCATTATTTTTCACAATAAGGTTTGTAGTTGTAATAATAAACTGCCATAATGATTGAGATTTGAGTTGAACATAATGAAAATTTGAAAAGTTAGAAATGATAATTGACATCTGATGAAATCAAAACTATCTACTTTCCACTGTCTTCCTTGTTTTTAGTCATTATTTGTACTGGAATATTGTGCACATGTCTGAGTCTCCGCAGATCATTTCTCGGAAAACGAAAGTTATTCAAATGAAATTTCTTCTCTATTATATTATCATTACAAAAAACGGGTTCACTAGGTTTTCATGCCTTTTTTACACCAACTGTATAACGAAGATTCAATCAAAATATTTTCTCATATAACCTCTGCTTCCAGGACATTGTTATAAAATATATAGTTCCAAAATAATCTGAATTGTGAACACCATTCGACATAAAACGTTCAAGTCAACTATGTTGCTGAGTCGAACTTTTTGTGAGAATTTGAAATTCTTGTAAAATTTGTTTCAATTCAACTTTTTTTCCTTCAATGTAATGGTTCTGTCATATGTTCGAAATAAAAAAATAATTCAAATTTCTCGAAAAATTCACATTATTATTTCGTTTACTTATACAGTTACAACTATTCGTTCATTAGTTCCTGTTGAATAATGGAGGCAAATATTCACCATGAACTCTATTCCTTTTGACTGACCTGACATCATGTAGGATTTAGTCAATAAACATTATTATGATTATGATTAAAAGTTTCTTTGAATAAATTCAAATTCTTCTGAAATAACAGAATCTTCTTTCGACCCTGCAGTCGTTGAAGCCCACCTATCTGCACTCGATGTTAACTCCTCTCCTGGTGCGGATGGTAACACTGCTAAAACACTCAAAGAATGTGCCCAACCTCTTTCGTATCCTCTTTCTATTTTGTACAAACGGTCACTTCAAACATTCTGCCTACCCTCTGCTTGGCGTAATGCACTTGTGACGCCAATTTTCAAGAAGTGAGACAAACGTGACGCAGAAAATTATCGTCCAATTAGTCTGGTTCCGATTGTGGCAAAGGTGTGCGAGAATATCATCTTGAGTGGTGTCCTTGAGTTTGCACTTAGCGGTAACCTTATTCCCGAATGTCAACACGGCTTCCTTCCTGGTAGATCAGTCATTACTAACCTCCTTGAGTGCGTAAACTCCTGGTCCGAGTCCCTTGATAAAGGCTGTCCAGTTGACATTGTTTATCTGGATTTTTCTCGGGCATTTGACCGTGTACCACATGATCTTCTCTTACATAAACTCGAACATTTCATATGTGTCGCACAGAGTAGACGTGTGTATATTCCGTTCCTTGAAATCTTACCTCAAAACAGTAGTTTCAGTAAATTATTATTAACAGCTTCCAGTCGATTAATAATCATAGAATTATTTATTAAAATCCATAAAATGCCGTTTACGACAGGGCAGAAAGATGAAATTAAACAATGTATATTGGATTGTTTTTCCGATAAGGATTTTATGTCGAAGTTGGTAGAAAAAGTAACAGATGTAGTCAAGACAACAATAAATACACACCTGGAGAGTCTAGAATGTAGGGTTAGTGAACTTCAAAACAAAGTCTTATCTCAAGAGAAAGAAATTTCAAGTATGAAAACGTCAATAAATAACTTGGAACAAGAGAGTAAATTAAAAAATTTAAGGATGTATGGTCTTGAGGAACAGCCGAAGGAAATCTTGAAAGACAAAGTACATGAGGTCCTTAGCAAGATAATAACAGAAGACAAATTTGATATTCCTCCTTGCTATAGACTAGGTAAAAACAACATCGATAATAAGAAACCTAGGCCAGTTTTATTAGAATTCAGCATTCTAATAGTTGGAAAGACTACAAGCGAATGAAAAATCTAGTTACTAACGCTATCAATAGAGGGAAAAAAGCTCATCTTGTATATTGTCTCAATAGTTCCCAAGCTGACACAAAGTTATTGTGGAGAAAACTAACCGAATTAGGTATTTATCGCAAAGTCAATAATCATTCATTGCCTAACAACCTAAACAGCCCAAATGAAATAAATGAGTTCTTCTTGCAGTATACGCGTTATGAAGAACCTGATGATACTCTGATTAACTATTATTCTAATTCACTTCTGATGGACTTTGATGAAAAATTTGATTTTTGCTTGACAGATGAACAGGAAGTTTCAACAATTATAGATAGTATAACATCCAATGCCACTGGCCCAGACCAGTTGAATATCGATATGATTCGCTTGTGCTGTCCCTTCATTCAACCGTATCTTGTGAATATTTTAAATTCTTCTATTTTGGCATCGGAGTTTCCTGCGACTTGGAAGATATCGAGAGTCTTGCCAATACCCAAGGTAAGTAACCCGGAGCAATTGAATGACCTACGACCTATCTCTATCTTGTCCCCTTGTTCAAAAATTCTAGAAAAACTCTGCGCGATTAGAATACGGAAACATCTGGATAAGTTTGAAATCTTGCCGGAAAGACAATCTGGATTCCGAAAGGGATACAGTTGTTGCACAGCTCTGTTGGATGTAGTTGATTCTATACTATCTGATATTGATTTGGGGGGGACGTGCGTATTGACCTTGCTTGACTATTCCGAAGCCTTTGATAGAATGAATCACGATTTGTTATTCGCAATCTTGACGCATATTGGGTTATCAGTTGATGCTGTGAATTTTGTTAAAAGTTATCGGATAGGTCGAAGACAATATGTGGAAACGGAAGAGGGTGATTCGGATATTGGAGTTGTGGGAGGTGGTGTGCCGCAGGGTTCAGTACTGGGCCCTCTGCTTTTCTGTATATATACATTTTACATCACGTGTGATATACAGTACGGTAAAGTATTTCGATATGCTGATGATATACAGGTCTTACATTCTTTTCTTTCATGTGATGCCAACAGAGCAAGTTCTATAATAAATGCTGACTTGAATGCTCTTGCAGAGACCTCTAAAAAACACCAACTTTTGCTCAACCCTAAAAAAACAAAGGTTCTCATATTCGGAAAAAACAAGGAGCATGTTTCTGCCAATTTAGAGGTCAGATTGAATAATGAAATTCTTCCGAGCGTAAAGTCGGCCACCAATCTGGGTGTTGTAATAGATACGGAATTGAGATTCAGCGATCATGTTTCATCGTGTACACGCAAAGCCTTTGCGAGTTTGAGGATGCTTTATCCTCACAGGCATTCCCTTACAACTAAACTCAAGATATTGCTGGCGGATTCTTTAGTTTTGAGTCATTTTAACTATTGTGCCGTAGTATATGGCCCATGTCTCACAAGGGCAGATAGGGTTAGGATTCAGCGGGTTCAGAGATCTTGCCTTCGATTTATTTATGGAATACGTAAATATGATCCAGTAATCCATAAACTGAAGTGTTGCAATTGGTTGGATATGGATAGAAGACGAGAACTTCAATCGGCTGTGTTATTTCATTCCATCATAGTTCACCAGAGTCCACCTTACCTATACAATAAAATACGTTTTCGATCTGATGTACATAATCTCAATTTGAGGCATAGGGGACTGATTTCACCACCTGCTCATTCCACAGCGTTGTTCACTAGATCTTTTTCTTACCAAGTTTACGCATTGTACAATCAGATACGGAATGACTTCAAGGGTCTCGGTCTAGCCAAGTTTAGATACAGGATGAAGCTATTGCTTCTTGGACGATTAGTGTGAGGTACAAGCGGTATGATTGAATGTTTTCATCTTTTTTTTTTCAATTAGTGCATGGAATTATGGGGGAATTTTTTTTATTTTTTTTTCATGTTACTAGTGGAACAAACAGTTGCGTGAATTTGGAGCTTAATTTCATATCAGTTTTTACTGCCTTAAGCTCCGGTTTGCAGACGTTATTTTTTTTCTGGGCTATATTTTCTTTAAGCATTATCTGTTATGTCATACTTCTGCAAATAGAGAAATTTATAACATCTTGGGGTCCGCGGCCGCCTGCTTTCTTGGATTGAAGCATTTCTTACCGATCGAACCTTCCAGGTTCGAGTCGATAAATCTCTCTCTTCGGCGAGACCTGTTGGAAGTGGAGTTCCACAGGGTTCTGTTTTGGGTCCACTTCTTTTTCTCCTCTACATCTCTGATTTACCCAAGATCTTCAACTCTCAGTGCTCCCAATTTGCCGACGATACCAAATTATTCGGTAACCTCAACGTGGCAGCTCATCTGATTCGGGAAGACATGGAGAAATTGAACCATTGGTGCCAGGATTAGAGGTTGCCTCTGAACTACGAGAAGTGTGTTGTTCTACACTTGGGTGCTCGCAATCCCCGTCGTCAGTACTATATAAACAACAACCCCATCGCTACTTGTAGTAGTCATGCTGACCTTGGTGTAATTGTGTCAGAGAATCTAAGCTGGTCCGACCACATTCTTCAGGCGGTAAACAAGGCCAAAAGAACTTTATTTATGGTTTAGAAAGCTTTTGGTAGATGTGATCCCTCCACCTGTGCTATCCTTTACAAACTTTACGTGAGACCCATACTGGAGTTTGCTGGCCCTGTGTGGAGTCCATCATTGAGTAGAGATTCGGCATTGTTGGAGAGCGTCCAGCGACGGGCAACTCGTTTGCCCTACGGCATCTTACGTCCCAGTTATGGTGAAAGACTGTCCATCATGAATCTGTCCACGTTTGATGACAGGAGGCTGCGAGGTGATCTCATCATTACTTTTCGTGCTCTCCACAACCTGTTTGGAGTTGACCTCAGTGGTCTCTTCAAGTTGAACCTGGACGACCGTCTGCGAGGTCACGCTTTCAAGCTGAGGAAGGAAAGTTTCAAAACATCCCAAAGACAGTTCTTCATCGCAAACCGCGTGTTTACCGTTTGGAACTCTTTACCTTCATCGGTGGTGAACTCAGTTTCTGTGAACTCTTTCAAAAACAACTATGACACCTGGTTTCGTCGCGAGTGAGTGCTACTTGTGGAGCTGTGAATTACTTTTCTTTTGTAATGCATTTTTTTTGAGTTTCGGTGTATTTTTTCATATATTTCAATTTTTGTGAGTTTATAGGCTTGGCCTCAACTCTTTACCTTGTAATAATAATAATAAACATTGGTCACTCGTATCTCAATAAAATAAGGAAGGTCTGTATTTGAAATCCTTAAAATAGAACTCAACGCGCGTACATATTGAAATAAAGGATACTCATCAAAATTCTCCATTACATAATTTAATTATTTTTTTAAAATACAGCCTCTGGTTGTTTCTGTTTCATTAAGTAAAACAAACATAAGGAGGAAAACCAATTGTTCATAACGAATTATTTATTGAATGAACAATTCAAATTTGAATGTAATTAATATTTTTCATATGAAAGAGCAGAATAAACTATGAAAGGGTTAGTTAGTTACTCGAAAATAATAATAAGTCGAATAAAACTTTTGTTTATCAACAAATACGCTTCTTAATCTCAATATGTTTCAGAATCAATTTAATTAAGTTGAACCATTGGTGCCAGGAGTGGAGGTTGCCTCTGGACTACGAGAAGTGTGTTGTTCTGCACTTGGGTGCTCGCAATCCCCGTCGTCAGTACTATATAAACAACAACCCCATCGCTACTTGTAGTAGTCATGCTGACCTTAGTGTAATTGTGTCAGAGAATCTAAGCTGGTCCGACCACATTCTTCAGGCGGTAAACAAGGCCAAAAGAACTTTATTTATGGTTCAGAAAGCTTCTGGTAGATGTGATCCCTCCACCTGTGCTATCCTTTACAAACTTTACGTGAGACCCATACTGGAGTTTGCTGGCCCTGTGTGGAGTCCATCATTGAGTAGAGACTCGGCATTGTTGGAGAGCGTCCAGCAACGGGCAACTCGTTTGCCCTACGGCATCTTACGTCCCAGTTATGGTGAAAGACTATCCATCATGAATCTGTCCACATTTGATGACAGAAGGCTGTGTGGTGATCTTCGTGTTCTCCACAACTTTTTTGGAGTTGACTTCAGTGGTCTCTTCAAGTTGAACCTGTACGACCGTCTGCGAGGTCACGCTTTCAAGCCGAGGAAGGAAAGTTTCAAAACATCCCAAAGACAGTTCTTCATCACAAACCGCGTGTTTACCGTTTGGAACTCTTTACCTTCATCGGTGGTGAACTCAGTTTCTGTGAACTCTTTCAAAAACAACTATGACACCTGGTTTCGTCGCGAGTGAGTGCTACTTGTGGAGCTGTGAATTACTTCATGTAATTTAATGCATTTTTTTAAGTTTCGGTGTATCTTTTCATATATTTCAATTTTTGTGAGTTTATAGGCTTGGCAAATGTCGCAAAAATTTATGTAGTTACTTACGTCGGTTTTGATTCCTGGCCAATAATATGTTTGTTTTATACGGTTTTCGGTTTCTAATATTCCTCTATGATTGGTTTTTGTTTCATGGAGAAATTTAATGAGTTCCTGTTGTCTTTCATTATCTTCTACATCTTTTAAAACAGTATTACATTTGATCAATTTGAATGCAGAGTTTTCGAATGTATTTCTCAAGAATTTTCAAATTTTTGGGACATACTCATCATTTTTGGAATTTATTGCATATATTGTGTTTGGTTTTATGTAATTTTTGAATAATCTTATGGTATCACTTTCTAAGTTGTTCACTGAGATTTGACAATAAATTCTACGCTTTGTTGAAAAGAGATTTTCTATTTTTGTTTTTGCTGGTGAGAGGTAAACGAAATCTAGGATAATTTGATGTTTGAAAATGTTGAGTGCTTTTTCTCTTATTGGGATTCCTTGTATTGGTTCTTCAGAACTTGAATGAACTGTATCGTCATCGTCGGAATCTGGAGGATTGTCTGATGGGTGAGATGGGCTTGCAGTTGCATCCTCCCCTTCGAGAGGTCGAGATACCGATGGACCTGCTTCGGGTTCCGGTATTTCGTTAACATTCGGTGTTTCGCTAACGTTCGCTAACATGGAAAAATTGTCGTTGTCTTTATCATTATCGTTCGATTTTGAAAATGATTCGTTAAATTTTTGCATATATTCAAAAAGTTTTTTATTGTGTAGTTCGACTCGAGAAAGTGCGTCAGTATTACTGTTTGAGCTGCCTTTCTTGTATAGAATTGCGAATTGGAATTCTGATAGTTTTAATCTCCATCTTAAGAGTTAGCTGTTCGGTTCCTTCAGTGACATTACCCACTGAAGTGGACGATAATCGGATAATATTTAAAATTTTCTACCGAATGAATAGGGGCGGAAATATTTAGTTGCCCAGACTATGGCTGAAAGCTCCCTCTCTATTGCGCTATCGTTTAGTGTTCTCGATGCGTATGCAACTGGTCTATCGGATCCAATGGGGCCTTGTGAAAGTACGGCTCCTATGGCCACATTACTTGCATGGGTTGTAAGAAGAAATTCTTTTTCGAAGTCGGGATATTGAAGAATGGGTTCGTTTGTAAGGAGATTTTTGCAGTATTCGAAACATTCTATGAATTGTGGTGTGTGTTCAATTTTTGCACCTTTTTTTAGACATTGAGTAAGGGGTTCAGTAATCTTAGCAAAGTCTTTGATACATTTTAGATAGTATCCGAGAAGTCCTAAGAAGCCTTTTATTTCTTTAGGTGTTCTAGGGATTGGGTATTTTCTGATAGCTTTGATTTTATCTGGATTAGGTTTGACGCTTTCAGGGGTGACGATATGACCTAAGTAAGCTACTTCTTTTTTTAAAAATTCTTACTTGTCGAGTTGAATTTTGAAATTAGTTTCGCGGAGTCTCCGAAAAACTTTTTCAAGATTGACTATATGTTCTTGGAGTGATGTTGAATAGACGATTATGTCATCGAGATATACAAGACATATTTCGTTTTGTAATTCCCTAAGCATATTATCCATTACTCGTTGAAAGGTTGCACTGGCACTTTTCAATCCGAAGGGCATTCTTAGATATTCGTAATGACCGTTCTCGACATTAAATGCGGTTTTAGGAATGTCATCAGGGTTCATTTCAATTTGGTGGTAACCACTGGCTAAATCGATGGTTGAAAAATGGTTGCATTTCCCGAGTTTATCGAGAACATCGGGGATGTTTGGAAGAGGATATTTGTAATCAATACTTTTTTCGTTTAGTTTCCGAAAGTCTACCAAGATTCTAAATTTTTTCTTTAGGGATGAGTCGTTCTTTTTGGGTACGATCCAAATTGGAGAAGACCAGGGGAATTACTTGGCCTGATTATGCCTTGTTTTAGCATGAAATTAATTTGTCGCCTTACTTCGTCTTTGTGTACAAATCGATACCTATAGGATCTAGTATAAATAGGAATTTCGTCGTTTGTTTTTATTGAATGTTTGATCTGATTTGTGAAGGTGAGACGTTGGCCTTCCATGTGGAAAATATCGAAATATTTATTGCATAATTTTAGGATATAGGATTTTTCTTCTTCGTTCATGTGCGAGGTTCTGATTAATTTTTCTGCGTTGAATTTAGTATTGCCGGTTTTTTGTGAGTCTAAGTGATAAAATTCGTAGTTGCTTTCTATAAACGGGAATGAGTTAATTGGTTGTGTTAAATTCATAATGATATCTTCGTCTGTTTTGTTAGAGATTCGAATTTTTGCAAAACCGTTTTGAGCTTTCGAAAGTGTTGCCGGTATTTCGCATTTTTGAATAATCGGATGTGGTACAAGAACATCGCCGTTGTTTTGTTTTACGGGTACATTCGCAATAACTTGGGTATGAGGATTAATTCTTAATTTGAAAATTTGATTCACTTGGCTTGGTTGGTATTTAATGGAAATAGCAGTTACAGGGGTAATTAATTTGGAGTTTATTAAGTCGATTTGGGCGTTCAATAACTTCATGTTATCTAATCCTATGAGTCCGTCAAAAATATTATCAAATTTGAAAAGGTAAAATTTAAGGTTGATATTTTGTTTGAATTCTAGAAAGATTGGGCAGTCGGCACAATGTTGATTGTATTTCTGATTGAAAAACAGTAGAAACTGTGAATGGTTCTAGTAAAATCTGATTTGGATAATTTTTATGAGCGATTTTTGGGTTAATGAAAGATTTTGTTGATCCAGTGTCTATTAGTAGTTTCAAAGGAGGGTTTTTATCTGAATATACGGTAGTTCTCTTTTATCCGAGGATATATATGTTTCAATTAAGTCTCTTGTTCCGAGAAAGCGTCCGTCTGAAAATTTTCGGGGAAATCATAATTTGGAAAATCTTCTTCGGGGTTGTCGAGTTCAATGTTTTCGTCGAATTCTATGTTTCCTTGTCGGTTATCGTAATGTTCAGTATTTAAAAGTTCTTCGCTAATAAAATCTGGTTTTTGAGAGGTATTTTGGAAGGGTGTTGATAATTTTTTGATCGTTTAAAAACTTGGGAGTTGGTTGGGAATCGTTGCGGAACGAAATTTGGATTCCTCTGGAGATTTATGGGGACACTAGGAAATTGCTGGTATTTGAATTTAAAATTATTTTGTGAATTTGTTTGGCTGTTTTGGGGATGAATGTATTGTTGTTGGGTCAGAATTGGTCTATTTTGTGAACGATAAAATTGCTGATGTGTCGAAAAATTTTGTGGATTCCGTTTTCTCAAATTTTGAAAATTATTTGGACTTTGATAATGTTTTATGTTATCTTCTTCAATGATGAATTGAAGTGCCTGAGCTAAACTATTAGGTCTCATAGCGAGTATCATTGGTCCAAGTGGATCTCTTAATCCTGATAAAAATGTTTTGAGAGCTTGTTTGGTGAAAAATTCTCTCTTGGCTTTACGTTCCTTTTCGGCGCATTTAAGGTCAATGTTGTTGCGAATGGTGTTAAGAAGGGTTTGTGGCGGCTTCTCATAAAAGCTCCACATAGCAACAATAAACACAGCATTCGGTAGCCTAGACGTTAAGAGGTAGACTCACTCACCGAGATGCGACAAGGTACCGGGTTCGAGTCCCGGTGGCTCCCGATAATAATAAATTCCCCAAGCGTCTGTGACACGGCACACACAAATATACCAAAGTCACACTGATGAGTCCGGTGTGTGTGCCAGGGACGAAACGCATAAGTAGGCATATGTGAAATCCTACATTGGTGACCCCGACGTGATGGGAATGGCCGTCTTAACGATGTGTCCTGGAAAGCAGAAGGTTGATGCGTAGCTCCCATATATCTGCAATTTCCAACGAAACTCTAGACGCCCATTCCCATGACGTGCAATACGTGCTCCTTGGTCTGCCGCGGTATAGCGGACCTGAATAGGCGGCATTCACGGTCCGCACGATGCCGCGAGGCGCAGCTCTGATTAGGCGGCAATCACCGATGATCTCGTAACACACATAAGTTTCGTTCCTCCGTCACTGGGGAGGGAGTCATGTGGCGGCTTCTCATAAAAGCTCCACATAGCAACAATAAAACACAGCACTCAGTGGCCTAGAGGCTAAGACTGTGTTCTCACTCACCGAGATGCAACAAGGTCCCGGGTTCGAGTCCCGGCGGCTCCCGATAATAATAAATTCCCCAAGCGTCTGTGACACGGCACACACAATTATACCAAAGTCACACTGATGAGTCCGGTGTGTGTGCCAGGGACGAAACGCATAAGTAAGCATACGTGAAAACCTACAGGTTAAAACTTTTTCATGAAACTTTTGGGGAGATTCTCCGGGTCTTTGCCTCAAGTTAACTAAATCTTGGTTCAAACAGTTTTCGTCTCGTTGATCTCCAAAATTTAGAATAAGAGAATTTTTTATTTTTTCCCAACTATTAGTTGCGCCGTGAATAGCTACTACTTCTTCGGCTTTGCCTTGAAGTTCATTCAAAATTCCATTAATCAGTAAGGTATTTTGAAAGTTATTAGGGTTATTACCATCAAAATAGTGAAGTAAAAGCGATTCAAAAGCTTTAACGAATCTGTGTAGTTTATTTGGGTAACCGTCAAATTCCGGTATGATACAAAGATTCTTTGTGTCAAAATTGGGCGTTACTGCCATATTTACTGTATAACTTTCTTCAGTAATATTTAAATTATCAAATGTGTTAATTAAATCAAGAATTGTCTCTAATTCAAGTTGTTTTCGGAAATTGAATCACTAGGATTGGAATCAGAGGAGTCTGACATAAACAATGGTAATATTCAATTCACTTACAGGATCGAGTTGAACTTCAAAATCTTCATGCCTCGCTGCGTGATTGTATCCTCGATGGAACTTCACGGTTGCACCAAGTCTTTTTGATGGGTTCGTTTTTTCGCTTAATGAGTTGAAACTCAAAAGTCCTTCACAATGAAAACTCGCGAAAACTCCGTCGACTGCGCCACTTATGTTTTTTGGTCCAGCAAGTTAGTTTTTAAAAACTTAAAAATTACAATTGCTAATACAAGTTAATTCTACGATAGAATTTTATTGGGATAACATATAAGTGTTCATATTAGATGTTAACTACAGACTAAGATAAGATAGAGCGTCCGTGTCCCTGGTAAGAATTGCGGACTTAGCCATCTTCCACGAAGCGGTCAAGTTACACATATATTCGGTTCATTAGTCTGCTTATCCTGTTGTTAGGGTCTTAGAACGAGATATATAACTCGTGAATATTTTTATAAAAAAATCTTATTTTGACCTGAAAACTACGCCCCTGAAATCTTGATACTGAATTTTGAATGACCCTGCATAAATAATGGGAAAAGGAAAATGTGCGACAATTGTTTTCTTATGTTTAGTAGAATTTGATGGGACGATTCAAGGCTTGATGTACCCAGAAAACTACGTAATGCCATGGACATTCACATATAATTCAAAAAAAAATTTTATTGTCAATCAAATCTTTCATCCAATCTGTTCTGAAAATTTCAGTGAAAAAATGTTTTCTATTTGAAATTTCATGAAGATATTTGTGCCGAAATTTTCGAGACATAAGTTATCTATCACTTTTGTATTAATGGAAAAAATCTTATTTTTTTGTGTTTTTCGGTCATAATAACTCTGACAGTATTTTTCTCAATCGTATTCAGCAATTTTTCTGATAGAGTTCCTGTTACTATCACGAAAAAATCTCATTTTGACCTGAAAAATACGCCCATGAAATCTTAATGCTGAATTTCGAATCACCCTGCATAATGAAGAATGGGAAGCGGAAAATGTGCGACAATTGTTTTCTTATGTTTAGTAGAATTCGTTGGGATGATTCAAAGCTTGATTCACCCAGAAAACTACGTGTTGCCTTGGACATTCACATTTAATTCAAAAGAAAAGTTTATTGTTAATCAAATTTTCAATCAAACCTGTTCTGAAAAAATCCTTTGAAAATATGTTTTCTATTTGAAATTTTATGGAGAAATTTGTGCCAAAATTTTCGAGACATACGTTTTCTATCAGTTTTATATTGATGGTAAAAATCTGGTTTTTGTTGTAAAGGGTGCTTTTTAGAGCTATAGAACTTTAAATTGCAATAAAACAACGATGGATTATTCGATTGACATGAATTCTATTTATCCGTCAGATAATCTTGTGGCATTACATTTTACATATGATTTCAGGCATATGACCGCCACGGCTGGCTGGGATGTAGTGCAATCTGGACGTCCAATTTTCGATGACTTTTTCCAACATTTGTGACCGTATATCGGCAATAACAAGGCGAATGTTATCTTCCAAATGGTCAAGGGTTTGTGGCTTATCCGCATAGACCAATGACTTCACATAGCCCCACAGAAAGTAGTCTAGCGGTGTTAAATCACAAGATCTTGAAGGCCAATTCACAGGTCCAAAACGTGAAATTAGGCGGTCACCAAACACGTGTCTTTCAATAAATCGATTGTGGCACGAGATGTGTGATATGTTGCGCCGTCTTGTTGGAACCACAGCTCCTGGACATCATGTTTGTTCAATTCAGGAATGAAAAAGTTAGTAATCATGGCTCTATATCGATCACCATTGACTGTAACGTTCTGGCCATCATCGTTTTTGAAGAAGTACGGACCAATGATTCCACCAGCCCATAAAGCGCACCAAACAGTCAGTTTTTCTGGATGTAACGGTGTTTCGACATACACTTGGGGATTAGCTTCACTCCAAATGCGGCAGTTTTGTTTGTTGACGTAGCCATTCAACCAGAAGTGCGCTTCATCGCTAAACAAAAAAATGGACGTAGTGCGCGATACGTATTCCCCACAGAACCATTATTTTCGAAATAAAATTGCACTATTTGCAAGCGTTGTTCAGGCGTGAGTCTATTCATGATGAATTGCCAAACTAAATTGAGAATAAGTCACTCGACAGCTGTTGAATTGGTAGCCATCTTGAACAGTAATGCAAACTTAAAGTTATATACCTCTAAAAAAAACACCCATTATTTGTTAACATTGTATTTGATTTGGAATAACACACATTGTATGATTGACTATTCAATGCTGATTTCTATAACTCAACATAAATTTCGTCT
Source organism: Harmonia axyridis (assembly GCF_914767665.1). NCBI lineage: Eukaryota > Metazoa > Arthropoda > Insecta > Coleoptera > Coccinellidae > Harmonia > Harmonia axyridis. Next base: position 15,796,503 of record NC_059506.1, read on the forward strand.
GTGTGTCCCCTGCGCAGCAGGTGGTGCACACTAATTAATTCAATACCATAACATCTCCCCCTTTTCCTTTTTTCATAAATTCAAATGAAGTAACATCATTATTTCACTGAAAACTTCTTTTATTCTTTATTTATAACGTTTCTCAAAAAAAAAAAAAATACATAAACAAAAGTTTTCGAAATGACTAAATTAATGACATAACAGTTCAAATTAAAACTTTCACACTTTTCCGATGATAGATCAGGATCTATTTTCAAATGAACCCTATTTCTGGTGAATATTCTTTCAGAACAGATAGCTCCTTGGATTGTTATTGATCTTAATAATAGTACCAGGAATATTATATTGTCTGCCATTTTTTATTAGAACTCTTTGGCTTACTTTCAACGGTGATAACTTTCTCGTTTTCCTGTCATAATAAAATTGGCTGACTCTTTGCTTTCGCTGTAAATTTTTTTCTATGTAACTTATTGAATTATTTTAGGCTTTGGGTGGTTTTTTGTTACAGGTAATATGCTCCTTAGGTTCCGAGACATAAGTAATTGTGCGGGAGAGTATAATTTTTTGACTATCGGAGTATTATGTAATTCTAAAAGAGCTAGATACGGATCTGTTTTTTCATAAAAACATTTTTTTAGAATAGTTTTTTTAGTATTTATTTGCCTTTCACCTTGAACATTAGATTTCGGGAAATATGGACTTGAATATGTGCAATCGAATCCCCATTCTTCTGAGAACTTTTTGAATAGTTCAGAACATAAATGCCTACCGTTATCTGATACTCTTTCGGAAGGTATGCCAAGAAATAATGTTTTCTGACGTTGTATTATTTTGAAGACATTTTATATCTCAATTTTTTGAAAAGTAATCCACGATGCAAATATGAAAGGATCCATTTAGTTTGAAAATATCCATGGCAATCTTTTCCTAGGCTCTGACAGGAATGTTTTGGTTAATTAAAGGTTCCATACGAGGGGACTTTGAAAAAATAACACAGGATCGAGATGATGATATATCATCATGTCGATAACCTTATAAGGTTATCTATGTCTTTGGATATGTTTGGCCAGTAAAATAAACTACGAGCTCTAAATTTTGTTTTTTCTCTACCCTGATGACTGGTATCTAATTTTGTCAATAACTCTGTTTGTACGTCTTGGGGATTATAATCCGCTGATTGATTCTTCAATCACGGTTTTTTATAAGTCCGGCAGAATAAGATAAGTCTCCCCTGATAATGTAATATGGTTTTGAATACAAATTTAGAGTTTAGATGATGGTTTATGGGTTGCCGGCCTTTTCTTTGACCTCTCAACCGTCTTCGATTGCCTCAACATTGAATTTGTGGCGAAGAAACTATACAATTTAGGCTTCAGGGGTGTTTTCCTGGAATGGATACACTCGTTCCTAACTGACAGAGCTATGACTGTTAAAATCGGTGATTGCTGTTCTGAATTGTTCAACATACTTTTGAGTATTCCGCAGGGATCAATACTGGGACGGCTCATCTTCATTCTGTTCATCAATGATCTGCCTGATCATGTAATAGCATATTTGATCGCTATGTTTGCCGATAACACCTCCTTTGCTATATCGGCTCGAAACCAAGATGAATTATTGAGAAAGTGTGCCTTCTTGATGCAAAGTTTCAATGACTGGTGTCGTCAGAATGCCCTAATTGTTAATCTTGACAAAACTGAGTGGATATTTTCCAAGTTGAGATCTCAGAATTCTTCAACAACTTCGAAATATACTGAAATTATTTTCACTTCAAAGCCATCTGTGAAATTTTTAGGAATTTATGTTGATGAACTACTAAATTGGAATACTCAAATCGAACACTTGAGTAAAAAACTAAATGAGGCTTACTATGCGACCAGTAGAGTCAAAGACACACTTCCCATTCAATCTGTTCTAAATATCTACTATGGCTTGTTTCACTCACATTTGAATTACAACATATTATTGTGGGGTAATTCGGTCAGTGTACTCAGAATTTTAATTGCCTAAAAGCGGGTACTGAGAGCGATATTTCGGCTGAACGTGTCTGATTCTTGTAGACCTTATTTTGTAAATTATAAAATTAAGACAGTTCCTTGCATCTACATAAATAAATGTCTTCCTTATGTAACGGAAAACTTCAGCACCTTCATAAAGTTATCTGATGGTACAAAATATAACACCAGGAAACAATGTATTCTCTCTATTCCTCGGCATCGTACGTACGGTTAATGCCAATGCAGACATTGCTGCTTGTGCATCAACATGTCATAGCTATGTAAATCTGTACCACTCTGAATGGTAGAGACTTAGCAGAATTGTTTTTTTTCAACCCAGTAGGGGTGCGGGTTCGAACCTACTCCTACAGGCACGAGTTGAGTTGAAAGAGTGAATGTACCTTTCTAGGCCATTCTCGTGCCCGGCATAGAACTTCTAAATATGAGAGCTTCCCATATTATCAGGGGATTAAAATTTATTATCATCGAAGAGATGCGAATGCTCGAGTATTCTGCCTTTGAAAAGCACATAAAAAAGCTATTATATACCAAAGCTTATTATAGTCTTAAGGAATATTTTGATGATAATTTGTAAAACTGATAGCTAAGATAATATTTTCTTCTTTATTTATGTAGAATGTATTTCTCTGTTTACTGTATTTTGACTTGTCCCATACATACTTGTTATACAGGATGTCCCGTAAAGACCACGTCAAACTGAAGGACACTGTAGGTCAAAGGATAATCCACCTGCTATGACAAAATTTCCATTATAAAAGTCTTACCGTTTTCGAGATAATTTTTTTTTTTTGAAAATAATTAATTTTTGCCCCTTTCAATAGTTCTGCCTTTACGGTTGGTACAATTTTACATCTTTCTGGTTAATTTTTCCAGTAAAATATTGCTGAAGAATGATTTTAACGTTTACATTAAAAACATCCTCCGAAAATTTTAAAGGGGGCTATGAGAAATATTTTTATTGGAAATTTTGGGAGTGGATAAGTTTGTTCATGAAGTTTAGCCCATAGTAGTGGAAAAAAAATGTACCGAGCTACTGATGCACATTACACCAATAAATTGTCTATTTTATAGTGATTTCAAAGAGGTATCACACAAGGCATTTGTTGTTCGAAGAAAAAAGGTATGGCTGTTTTTATCCAAATGGGTAACGTTTCTGACAAAATCAAGTTTGTCAATTCTGTTAAGAAATCTTCGATGTTGCATTACTTAGTGAACAATGGCAATTGTTTACGTGCGAAAATATTACTTGCATAATTATTCGCCTCAACGAAATTCAATTTTGCCGGCAAATTTTGGAAAACATCATGCAGATCCAGATTTTTTTAATAAGATCATTTGGAGCGACGAGTCTTTCTATACCAAGGATGGGTACATGAATCTCCACAATTTGCATAGCTGGAATATCATAAATCCACATAAGGAGAGAGAAATAGATCACAATATCGATTCAAGATCAATTTATGGACTGGAATATTTAATGGTGCAATTTTGGGCCCGATCGAACTGCCGCCATCACTGAACGAAAACTATTATTTGGAATTTTTAACCAACCAGCTGCCCATTTTATTGGAAGATGTGCCACTGGCGCTGCGATGTAGTCTGTGGTTTCAACATGATGGATGCCCAGCACATTACTGACTCGAAGTTACCGCACATTTGCATAGAACTTATCCCCACCGGTGGATTGGAAGAGAAGGGGAAATTTTGTGGCCTCCTCGTTCACCTGACCTAAATCCTATGGACTTTTATTATTTGGAGCGACGAGTCTTCCTGTACCAAGGTTGGGTACATGAAGACCTGAATCCTCTGGACTTTTAATATTGGGGCTGCCTAAAAGACAAAGTATACGCAACACCCATACGTGAGTGATGATGCCGAATTGAGAGAACGCATCCGCAATTCGGCTTCATCACGTATGGGTGTTGCGTGTACTTTGTATTTTAGGCAGCCCCACAATATTAAAAGTCCAGAGGATTTAGGTCTTCATCATACGCATCCTTGGTACAGGAAGACTCGTCGCTCCAAATGATCTTATTGAAAAAATCTGGATCTGCATGATGTTTTCCAGAATTTGCCGGCAAAATTGAATTTCGTTGAGGTGAATAATTATGCGAGTAATATTTTCAAACGTAAAGAGTTGCCATTGTTCACTAAGTAATGCAACATCGAAGATTTCTTAACAGAACTGACAAACTTGATTTTGTCAGAAACGTACCCATTTGGATAAAAACAGCCATATCTTTTTTCTTTGAACAACAAATGACTAGTGTGATACCTCTTTGAAATCACTATAAAATAGACAATTTATTGGTGTAATGTGCAGCAGTAGCTCGGTACATTTTTTTCCTCTACGATGGGCTAAACTTCATGAACAAAATTATCCACTACTAAAATTTCCGATAAAAATATTTCTCATAGTCCCCCTTTAAAATTTTCGGAGGATGTTTTTAATGTAAACGTTGAAATCATTCTTCAGCAATATTTCACTGAAAAAATTAACCAGAAAGTTGTAAAATTGTACCAACCGTAAGGGCAGAACTATTGAAAGGGGCAAAAATTAATTATTTTCAAAAAAAAAAAATATCTCGAAAACGGTAAGACTTTCATAATGGGAATTTTGTCATAGCAGGTGGGTTATCCTTTGATCTACATTCTCCCTCGGTTTGACGTGGTCTTTACGGGACACCCTTTATGTCTAAAGGAAATGCATAAAGATTATTATTATTCGACTTTTGCCTATACGCGTAGGTTTTCTCCTCGCCGTCGGCTTCTCACTCCTCGCTAAGAGGAACATTCACTCAATCCCAAATATTTAAAATATCAGAAGGGCAGAGCTCGGTCGTGTCCGGTCCTTGTGGTCCCCCTGGTTCTCGTCGAACTTCTGGTCCTCTTACACGCGATCCTTGGACCTGTCCTTCGCTTCCTAGGAATTTTCTCACCGTCCTTGCAGTACCTAAAAGAACAGCTTTTTGCATTATATTACATATATACTCACTAAGTCCTAGTTGCTTGATATTTCTCTTGAGATTTTTGGGTACTATTCCTGTTGTTGAGATGATAATTGGAACAGTTCTCGTTGATATCATTTCCCACTGGCGCTTCATCTGAAATTCGAGGTCCCTATATTTTGAAATTTTTTCGACCTCTTTTTGACGCATGTTGTTGTTATTGGGTATTGCTACGTCGATGAGTATGGCTGCCTTTTGATATTTATCAACTAGCAATATATCTGGCCTGTTGTGAGGGACTGTTTTATCAGTCAAAACTGTACGATCCCAATACAGTTTATAGCGTTCGTTTTCCTGGATGGTTTCCGGTCGGTATTTGTAGTATGGCACTTTTTCAGAATGAATTAGTGCTAATTTAGTTGCCATTTCTTGGTGTAGTATCTTTCCTACTGCATCGTGTCTCTCTTTATATTCATTTCCTGCAAACATTTGACACCCTCCCGTGATATGTTGGATTATCTCATTCGTTGGACACCCATAACGGCATCGATCGTCAGTAATAGTTCGATCCTTTATGATATGCTTGCAGTAATTTCTTGTTGAGATCACTTGATCTTGGATGCCTAAAAGAAATCCTTCCGTTGCTGGATACATCGCACCTGATGTGAGCCAATGTCGACATGATCCTGGTTCACCTCGTTGAAATGTCGTCCATGTAGGGTCTTTTCTCTCCATCTTTGCAGTTTTTCTTGGATTGTCTGGTGGTTGTATGACAATTGCTCCTTGTGCAGTTGTAAAGGTGTTGATTCGTCTGCTTCACACAGTACTTTGTAGATCTCTGACGTGCCTGATTTGTCTTTGAAGTATGTTCGTAGGCATTCAATTTGACCATGGGCAAGTTCCATGATGTCTAGCAGACCTCTGCCTCCTTTATTCCTCGGCAGTGTCGTCCTCTCAATGCTACTTTTCGGATGGTGCTTGTGTGCTTTCGTCATCAAGGTTCTCATTTTGCGTTGCAGGTTTTCCATATCTGTTTTGGTCCATGGAATGATACCGAAAGAGTATGTAAGAATTGAACATGCATATGTATTGATAGCTCTCGTCATGTTCTTGCTGTTGAGGTTTGTTTTCAAAATTTTGTTGATTCTCCTAATGAACTCAGTTGTTAAGTCTTCCTTCATTCTTTGATGGTTTATTCGTCGGTTTTGTTTCATTCCTAGGTATTTATAAAGATCGTTCGATTTCATTGCTTCTATCTCCTGTCCATTGGAGAGAGCTATCGGTTCATCTTGGATTTTTCCACGCATTACGCTAATAGTACGACACTTGTCCAATCCGAATTTCATCCCCACGTCTTCCGAAAAATTTTCCACCAGTTTGACCACAATTTGCAAGTGGTTTTTGTTGCCTGTTATAAGTTTGAGGTCATCCATGTATAGCAAATGATTGAGTGCAATATTATTTCTGTTTCCTTTCACATTGAAACCTTTTTCAGTAGCATTCAGTTGTTTAGAAAGGGGGTTCAGCGCCAAGCAGAACCATAAGGGACTCAACGAATCTCCTTGGAAAATTCCCCTTTTTATTGGAATATCTTTAGTAATTATGTTCGCTGTAGAGAGTTCGATATTCGTTCTCCAGTTGCACATTGCATACTTCAGAAAGTTTATTGTAATTGGATCGATCTTGTATATTTCCAAAATTTTTGTCAGCCACCCATGTGGAATAGAGTCGAAGGCCTTTTTATAGTCAAAATATGTCATAAAAAGATTTCTGTGTTTTTTGAAGGCTTGGTTGCATATGATGGAATCTATTATCAGCAGTTCCTTCGATCCTAGTGCATTCTTGGAACATCCTTTCTGCTGTGCTGTCATTATATTATTTGTCTCGCAATGTTTGTAGATACGAGATGCTATACATGATGTGATGATTTTATATATTGTTGGTAGACATGTAATTGGTCTGTATTTTGATGGATCCGCTGTGTGTTGCATATCCTTCGGTAAGAAGTAAGTGGTCCCTGTTTGGGCATTTCCGTTGGATTACTTATAACATCATTTATGGTTTCAACTAGCCTGCCGTGTATAAACCAAAATTTTTCCAACCAAAAGTTGTGGATTCCATCTGGGCCGGGTGATTTCCAATTGTGTGTGTTTTTCAATATTCCATGGAATTCTTCTATAGAAACTGCGTTATGCGGCATTTGTTCCATTGTCTCACAGGATTTCTCTTCATTTCTTATCCAATCAGCCTGGGAGTTGTAGGGGGTTGGTGTAGCCAGTTGATCTGTCCAAAAATTCTCAATATCCTCGACGGTTGGATAACTTCCTGTTGTTGCTGACATATTATTGTTTAACATTTTATAGAATTTTCTTTCGGAATTTTCAAAAATCATATTATCTTATCCGACTTTTGCCTATACGCGTAGGATTTTTCCTCGCCGTCGGCTTCTCACTCCTCGCTAAGAGGAACATTCACTCAATCCCAGATATTTAAAATATCAGAAGGGCAGAGCTCGGTCGTGTCCGGTCCTTGTGGTCCCCCTGGTTCTCTTCGAACTTCTGGTCCTCTTACACGTGATCCTTGGACCTGTCCTTCGCTTCCTAGGAATTTTCTCACCGTCCTTGCAGTACCTAAAAGAACAGCTTTTTGCATTATATTACATATATACTCACTAAGTCCTAGTTGCTTGATATTTCTCTTGAGATTTTTGGGTACTATTCCTGTTGTTGAGATGATAATTGGAATAGTTCTCGTTGATATCATTCCCCACTGGCGCTTTATCTGAAATTCGAGGTCCCTATATTTTGAAATTTTTTCGACCTCTTTTTGACGCATGTTGTTGTTATTAGGTATTGCTACGTCGATGAGTATTGCTGCCTTTTGTTGTTTATCAACTAGCAATATATCTGGCCTGTTGTGAGGGACTGTTTTATCAGTCATATTATCATATTATCTTATTATTAATATTATTATTATTATTATTATTATAGGGTTGTAATTGAATCAACATGCGTTGTAAACGCAACGGGCATGAATTTAACGGTTTTTTCATAATTGATACCAAAGGCATGTGATCAGTTTCTATTATTAAGTCACGACCATAGATATATTGATGGAATCTTAAACATTAATATGTAATTACATACATTTCTTTCCCAATTTGTTGATTTTTTGATAGAGATTTTAAAATATAATACACTGGTAAATTGCACTGAAGTATTACCCCATTTACCCCATAATTTGATAAGCGAGTGATAAAGATGTCAAACAGTGCTCTCTGAGAAATTTTCAAGTTTACGCTGAACTATTGTGAAATAATTTACTTAATTGTGACCATCGGAAAGATAGTGAGTTGTTCTACCAGTCTATATGGTTTTTTGAAGGGTTTATTTTTTCTGAGGTTGATAATTGTTGGAAAATTTTAATTGTCAATGTTGATTTTTATCAGCATATTTAGATTTACTTTCTGAAATTGAAATTGGCAGGTCGCATGTTTAGCGGCATATGCCGGTGTAGTTAAGATTAGGCATTCCATACACTACAAGATCTCAGAAGCTGTACTCCTGTGTTTTCCGTTCCTCTGTTTTTGCCTTGGTTGACCTAGACCTTCCTGTCTTTGTTTTAACTAAAGTCTCCCTGGTCGGTCTCAGTGGAGTGAAGCGTGTGTCCCCGTTTACTCTTCCCTCAAAGATAACAGCGAAATATTTTTATTATTGCTATAACATTATATGATGACAAACCAGGAGATACAAAAGGTCACTTTGGAGCAACTTTTGGTAGAGATTAGAGAGGTAAAGAATTGTATATCTGCATCGGAAGTAAGACTTCGATTGGATATTCAAGAGCTGAGAAGTAAAGTTGATCTGTTGGAAAGGGAGAATAAGGAATTGAGAGAAGGGCTCGAGAGCGCTAACCGATTGGAAAACAAAAAAAACATTATAGTTTTTGGATTGGAGAAGGATTCTAAGCTCTCACCGGAACTTCTGTGCTGTGAGCTGAATGGATTGTTGGGCACTCGGGTTGAAGCATCGGAAATTAGTGATTTCTATACTTTAGGGAGGACAGAGAAGTGCCCTTTGAAGATAGAATTTGTATCATACCAAACAAAAAAAAATATATTCAACCACGTTAAAAAGTTAAAGGGTTCAAAGGTGTCGATTGCGAATGATTTAACACCGAAACAGCGTCAAGAGAATAGGAGGCTCAGATCATTTCTGTTGGAGGCCAGAGAGAAGTATACGGAAAAATCTTATATAAAGGGTAATAAGTTGGTGGTTGGGCAGGTTGCCTACGATTTAGAGGATTTGGAGTGTTCCGAGGAACAAAATAAAGTAAATAGTGCACCAGGTACTCCTACAATAAGGAATAGTAATCAAACGCTGGAGGAAACTGGATCCAAACCGGTAAATTTGGCTCCTGGACCATCGAACATTAATGAAGGAAAACGTGTGAAAAAAATATTGACACCACATTTGGCAACACACAAAAGGCAATTTTTGACTAAAAAGAAGTCACCCTCAAAGGAAAACGTTGTTGGCATGAAAGAATCATCCCCAAAAGAAAACGTTGGTGGAATGAAACTTCGACATAAGTCAACGACAGACAGGTAGGAATTCATCGTATTGCCAAAAAAAAAAAAAAAAAAATCAATAAAAAAAAAAAAAAATTAATTATAATAACAATAGCATAATTCTGATATAAGTCTACATATCTAAAAATATAAAATTGAATCAATAAATAAAAAAAAAAAATATAAAATTATTATTCTTGTGAATAAATATAAACTTGAGTATTGTTGTTGTTGAGTACAAATTATGAAGCAAAATGAATATCAGATACTATAAAAACAAAAATTAAAAATTAACTCAAGTTACGCTTAGTATTTGTAGTTGTTGCTATGAATCGGTTTATCAGAGACTACGAATTTATATCACATGACACTACTGTTTTGGAAAACATCGATAAAATAAAAGAATACAACTTGAACAAAAAGCTCAACATTCTGCATATGAACATCAGAAGCATATCACAGAATTTCGTCGAGTTCTGCACATTTCTTGAATATATATCGCAGAATTATGAGATCATCGTATTGTCTGAAACATTTCAGATCGAAAATATTGATTTATTTCGTTTAAACGGATTTCATTGCATTTATAATGGCGGAGAGTATAATAGGAATGATGGGGTCATAACTTATGTTAAGGAGAATATTTGTTTCAGAGATGAAATTATAAATATTGGTGAAACCAAGGCTATCGAAATTTCACTCTTAAAACAAGATAAAAGCTATTACAAGGTTACAGCAATTTATAGATCACCACAACAATGCCCTAGGCTTTTTAATCAAGGCTTGTTCAGTTATTTGGAAAATTCTCCATGCTCAGATCACATAATAGTGGGCGACATGAATATCAACATCTTATCTAACGAAGACCACGTGGAAGATTACAAAAACACTATGAACACATTTGGATTTATGTCATTTATTAATAAAATTACTAGACCTGCAAGCCAAAGTTGTATTGATCACATTTATGTTAAAGGTTTGAATCAGAATAAGACTCCACATAATATCAATGGCTTCATTTTTGACTATTTGATTACTGACCATCTCCCAATAATGCTATCTTGTGATATAATAGAGGAATTTAAGGAAATGAAAATCAAAAGTAAAAAAAAAACTTATATTCATTATTCACAACTGAAACATGACTTACAAAATGAAACCTGGCAAAAAATGTATAATCAAAAGGACGCAAATTCAATAACTGAAGAATTCATGAACACCCTGATAAATTATATTAAAAAACACACAAGAAGTGTGAACCAAAAACATGAAAATATCAAAAGAAAATCTTGGCTATCTCCATCTTTGTTAAAATTGGTTAACAAGAAAAATAATATATACATGGAACTCAAAAGAAACCCAGAAAATCCCCAAAAGAAGAAACAATATTCTGAACTGAAAAATCAAATAAAAAAACTCACACAACATGAAAAGAAACAAGAATTAGAAAAGTTCATGGCAAGAAACCAATCAGAAACAAAGGCCATCTGGGATTATGTGAAAAATGTATGTAGAGAGGATGCACATGTAACAAGAATAGATCACATTAGAACGGAACATGGTTCGATCGACAATCAATCGAGTATTGCTGAAGCATTTAACGAATACTTTAGCACATTAGGACAACAATATGCGGATAATATACCAGATATTGAAGGTTATAGAGAGATTGACACTTGGCAAAATACAACCTTTTTTCTGAAGCCTACAGACTCACAGGAAATAGAAAATACTATTGAAAAACTCAAAATAGGAAAGTCACCCGGAATTGATGGTTTGCGAGCAGAAACGTTGAAACTGATAAAAGTAGAAATCTCCAAACCTCTGACTTATATAATCAATTATTGCTTCCAGAATGGAACTTTTCCGGATATTCTAAAAGTGGGCATAATCAAACCACTCTACAAAACTGGTGACAAAGCTGAAATGTACAACTACAGACCTATATCATTGTTGTCTACTATTTCAAAAATTGTTGAAAAGGTTCTGAAGAATAGAATGGTCAGCTTTTTAGAGAAAAATAATGTTTTGGAGGACGCTCAGTATGGATTTAGGAGTGGGAAGTCGACGGAGGATGCAATAAGGGAGCTAACTGGTCGAATATATGAATCTTTGGATAAACGGATTCCTAGCTTATGCATCTTTGTTGACCTTGCAAAGGCCTTCGACACCGTATGCCATGGGAGACTTCTCGGGAAATTGTGGAGATACGGATTTCGCGGTACAAGTTATAAGTTACTTGAATCTTACCTGGACAAGAGACAACAAATTGTGGATATAAACGGAAATCAAAGTTCCCCAAAAATTGTTAATTACGGCGTTCCACAGGGCACAGTGATTGGCCCGCTGTTGTTCCTGATCTACATCAACAGCTTGTTGAAGTCCGGAGGCACGGGTGGAATACTCAGTTTTGCTGACGATACTGTGATTCATTACACGGCTCCCACGTGGCAAGAGTTGAAAAATAAAGTAGAAGAGGATTTTGATGTTTTGGGAAAATGGTTTCAAGCAAATAAACTCACACTAAATTTAAAGAAAACCAAATACATGGCTTTTTCCTCTTATGATTCAGATCTGCCATCAATGGGAGATCTTGAGATTAATGAAATTGTAAGGATACCAGAAACAACATCAATAAAATATCTTGGAATAATGATTGATGCTAATCTCAAATGGGATAAACATATAATAAATACAGTAAGAAAACTGAGAGGACTTCTATATAAGTTCAAACTTATGAAAAAATATTTGAATGACACTAAACATCTAATGATGTTATTCAATGCATTAATACAATCCCAGATCAACTACGGAATTATAGGATGGGGAGGAGTCTATGACACGCACTTGAAACATCTGAATACTATACAGAAATGGATATTGAAGATAATTTATGGAAAAAGCCTGAAATTCCCAAGTGATCAATTATTCCAATTAGCAGGGATTCCCGATATTAGGCAGACATATGCACTCCAAATACTCCTGAACATCTTTAAAGGAAATATCAGATTGAATAAAACAGAGCATTTGTATTCTACAAGAAAAAAAGAATATAGCTACCAAACACCAAGAGCAAAAAAAAGGATAGGACAAAGATCTTGTTTTTACCTAGCCCCGAGGATATACCAAAAATTTCCTGAAAATCTGAAAAAATTTAAAAATTATATATATTACAGAAGAAAGGCTAAACAATGGTTAATGGAAAAAGGAAGAGATTGTATAAGCAGAATAATCAATCAGGAAGATTAAAAAATAAATAAAAAAAATTAAATTAAGACTTACATTTTGCGACATTTTATGAACCCGAATATGGACACCTACCTACCGATTGGACCTTCACCCCTGAAATATGTTCACCTAGAAACCCACCCGATTGGACTTTTACCCGGAAGTGACATGAACTAGAACGCGAAGCAATGTTGACTGGATGGAAAGAATTCACTTCTAATTTAAATATTAAAAATAATGTATATTTCTTCAAATATTTTAGAAAAACCTTTTATTTATAATTACGCACAGGTTAATATTTTACGAAATGAATACCTCTGTAATTTTTTTTGATGTTTATAGTGAATAAACATTATATATTATATTATTATTTTTGCTTTTTGTGATGAATCTATTGGTGAGGTAATTGGCTTTTTATCATCGAAAAATTGCAGTATGAGATTTTGAGTTAATAGTATATTATTTCATAAGGAGGAGAAGTGTTACTTTTCATGGCGAGCTTGTGTTTACCCGCCGAACAGAGTGAGGCGGGTAATTTAAGCGAGCCATGAAAAGTCACTTCAACTCCGAATGAAATATGCTATTTTTTTTTCTGAACAAAATCGTACGAGAATATATCAGATTTGCACAGCTTTCATGGTTATATTTCATTGTTATATGTTGGTACTTCGAACTCTCCCGTCAGCCGGTCAGCCGTCACAGATTTATCTGTCACTTCATCGTTTTAGTTTATTTTCATTTCTGCTCAGAAGTCAAGTCGTGAACAATAATAAAAACAATATCTATTCAACACCTAGTATTATCGAAATTCCTGGAACTTGCCTAAATAGAAATATATGAAGTAGATCCTGTGTTATCAAATCTCGAGCTTATCCAATAGTATAGAAGAAGTTGTTCCATAAAATGGAAGGTAGAATTAAGCAAAATTATAACATCTCGTATGGTTAGTATTTACACTCATTTTGCAGAATTGTCCAGGGTGGAAAAAATCGAAAATACTATAATAATATGTACAATCCAGACATACGTATAAAAAATTTAATAATTGCATTGGATAACCAAAAGGATTGAAATAACTAGAAGTATTTTTGATGAAGAATATTGTTTACAATGTTTTTTTTACGAATAACTTATCGAAAAGCATTGATGAGATATATTGTAATATAACTAACCTAACAATTTAAGAATAAATATCATTAGTGTTCAGAATAGATGAGAGAATTATTATTCTCGTCAACAATATCAATGCAATTATATTTTTGATTACTGAAGAAGAATTACTGCAATTGTGCCAATATGTGATTTAATGCAAATAAAGAGATTTGTTTTGATATATTCTATTTATTCTATAATAATTTGAAGATTGAATGAACTCTCAGTCCATATTTTTGGAAGTACAATTATTGAAAACTTTGATTGTTACAGTAGAATGCATAATATCTCCCTGCATTGAATGATAATCCAGGTATGAAGTGGTTATGTACCTTTGTCAATTGTATTTATAATGGGAACGTTCAAAATTTAACTACTCGATGGAGGAATATAGTTAGCCAAAATTTTAGCAATATCCAGTTTTTTCTGTGCTGCAGTTCTACATAACTTTCAGCAACAGAAGAGCTCTTCCATCCCCCATGTCATTTCAAGGATATTATATTTTCTCCTTCATTTAGCAGGTGAGAGATAGATGATTATTATCTATCTCTTATTATTATCTATCTCTTATTATTATTTATTATTTATTGTCATGCTGCTCAACTCGATTCTTCTGAATGCACCAGAATATCTGATAATTAATATTACTTGCAATTTTGTCCCAAAATTATGATCATGTCGTGCCAAAATTCAGATAAGATAAAAAGATAAGATGTGATAATATTGAGGATGATATACATATCTTGACATAGAGGAATTCAAAAACTTTTCAATGTCAATGTCAAGATTTTTTTGGAATATATTTTCTTAACAAAAATTTTAATAAAAGTTGTCATTTCGAATAATTCGATTTCGAAAATCAATATTATGTTATCGGTTGAGTATACAACAATATATCGAATAGGTTTTCTCTTTCACAAATTTGACCACAATTAGCCATCAACTTTTGAACATAATTCTAACCGTCCATTACTATATGATTTCTATTTTCATAATGCAACATTAATCAATTGTACAGTATAACTTTGGTCAATAAAAATTACGTTTGAATTAGAATTATTCATTCTTGTCGTTTGGTAACTAATTAATCGTTTCCGTAGCAAACACTTTTCCCTCCGGCGGAGGGTAGAAACTTTTCGATGATCCTGTCAGTCGAGAAAAGACGTTGTTATTGTACGTTTGAAAAAAAAATCTTATTAAGACGATTGAAAGTATCTTGTTGAGGTTGATCCCAATGCCGTAATATGTCTTTTTTGAGTAACTTTTTTTTTATTTCAAACGACATGTTTTTCACAAATTTTGATTTATATGTGATTATTCCAAGATTCCTTTTTGTTTTCCGTTGTTTTAAAATTTTGTATAGCTACTATCTTATCATCGTCAGGTTCAATACAATTTCTCGAAATTATATGACCCATAAATTTCAATGCTTCAACGCTAAACTTGCATTTAGAGAAATTCAACTTGAAATTTATTTGTCTTGTTCTCTCTAATACTTGAGAAAGGCTTTTGTTATGTTCATTTTCGTCTTTTCCTCATATTAAGAAATCATCTACATATGACGCCATACCCTCAATATTTTCAAAATGTTGACGAATGATTCTTTGAAATACTTCAGACGCCGACTCAATGCCATAGGGCATAGGCAAGAATCTGAAACGGCTGAAAGATGTATTAAAAGTGCATTTGTATGAACTTTCCGAATCTAGTGGTATTTGCCAAAATATTTGACTGACATCTAATTTCGAAAAATATTTAGCACCAGCCAACTTTGAAATAATTTCGTCAACTGAAGTAAAAGGATAGTTTTCTGGTATTATTGCCTCGTTTAATTTTTTGGGATCTATGCAAATCCAAATATCACCATTTGGTTTATGAAGCAGCACAAGGCTTTTTACCCATTCTGTTGGTTCATTCACCCTACAAATAATTTGTTTTTTCTCTAAGCTCTTCAAAAGAGATTTCAACTTATTATCTAACGCAAAAGGATCTTTTCTGGTTGGATTAATTGTGTGTTTCGCATTGAGGTCAAGATTTATTTGGTAACTTTGACATTTTGATGTTTCTAACCTCTTCAAAACGTCTTTGTATTCATCAAGAATTTCACCTAAATGTAATGTATTTAAATTATTGTCATTGAGTGTGTTACTTTTGGATTGCCATTCTTTGTTTTCTGATTCGACGGAGCCAATGAATTTCAGTAAACCCAAGCTTTCGCATTCTTTTTTGCTCAAAATATCAGGAGCATTTTCATTTTTAACAACATAAAATGTAACATAATCCTTGAATACATATATTATATTTACATAGTATTCTACATCCGCCTAGAACGTCTATAAGAGGGCCGGTGTACGTGGATATTTTCGAACTACTCGGTAATAAATTATCTTCATGGATATTTACTAGTTTCAGCTATTTAGATGGAATTGCACTGATTTGGGCACTTGAATCTAATTTGAAATATATGTTCTTTTTTTTTTTTTTTTTAAACGACTCTATTCTTCAATTAGATATAACAAGGCGACATTTAGCTTGAAGCTACTCTTACATGTAACCTCATCATACCATAACATGTACAACATCCATGTCCTAGCCGGGATTCGAACCCGGTACCTTCGGCATCACAGCCGTCTCTCAAACCACTACGCCACCGAAGGTAGGCAGTATTTAAATTCAAGTTTACATTACAATCAGAGTCAGAAATTGAATTGATTGTTGCAAAATTATCAATGTGATATTCATCGCTTTCGGAATAGTCTGAAGTTCAATCCAAATTCTTACATTCAATGAAATACTGCAAAATTCGGCAGTGATGAGTTTTTCCGCATTTAGCACACGTTTTGCCGAAAGCTGGGCACTGGTTCACTCCATGAAATCTTTCACAGTTTTTACAAGAGAAGTGCCTCTTTTCTTGATTATAATTACCAATACTGAATTTTTTGCAATGATGACAACGTTCTCCGTGAATTTTCGAGAAGGATTTTCGCTCTTTTTATTTCCGGTGTAATTTGATTTGGACGAGTAGAATTGACTTCGATGTGCATTCACTCTGTTGAAGGTTAAGTTCATGGGCGCCCGCAGAAATTTTTCTCAGGGGGGGCAAAAGATGAAAATTATTGAAAATTGATAAGGCGTCCATGATTGTCGTAAGCGATATTAGTATTCCGTTTCTTTCTTTTTCTGTATTTATATTCATAAGTGTGGGGAGGACTGTGCAAAATAAAAATTATGAAGTTTTCCACTTCAACATTTTTTTTAAACATCCACAACATTGGGTGATGTGAAATAATACGGTAACTCTCTTCAAAAAGAGTCACATTCAATGGAAGAATTTACAAAAAAATAAATATAAAAATATGGAGAACGAAATGAAATAATTATTATAATTGCTGATAAAGAAAAAACAACGAGTAATAACGAAATGAAAAATATATACATATATGCTCGATAGAACTATGTTCATAAGAATAATAAAAGAATAATAATAAATCTTGAAATATACAGTGAATGACGCAAACAATGGAGTTTAAAACATGATACTAAAATATGATTCAAAATAGCACAGAATTGCTCCAGAATGTGAAAACAACAAACAAGTATTTTATCAAAATTAACAAATCATAAATTGCAAAAAACAACTCATAAAAACAATATTAATTCTGAAGACAAAATACTTAATCGTTATACAACAGAGTAGGCATATTTTATTCGGATCTAAAATTTAATTCTGCGCTGAAACTACGCTCTATAGCACGAGTAGTACATGGAAATGTAAGGAGAAGAATAAGGCATTCTTTGATAGCAGGATAAAATTTACATTGTCCGATAAGATCTTCAATTTTTATGTTTTCATCCATTTGTGATTTAGATAAATACTCATTCCAAATGTTCCAAATTCACTTTCTAAATTTTCAATGTTATATATATTGCCGACCTTAGATGCGAAAGATTCAATATCTAGTAATTTTGAATTCTTTGGCAATTGAAGAAAGAAAAAAGAATCTCGTTTCAAGGGCTGAAATCAAATGATCTAAATATGGGATGAATATAGATTTTTCGAAGTAATCTTCAGCTGAATCTGCTTCATAATTAGATCTGTATATTTGTCTACCGCAAATTCGTGGTTTTCCGATCTGTATATTGAGATTCAGAGCAAAAGTTGATGCTTTGGAAAAAATTTCTGTGAAGCATGCATCATCTGAGCGACGTTTTCCACATATTTCTATAATTAAATTTATATGACGGTGAAAATCTACAAAATTAATAGAAACACCTTGTATTGTATTTGCTATTGGTTCCAATATATTTTAATATTTACTTGCTACCGTCAAACAAATCACAAAAGTGAAAGAGTTTATTGCAGCCCATAACTGAGCAGCTCTTTTTGTTGATGAAGAATTCATTGAGATTTCTCCAGATTTTATAGCAAAAAGAGTTTTGAATATAGTATTGGAAGTTTTCAGTGAAAACTTGCAAAGATTTATATTTAGCTGACCAACGAGTTTCACAAAACAAAGGAATATTTGGAATCAGATTTCTTCTTAAGGTACTCTCTCGAAAAAAGACTATAATGTCATTAACGGTTCCAATGCTCTTACGAATCTCAGTTATTTTACTGATGTCATTTATTACTAATCGAAATTTACGAATCGAAATTTGAGCTCTACCAACCAAGAGAGCAGGCTGGATTTCGAGCTCGTTATGGCACCAACGACCACCTACAGTGCTTGAAAACCTTAATACAAAAAACTATTGAATATAATAGACCTTTAGTCCTGACATTTGTTGATTTCCACAAAGCGTTTGATACAGTTGAATTAACAGCCATTATAAAAGCATTAAATGAATGCCGAATCGACCATCGATACACAAATGTCATCAAAAATATATACAACAACGCCACAACAACTATCAACCTTCACTCCCAGACAAAGAAAATTAAAATAGGAAGAGGCGTAAGACAAGGTGATACTTTATCACCTAAACTATTCATCACTGTCCTAGAGTATGCGCTCAAAAGGTTGGAATGGGAAAACAAGGGCATCAGTATCGATGGGGAAAGACTCAATCATCTTAGATTCGCCGACGATATCGTGCTCATCTCTGACAATCTAGGAGAGGCCGCTATTATGATCCAAGAACTAAAAAACGCAATACAGGTGGTCGGACTGAGGATAAATCTCGAAAAAACAAAGATGATGACCAATCTAGTCCCTAATAAGCTATTAAGTGTAGACAACAATCAGATAGAAATGGTCCATAGTTACATATATCTGGGGCATGAAGTGAGGATTGGTAGAGACAACCAAACAGCAGAATTGCTCAGAAGAACAACTTTAGGATGGGCAGCATATGGCAAACTTCGTGATGTCTTCAAGAGCGATATTCCAACCAAGCTGAAGAGAAAGGCTTTCAACATGTGTGTTCTACCCGTTCTAACCTACGGTGCAGAGACCTTAACCCTGACCAAAGCATCGGCAAGAAAACTGCAGAAAACGCAGCGTAGGATGGAACGATCGATGCTGGGAATAAGTCTAAGAGACAGAATTCGAAACGAGGAGATTCGCAGAAGGACGGGTGTGGATGATGTTTTGGAGAGAGTGACGAGAGCTAAATGGAGGTGGGCAGGACATGTTGCAAGATCTAACGACGGAAGATGGACGAGGAAAATTCTGGAATGGCGACCAAGAGCAGGCAAGCGAAGCCGAGGCCGACCTCCAACGAGATGGACCGATGACTTGAAAAGAATCCACACCAACTGGATGGAAGCCGCACAGAATAGAGAAAGATGGAAATGCCTTGGGGAGGCCTATGTCCAGCAGTGGACGGTTTAGGGCTGAATGATGATGATTTATTACTAAATTCAACCTAGTGGAGGCACAACGGAAATAAATTGCTATCTTGTACTTGTCTCTTATGATATTTTGAACCGTGAGAATTTCACCAGCCATTGTTGAGCCTCCATCATAACCTTGTGCTACAAGTTTGTCCAAAATCAAACCAGCTGCGTTGAATGAATGGATCTCTAAATCTTTATCTCCAACGTCTACTCTGAATTTCAAAAGATCACTAAAATTTCCAGAGTTCTTGTTGCTCTCTCGTATAGGCATATCTTCAGTTCCGCAAAAAGCTTTTGTTTTTATAATCTGTAAATTTTTTTTTCGATTTTCTCCAATACTTTTTTTCTTACATTCATCTATTAAAGACAAAAGGAGAGTATATATAAGATGTTTTTTTTTATTGACACGCGTGGATTGCGTTCGGTTCCACGATTTTTCTTCACCCAAGAAGTGCTCAAGGCGTCTAAAAAAGTTTTCAATTGAAAAAAATACCTCTGCGGATTATGGATATGTGTATAGTATATTATGGATGTCTTTATAGTAATTACATTGAAAACTGGAAAATTGTTGTGAATCCATTACCTTCCTTTTTTCCTTGCCCTTTGGATTGAGAAAGTAATATTGAGGGTGTTGTGCTGAAAAATGAGGTTATCAAAATCTCAGGGGGGGCCATGGCCCCCCCTGCCCCCCCCTGCGGGCGCCCATGGTTAAGTTAGAAGTGTTCTCTAAGCAAATTAACATATTGATATTTCTCTTTCCAAATTCAATTCTTTCCCTCCAAGTAATTATTTCTTCAAATTATTGTTGAGAAGGCCTAATATCAATTTATGACGTATTAAGCTGTCTCGTAGATTTTCGTATTTACAGGAATCACTTAATTGGAGAAGAGATTTGATATAATTATTGATACTTTCATGTGATTACGTAGAAAAAAAATACGTCGTTCATAGGTTGAATTTTTTCTGGTTTAAAGAAATTTTCAAATTTATTTATAACGGTGTCGAAATCCATTTTCAATTCAGCTTCATTCCATACAAACTGGTTGTATATTTTCAAAGATACATTTCCAATACAGCTCAAAAGTATGGAACATTTCATTTCGGATGATTTTTTTACGAGATCTGATGCTTTGAGATGAAGGTCAAATTTTAGCTTGAAGAATTGCCAGCTCTCATCCAACAGGATGCTGAAATCCATTTGATCTGGTAGTGAAATTCCCGTTGCCATTTAATGCTGATTTCTATAACTCAACATAAATTGCATCTGTGTGTCCCGCAGCAGAATTAATCCAATACCATAACAGTTTTCGGTCATAATAACTCAGACAGTATTTTTTTCAAATGAATTCAGCAATTTTTCTGATAGAGATCTTGTTAGTATCATGTTTGGTAGGGTCCTTTCTGATGAAGAATAATGTAAGATATCATCAACAGATTTTTTTTTTCGAACGTTGGGGAAAAATGAAATTCATATTATTGTTAGATATACATTTTGTGTAAAAGTTACTTTCCAAACTGGCCTTCTACATTTATTTGCCTTAAGGTCTATTAGAGGTGGACTAAGTATTAATTTTGAAACTATGGTTGGGTAAAAAGAAACATTTACTTCCAAGCTGAAGAAGTTAACTGTTAATTTTAGATCAGAATTTAATATAATAATTTTCAGTAATACAAAATTAAAAAAGTAAATATGTATTAACAGGAGTGAATAAGACCATGACGTTGTGTGAATTTGCTCAATTTTCCCAAAATACATAATTTTTAAAATATATAACTTATATACCTAACTATCAATGTTCAACCTGTTACCTGATTCCGGTTTGACGTCGACTTCTAGGATGCCCTGTTTTATATGCAAAGAAGATTCTCATAATTTAAAACAGAAATGTTATTCTGATTGTTCTCTATAGAGAAGTCCACATTACATATTCTGTAATAATATCAAAATTTGATTCTACTCGTATTTCGAGAGATTCGACGAGTTCGTGGCATCAAATAAAAAGTGTGGGGGTATTCCCAAGTTCTTGTTCTAGTGAAATTGACTCAAATATGATTTCAATTCACATCATATCCACATTTTGCGAAATTTCTATATCAGTATTTAGAGGATATCGAAATAACCGACCAATTATCGGAAGGTATAATTCTAAATGCTTTGAGCTTCAATGACAGATGTTCCAAGGAAGCGAAACAGGTTACCCAAATTAAACGCCAATTATTAGATAATAACTGAAATTAAGAGCCGATATTTGTCATTTCACTCTCCAAATTAGATTTCGTGAGGAACTGTTCAAATGGATTCGGTGTAACACTCGACACTGTGAAATGAAGTAATAAAAGTAAAAACCGCGACTATTTTTCTATAATTTTTCAGTACATGTTTTTAATTCTGCATTTAATATCTTCAATTATTTTCTTCTCTATTATTTTTATGTTATAAAGTTAATTTCGAAATTGACTTACCATTGAAAGAGTTTTCTATCAGAAACACGAAAAAATCATTAGTCCGTGAAGTTGGCACCCACTTTTTCGAAAATGAAGAATATTTTGCATTCGTTAGTAACTATTTTTAAAACAAAAATTTTCGTTTGTACCTACCTCAAGTATACTGTTTGAAAAATACCGCATTCCGCCGAGGTGCCAACATCAAGCGTTTGTTCTATTTTTTTCCGAGAAAAAATGTAGTTCGCAAGAACGTCATAAGTAACCGTTTGTAACATAAACATTTTATTTGTAACCTAACCTATAATGATTCCTAAAATCCAACCACTTTTTCGAAAATGAAGAATGTTTTGCATTCTTTAGTATCTCGTTAGTAACTATTCGTAACATAAAAATTTTCGTTTGTACTTCAAAGATTATAGTAGAAACATATCGCATTTCGCTGGGGTGCTAGCTGACGATTTTTCTCGATTTTTTTTAATATTCTTCAAAAAACAAAATCGGTTCGAAGTAACTGTTTGTAACACCAAATTTCCGTTTGTAACCAAACCTATAATAAAAAACTAAAACTCCTGAAATGCGAAGTTAGCACCCACTTTTCAAAAAATTATATATTTTCCTTTCGATAGAACTTAGTAACACAAAATATTTCGTTTCTAACCTGAACAATAATAGAAAAATAATACCCCTGAACTGTGAGTTAGCACCCACTTTTTCAAAAATTCTATATTTTTATTTCGTTTCCGATAATACTTGATAAGTAACTATTTGTTAAACAAAAATTTCGTTTTTAACCCAACCTTCGATGGAGAAAAGCCTCCCTTAATAGCTAAATTAGCAACACACATTTTCAAAAATTCTATATATCTCTTTTGTTTACGAAATTTCTTCATCAGTAACTATTATTAGAAACACAAAAAATTTTGTTGTAACCTAAGCCTTAATTCAAAAATAAAACCCCTGAAATGCAGAGTTAACACCCACATTTTCTAAAATTCTATATTTTTCTTTTACTTCTGAGAGTATATCGTTAGTAATTATTGTGTTGTAACTGTGATTCTCTGAATTCGTCGTAAATTTTATTGGATTTCGATTTCACACAGGTCAGAATGAACGATGATACCACGCTTAGAATTTTCTTGTTTGAAAATATCCCGACAGCTATCAGTGAGTTTCATTCCGTAGAGGGTTCGAATAGTTCTTTTTTGTTTCAGGAGAACTTTCTCTGAAGGGTGTTTTTTTTTGAGCTATAGAACTTTAAATTGCAAATGCAATTTAAAATGCCGATATTGCATATCGGCAATAACACGGCGAATGTTGTCTTCCAAATGGTCAAGGGTTCGTGGCTTATCCGCATAGACCAATGACTTTACATAGCCCCACAGAAAGTAGTCTAGCGGTGTTAAATCACAAGATCTTGGAGGCCAATTCACAGGTCCAAAACGTGAAATTAGGCGGTCACCAAACGTGTCTTTCAATAAATCGATTGTGGCACGAGCTGTGTGACATGTTGCGCCGTCTTGTTGGAACCACAGCTCCTGGACATCATGGTTGTTCAATTCAGGAATGAAAAAGTTAGTAATCATGGCTCTATACAGATCACCATTGACTGTAACGTTCTGGCCATCATCGTTTTTGAAGAAGTACGGACCAATAATTCCACCAGCCCATAAAGCGCACCAAACAGTCAGTTTTTCAGGATGTAACTGTGTTTCAACATACACTTGAGGATTAGTTTCACTCCAAATGCGGCAGTTTTGTTTTTTGACGTAGCCATTCAATCAGAAGTGCGCTTTATCGCTAAACAAAAAAATTGACGTAGTGCGCGATACGTATTCCGCACAGAACCAATATTTTCGAAATAAAATTGCACTATTTGCAAGCGTTGTTCAGGCGTGAGTCTATTCATGATGAATTGCCAAACCAAACTGAAAATAAATCACTTGACAGCTGTTGAATCGGTCGCCATCTTGAACAGTAATGCCAACTTAAAGTTATATACCTCGAAAAAAAACACCGTATATAAAGCCACTCTGTCCCCATAGTATGATCCCGTACAACATCTGGCAGTGAAGAACTGAATAATTTACTTGCTGGGCTGTTTCTAGAATATAGATCTGTTTAATTCTATTCATCAAGAATATCGCTGTTGACAGCCTACCACACAATTCCTCTATTTGTTTTCTCCAGCCAAGTGAGGAGTGGATGGTGACTCCTAGACCTGCCAGGGATTCGTTAGTTTGCTTCTTGGTAGTAAAAAACAAATTTTGGGTCTTCTCAATGTTCACCTTGAGATCATTTGCAGAGAACCATTATCATAGGTGAGCGTCATTCAAGGCTTTTTTTTTATTGTGAGGAATCCTTCGATTTATTGAGGTCTACCGGGTCACCAGCATAACTGCAGGTTATGTCGCACTCCACGGTCACAGAATAGGCTCCAATATTGAACCTTGAGAAACCCCTATTCTGTTCTCTCTGATATCGGAAGAAACACTGTGCCATCTGACCTTCTGATTTCTACTTGCTAGATATGATTCAAATTTTGCATTTGCTTTTCCCCTCACACCATAGAATTGGAGCTTCTGTAAAAGCATTTCGTACGGAACACAATCGAAGGACTTACTCAAGTCTATACAGAATAATTCTACTTCCTCTCCATGTTGTTGTTTGCATCACGAATAGTTTCCAGAACGTCAATCATCGCCGTTATTGTCGACCTATGTTTTCTGAATCCATGTTGGCATTTATGAAGAAAATTGTTTTTTTCGAAAATATCCATGAATCGATTTTTCAAGATTGATTCAAATAATTTAGATATGACCGGTGAGATGGATATAGGTCTGTAGTTCTTACAACACTGTGGATCTCATTTCTTCAATATAGGTGTTATGATGGCAAGCTTGAGTTCATATAGAAAAACTCCCTGCTCAATGCAATAGTTGAAGATCTTGCATAACGTCTCTTTCAAGTGAGGAATTATCTTTTTCAACAATGATACGGACATACTTTAAACATCCCTGCTCTTTTTATTCTTTAGAGAATTGGTTGCATCCATAATTTCTTCTTGGAAAAACTCCCGTTAGCGAAAAACGGGATAGATGTACATTGATGATTTGAAGTTCATCTGTAATTTACTTAACAGCTTAGCCGATGCCCCCGTGAACAAAAGATCTGCATGGTCGCAGTTCCCGGAAGGCTTACCGAAGCAAAACGACCCCAGTTCAAATAGCCGATGCCCCCAGTGATAATTTGATGCCGTCCTGGATTCTCTGCCCAATTGTGGAAAAATAGTGGTTCAGAGCATCACTATCCACACCGTTAGTCGATTCAAATTTCTTCTTACTGCCAGTCTATTCCCTAATTGTCAACGCTTGTCAACAGCATGATTGATCTTTCTTGTATTTTTTGTTTTGACTGATTCTTTTATTTCTTTCTTGAATATATATTTCATTGTCTCATACAGTTTTGCACTACATTCATCTTTAGATACGTAAGCGATTGTTCTTGCTGCATCAATTTTATTTTGTAAGTCCCTCAATTTTCTTGTGCATTTATATGCTTTTTTATTTTTAAACTTTACTTTTTATCAGGAAATGATGAGTCAAAAATTGAAAGAAGTGCCTCATAAAAGCTTGTGAATTGTGCTTCTGCATTGTTTTTGTATAGAAATTCCCAGTTTTTGTTTTAAGGTGTTCCCAAAATCTACCAGTATTTTTCTTATTAATTTGTTTCATGAATTTAGGAAGTTCTTGCGATTCACAATGTATTTTAATAGTCGGAAGTGACAAAATCTGGGCCCTATGGTTCGACAAATACAGTTCGTAGGTGGTGGCCTCAATTTCACTGTTAGACACGTTTATGAACATGTTATCTATACATGAACTGGATGATTTACTTATTCGGGAAGGCTCTTTGAAAACATACTTCAGGTTAAACATCTGGAACATCTCAATCAACTCGGTTTTCTCGTTACTCGATTTACTTAGGTCAATGTTAAAATCACCCGCAATGATCATCCAGTTGTCATACATATCCAAACAATTCCCTAAGGCCTCAGTCAGCCTAGAAAAAAACGTTCGGAAATTCCCAGTGGGAGGCCTATACACAAATTGTTACCAGTTTCAATTTTTCGAATCTTACTGCAGTCATTTCAATTTCACGTTCAATTGACAGTTCTTTAACAGATTTCAGTTCTTTACATGTTATATTATCTTGCAAAATTATTGCCGTCCCACCATGTCGAGATGATGCACGACAAAAGGTGCTGAACACGGTGTAGTTTCCTATTTTTATTTTTTTATTATTTCTTGTTAAAGCCAATGTTCCGTATAAATGCGATACTAATTTTTTGACTTCATTAATTTTTTTTTAGTTAGAGATTGCACGTTAATGTTAGCAATATTATCGAATTCTACATTACTTACTTTTTTTGGTGTCAGCTTCGATTCGTCGAAAAAAGTGAATCTTCGAATGGTAACCCCTATTGGCCAGTTGTTTCCGTCATACAACGAGTCTTTCAAATCCAAATCTCCACCTATCTTGAAGGATTTGCTAGATGCTCCTTCTCTCAATTTTTGTTCTTCAATAATGAAGGATCGTCCCGAGAATAGTTGATTCAAATGTTCCCTTATCATCTCAGCGGTAGTATTAAGCTCGACTTTTCTTACGTGTACCTAACCAAACCTTTTGCTGAACACCCGAGAACACCCATTTTCAGATGTTTGTTTTTGGTCGTGTACCTCGTACTTCTTCAATTTTAGGAGATGTAGAATTATTTCGGTTTTTCATTTGGTTTGGTTTATGTAAGGCATGTTTGTTTACTTCTTTTGTTTTGTTTAGAACAGGTCGTTTACTCGAGCGGTCAGCTCCTAAAATGCGATGTGAGCACCCTCTTTTTCGAAAATCAAGAATTTTTTTTTTGCATTCGATAGTAACTTATTGTAACTGTTTGTAACACAAAAAATGTTTGTTCGTAACCTTAGCAACGATTTCTTTTCGATTTTTCTGATTTTTCTTGAAAAAAAAAATGTTGCTTAAAGCAGCATCGTTGGAAACTGTTTGTAACACAAAAATTTCTGTTTGTAACCTAACCTATAATGAAAAAATATCACTCTTAGAATGCGAAGTTAGCAGCCACTTTTTCGAGAATGAAGAATTTTTCTGTACATTCGTTAGTAACTCGTTGAAAACTATTTTAAACACCAAAATTTTTGTTTGTACCTCAAAGATTACGATAGAAAATTATCGCATTCTGCTGGGTGCCAACTTCACGCTTTTTGTCGATTTGTCTCGAAACAAAAAATTTAGTTTGAAAGTACATCGTTAGTAACTGTTTGTAACACGAAAAATTTTTGTTTGTAACCTTAGCTTCAATTTAAAGATAAAACCCCTAAAATGCGGAGTTAGCAATTATATCCTCTGAAAATCAGAAGTTTTTAGCTCCCAATAGTTCTTCGGTTGTAATTAAAGAATTATGTTCCCCACAAAATCTGTAATTGGAAAATACTATCCTTCACATGTGAATTCAGCACCTTTATTCTTAACCGTTCTCGATCTTCTTTGTTTCGATAGTAACTATCTGCAGTTAGACAAAAATTTTCCTTTCTAGAGGTAACCTGATACCGTGGTCGGAATTACTTTATATATGAGTAGAATATAGATTTACATATTTCTTGTTCAATTTATTCTCACAAAATCAGTTAGTTAATTATTAGTCGACACAATATAACTTACTATTCGATTGATATATTATTTTAACCAGTCATTTTATTTGTCAGTGGAAGAATTAGCAGGTAGACGGATTAATCGAATAGACGAATATCCTTAGCCCAGGTGCACACATCCGACATTTGCAGTTGCGACACCGTTGCGGTGTCGTACGCTAATGTGCATGCTCCCATTTGATTCTTTGTATCACAGCTCGCATGATGGCAGTTACGACGTCGCAACGGCACGGTAGTGTGCATGCTCCCATTTGATTCTTTGTACCACAGGCCGCAAGTACGACACAGCTTCGGTGTCGTTACTGCAAAAGTCGTATGTGTGCACCGGGGCTTAGCCCCGGTGCATGGGAGCATGCACACTACCCGCCGTGCCGTTGCGACGTCGTAACTGCCATCATGCGGGCTGTGGACGCTGTGGTATAGTATATCCAAAGTCACTTGAACTAGTCTATAAAAACGCTTGGCCAGAGATAATCGCGAAACAGTCATAAACCATAGGCGCACACTTTTCAAACCCTTGAGTTGAATATAATAATTTTGCGTATGTATGGGACTCAGATGTCGATTCTTTCAGAAAATTTGTGACGTGGGTAGCTTTTGCTGTCACATCAAAAATGAAACTATATGTCATTCTACGGTAATTTGATTTATCTTTATTCTCGACCTGTAATATTCTAATAAGGAACGTTATCAACGATGATGAACTGATCGTTGCATAGAATTATTAGAGCACGAAAATTTTTGAGAAGAAAATGTTGAGAGAATTCGGAAATGTTCTGTATGAAGATAAGACATACTAGGGTAGAATAGGTGCATGACCTTGAGATCCTTGAATGACATTCAATTTTCTACGTCAAATTAGAAGCTACGTTGCCGAATTGAATTTCATTTCTTCGTTATTGTAAGGCGAAAGTTATGTCCCTCAGTGGAAGCAGAGGGCTAAATGATAATGATGTACAGGGTGATTCACCGCGATGGTCCATTAGACGTTTATGGAAAACTAATAATAACTATGTGCTGAAAATTTATACCATTTCCTTTTATACCGGAAACAGAGTACTACTTTCTTATTTCAAACGGCACACCCAGTATATTATTGCATTATCAGATAGCTTGGTTGATGGTAATTTCAGCAATATGGCAATACTTGAGCATAAGCTCAACGGTTCATAAGTTAAAGAGATTTCTATAGGTATCTTATGAAAAGTTTTTTGGAAAAAACCTATATTTTTTATTCATTCAGTCAATTTTACGTAGGTATAAAAAGATAGAGGTCTCAAGCAAATCCTATACTTGAAGAGTTATTGAGGAAAAACTTGAAGTAAGGAAAACTGCAATTTCTCATTGAATGGAGTAGTCTATGACTTCCAGAAAAAAACAAGAAACTAAAAAGTCGAAATTTCATGAATTGTAATTAATTATTCATTAGGATGGTTGAAAATCCACAAACCAATAAAATTTTCAATTGCGAATAATGAATGACATTTCATGAAATGTCAAATTTAGTTATCCAAATTTCTATTTTAGTTTTTATGTTTTCCAAGTGTCATAGACTACTCCAATCAGTTAGAAATTGTAGTATTTCCTCAGTTCAAGTTTTTCCTCGATAACTATTAAATTTTTCGTATTCAGAATCAGAATAAATATTCAAAGATATATGTAACCTATTATTAAAACTGTCCCGACTGATGGCAGGAAATGGTGAAATATTTCTATTTTATATAAAATACTTGATTCATTTTTCGATCTGGCTACGTAGCTGCTAATTTCACGTACTAAGAGCCTCAACATCATATGCCTATTCTACAGGATTTTTCAAACCAGTAAATAACATTGCTATAATCAGAAAAATGTAATGAAAATTTTGTTGGTCAATTCTTCCTTCAGTGGAATGAAGATATTTAGGATGCGATATCATTTTCTTCAGAACCCGTCATATATCAATTCTGACTTTGAAAGTAAATGAAGGAATAGATTTGATTGCGAAATATTCATCTTTTTTTACATAAGCCATAGAATTGTGCCAAACATCATAGTCGAAATCATTAAAAACATCAGTCACACAACGAACTAAAACTACTTAAAAATGCATTTCAATAATACCCCTATGGACCACACTGGTCTATGCGAATTATCAGAAAGTAATAAAGAAGTGATAGATGCAGCCAATGAGTGTAACCAAAAACGCTCTCAAAGTGGAAAGGGGAATACGAGGGGAAATATTCAGCCAATAAGATCAATCAAATCGGGACATTCTTGTTTCCAAGACGATTTGCTAAATACCGGGGTTTATTTGAGAGTATTGATAGCAATATTTTCATAAATTCCAAAGGAATTTCGGAAAAATTAGACAACCCTGGTATAATTGAAATATTAAGGCTTCCTCCAAGTGACTTTGGATAAACTATACAAAGAATCAAATGGGAGCATGCACACTAGCGTACGACACCGCAACGGTGTCGCAACTGCAAATGTCGGATGTGTGCACCGGGGCTTAATCAATTGAATTTGGTTTGTGGTAGATATCATTTACCCAATAGTTACTCTTGAATATTGATTATAAAATAACTTTTTATTATTTTGTTATAACATTATGTTCAAACACTATACAATAGCAGGTAGGCATCAAGCATCAAGTTACTATCTACTATCTATATTTTGTTGGTAATATCATTGTACAACTCCAGCGCTCCATAATTTCTAAAGTAGAAGGTAATGTAGTGTCCTAGACTGTTCCTGGTAAATGATTTGTAATAAGCTCCCAAACGAAGTTAAGGGGTGCTAGTTTTGTATCATTGTTTAGGTTACAAACGAAATTCTTTATGTTACAAATAGTTTCTAAAGAAGTACAATGGGCAGCAAGAAAAATATTGAATTTTTTGAACATTGTATGCTAACTTCGCAGTTTAGGCACCATGTTTCTTTATTATAGTTAAATTCACAAAATAAATTTTTGTGCAAAAAAATTCTTTATTTTCGAAAAAGTGGATGCTAACTTCACGGACACCAAGTAAATACTTACTGAATAGTAGGTGGTTTGGTACATTAGTTCAGATGGTAGATTTGTATTACTATTAGCATGACCTTCTGAATTTCAGTGAGCCTCATTTTCTGGTAATGACAACGTTATCTAAACGAAATCAAACTCAAATACAAATTCTGTATACCAGCTTTCAATTCCAGATGATTCCTTGATATTAGGGAAACGCTTCAAAGGAGCAGAAAAATGTAGTAACATCAAACGCACATTCACCGAATAAGTATATAACTGCACCATAACTCAAAATCGAAGTTCTATAAAACACGAATATCATTCATCTAACTGAAAGCATATAAGGACACAAAGGAATGTAGATCATAATGAACTAATAGAAAATGATACATTCGTTTAATGAAGTATCGACATAACGAGAAAATTGCATTAGTCGAAGATGACCTGATGCAATATTAGCATTCGGGGAATCTTTGCATATGGAACAAATGCAGAATCCTTGTTGCCAGATTGAACTTGACGGTTAGCTTTATTGCACAAGTATATATTTCAAGAGAAAAATTTTCAATACGTTGACAATTTTTTTTTTATTCCAAAATATTCATCAAAAATAGTTAGTAGATATTTCAAGTAGATATTCAAGTAGATATTTCAAGAGAAAAAAATTCGATACGTTGACTTGGACATGCTTTCATAGAAATACAAATCTATATTTTTCATTCCAAGTAGTATTTCAGTAGTTGAAAACAATGTGTCAAAGAAATATTATTATTTCTTCGTTTCAAGTATTATGGTTGAACGCGTCCTACAAAAGTACTTTCTAAAGCCGACGAGGTTGCCGACGGATCAGAAAATTGTCAGTACATTCTTTATTCAAGAATGCAATCCTCAGAGTTTTGACTATATTCACAGGAATCCATTGGCTTGAAACCAACTCTGCATCAGATTCACTGTCTCAGTCTGATCTGTTGAGAATGATTATCATTAAAGCTGCAAATTTTTGTCTAATTTTGTAAAATCAATAATTATTCATGAGTAGATAAAGAAAATATGTTCAGTTGAAATAGTTTTGTGATTGAAATATTCCAAATATGTGGAGAGCTGCTACATAACAATAAACTGAGACAGTGGTTTTTAAACTTAATTGGACTCCGACCCACTTTTTTTAATATTCCTGGTTCCCACGAAAGGAGATATGCTGGTAATGTTCAAAGAACATCGTGAGAACCAAGGGAGTAAAATCTGCCAAATTCGGGACCCATCTCTTGGCTGTCTTAAAAAGAGGTCATAAAATATTGGTGACATTTAGATTCCCTAGTCGATGTGGTCAGATGGCCGAAAATATTCACCGCTTTTGCAAATCCAACCATGTCAACAATATCAGGTAAAAAAAGTCATTGATTTATTAGAAGATACATAATTGGAACACGTTTTCTCAATTTCTTGATTATGTTTTTCCAAATTTCCAATTTATGATATATGTTTTAATTCTAATTGAGGTGAAATTTAATTTTAATTATAGATTATAGCACTTGAAGAAGAAGAAAAATTATAGATATTGTGTTAGATAGTTATTTGGGCTGTTTCCATCATCTGTGCGGTTGGATGTTTCCGACGTTTCGGCAAGCATTCGCCTGCCGTCTTCAGGGTGGTGGTCCTGAGAAGGACCGATTGGGTGGTTCTGAGAAGAACCGTTTGCCAAACTTGGTCTGTCTGGACTTGTACGCACCATACTTTTTTCGATTTCGTATGAGGGTATCGGGGTTTGAACCTTAGTCGAATCGGTTGCAATCCTTTAACTCTCACCACTAGTCTACAGAAGCAGGTAGTAATCTATACGCATTAAGCTTAATATAAGTTACACCTGTATGCGCAGTTGGGATGCGCAGTAGTCGAATATTCGGGTTGCGCAGATGGTGTGCGCAGTTATCCGTCCGAATTCCGATTCATTTTTTTAACTTGGTGGTGTCGAGGTGCTTCCGACCTGGACCGGGTTCAATTTCCTCAGATCAGATCTTATGATTGGTGCCCAGACTTCCTTGATCTCCAGAGACGGCATACTTATGGGATTCGGAGTGATGGCCATGAAGGCTGCTTCTTTGAGTTTCCTCCGTTTCGATCTTTCTTCCTTCGATATTATGGAAGCTTCATCCCATTTGATCCTATGTTCCTCATCCCAAGCATGTTGGACTAGCCTGGATTTCTCTGTTTCTCCCAGTCGAGCTAGTTTTTGGTGCTCTTTGACTCTTGTGTCCAGGGGGCGTTTGGTCTCTCCAATGTAAGATCTACCGCACTCGCATGGTATTTCGTATATGCAATTTTTAGTTCTTTGATTTTCGTTGTCAGGTTTCACTTTGGTTAGGTTAGCCCTGACAGTGTTCTTAGTTTGGAATGCAGTTCTCACGCCGTATCTATTACCAATTCTTCTTAGTTTTTCTGATAACCCTCTCACATATGGGATGACCGTAGTTATCGTTTCAGTTGATTCGGTTTGTGTTTCTGGTCTAGGTTCTGTGTTATCCCTTGGTGTTCTGGCGATTTCTAGTATCCTCTTGGGGTAGCCGTTCTTCTCAAGAATTTCTGTGATCTTATCGAATTCTTCGTTCTTATCATTCAGACTGGAGCACACTTGAGTTGCTCTGTCATAGAGGCATCTGGCTACTCCCAATTTGGTGTTGAGGTTATGGTTAGATTCGAAGTGGAGATACTGACCTGTGTTCGTTGGCTTCCTGTAAATCGTGGTTCGAGGAATTCCTTCCTGTTTGTGTACGAGCACATCCAGGAATGGAAGTTGTTCATTTTCCTCAATTTCCATCGTGAATTTTATGGATTCCTCTATGTTATTGAGGTGTTCTAGGAATCCTGCGATGGTCTCTTTTCCATGAGGCCATATCACGAATGTGTCATCCACGTATCTTCGCCATAGTTTTGGTTTTAACACATATTGGTCTAATGCTCTCCCCTCGAAATCTTCCATATATATGTCTGCCAGTACCGGGGACAATGGTGAACCCATGGCCATTCCGAATTCTTGTTGGTAGAAGATGTTATCTACCTGGAAATACGTGGTCTTGATACAGACTGAGAGCATATCCATAATTGCATTTATGCTCAGTGTGGTTCGTTCAGCTAATGTTTGGTCCTCCTCGAGTTTCTTTCTCACGATCTCGAGTGTTTGATCTGTGGGAACATTTGTGAACAAGCTGGATACATCGAAGCTTACCATGGTGTCCTGGTTGAGGATTTCTTGTGTGCGCATGGTTTCTATGAAATGTTCCGTATTTTTGACCATTGCTGTTGTGTGGCCTCTTAGTGGTGATATTATCTTGAGGAGGAACTTGGCTAAGGAGTGGCAAGGGGAATTTCTTGAGCTGACGATCGGTCTCAAGGGGATGTTCTCCTTGTGTATTTTTGGGAGACCGTATAGATGTGGAGGTTTGCTGTAGTGGGGTGTTAGTCTTGATCTTGTGTAAGGATCTGGGAATTCATCCTTGTATTTATGCAGGGTTCTGTAGACTCTGTTTTCCACTGATGAAGTGGGGTCCTTCTTCAATTTCTTATACTCTCCTGCTTCTAACACCTCTTTGATTTTCTCATTATATTGGTCCACATCCATGATGACCGTCGCATTTCCCCCACCATCAAAATACTCCCGGCAGACAAGGGAAATGCGACGGTCATCATGGATGTGGACCAATATAATGAGAAAATCAAAGAGGTGTTAGAAGCAGGAGAGTATAAGAAATTGAAGAAGGACCCCACTTCATCAGTGGAAAACAGAGTCTACAGAACCCTGCATAAATACAAGGATGAATTCCCAGATCCTTACACAAGATCAAGACTAACACCCCACTACAGCAAACCTCCACATCTATACGGTCTCCCAAAAATACACAAGGAGAACATCCCCTTGAGACCGATCGTCAGCTCAAGAAATTCCCCTTGCCACTCCTTAGCCAAGTTCCTCCTCAAGATAATATCACCACTAAGAGGCCACACAACAGCAATGGTCAAAAATACGGAACATTTCATAGAAACCATGCGCACACAAGAAATCCTCAACCAGGACACCATGGTAAGCTTCGATGTATCCAGCTTGTTCACAAATGTTCCCACAGATCAAACACTCGAGATCGTGAGAAAGAAACTCGAGGAGGACCAAACATTAGCTGAACGAACCACACTGAGCATAAATGCAATTATGGATATGCTCTCAGTCTGTATCAAGACCACGTATTTCCAGGTAGATAACATCTTCTACCAACAAGAATTCGGAATGGCCATGGGTTCACCATTGTCCCCGGTACTGGCAGACATATATATGGAAGATTTCGAGGGGAGAGCATTAGACCAATATGTGTTAAAACCAAAACTATGGCGAAGATACGTGGATGACACATTCGTGATATGGCCTCATGGAAAAGAGACCATCGCAGGATTCCTAGAACACCTCAATAACATAGAGGAATCCATAAAATTCACGATGGAAATTGAGGAAAATGAACAACTTCCATTCCTGGATGTGCTCGTACACAAACAGGAAGGAATTCCTCGAACCACGATTTACAGGAAGCCAACGAACACAGGTCAGTATCTCCACTTCGAATCTAACCATAACCTCAACACCAAATTGGGAGTAGCCAGATGCCTCTATGACAGAGCAACTCAAGTGTGCTCCAGTCTGAATGATAAGAACGAAGAATTCGATAAGATCACAGAAATTCTTGAGAAGAACGGCTACCCCAAGAGGATACTAGAAATCGCCAGAACACCAAGGGATAACACAGAACCTAGACCAGAAACACAAACCGAATCAACTGAAACGATAACTACGGTCATCCCATATGTGAGAGGGTTATCAGAAAAACTAAGAAGAATTGGTAATAGATACGGCGTGAGAACTGCATTCCAAACTAAGAACACTGTCAGGGCTAACCTAACCAAAGTGAAACCTGACAACGAAAATCAAAGAACTAAAAATTGCATATACGAAATACCATGCGAGTGCGGTAGATCTTACATTGGAGAGACCAAACGCCCCCTGGACACAAGAGTCAAAGAGCACCAAAAACTAGCTCGACTGGGAGAAACAGAGAAATCCAGGCTAGTCCAACATGCTTGGGATGAGGAACATAGGATCAAATGGGATGAAGCTTCCATAATATCGAAGGAAGAAAGATCGAAACGGAGGAAACTCAAAGAAGCAGCCTTCATGGCCATCACTCCGAATCCCATAAGTATGCCATCTCTGGAGATCAAGGAAGTCTGGGCACCAATCATAAGATCTGATCTGAGGAAATTGAACCCGGTCCAGGTCGGAAGCACCTCGACACCACCAAGTTAAAAAAAATGAATCGGAATTCGGACGGATAACTGCGCACACCATCTGCGCAACCCGAATATTCGACTACTGCGCATCCCAACTGCGCATACAGGTGTAACTTATATTAAGCTTAATGCGTATAGATTACTACCTGCTTCTGTAGACTAGTGGTGAGAGTTAAAGGATTGCAACCGATTCGACTAAGGTTCAAACCCCGATACCCTCATACGAAATCGAAAAAAGTATGGTGCGTACAAGTCCAGACAGACCAAGTTTGGCAAACGGTTCTTCTCAGAACCACCCAATCGGTCCTTCTCAGGACCACCACCCTGAAGACGGCAGGCGAATGCTTGCCGAAACGTCGGAAACATCCAACCGCACAGATGATGGAAACAGCCCAAATAACTATCTAACATATAGTCCATCATCAATATCAAGACAACAATATAGATATTGTGTTCAAGTAAAAATCATTGATAAAATAATTCCATAGTTTTTACTTCGTGAACTGTTTATATGTTCTTTTTGTCATTCCAGAATTGAAAATTGAGCTCAAAAAACAAATAAATTGCAATATTCGGTAAAAATTACAATTTTCCAAAGAAGTTTGGAATATTTAGCATTTTGATATCGATCTTTTAAATAACTGAAATTCAATTGAATTACTCTTCAAATGAGTGAATTTCTTTACTCTTGATATAATAAGATTAGAACTGAATTATAGTCAAAAAATTGGTCAAAAACCAGTGGGTATTTCAAAAAAACTGTCAATGCCTGTTTATCAGGAATTTGATATACAATCCAGACATATTTTGGGGGTTCTGGCATTCGTGACAAACATATGCCGTTCTATCAAATTACTTTTCACTCTGGTTGCGCTGCGGAGTTCACTAAGAAGGGAAGAGTTGTTTGCTGTACTAAGACAGAAGATAAAAAAAGCAGAATGGCAGAAAAATCAGTTTCAGATCCTAATGTTAAGTTGATTGGGCAAAAAAGAACTTCGGGCTGAATGCTTGGAAATGACTGCCAATTTGTCAAAAAAGGAAATAAACTACAGGATCAGTGTGACAATGAATCTATAATTATTGAAGCACTTCTGTCTGAAATAACAGAGGTCAATTCAAAATTAAATGAAGGTATTAATGTTGGACAAGGATCGGTTAACATGGCTATCGAGGATATATTGGCTGAACGCAATGAAAGGATGATGAGATCTAAGAACTTGATGCTGTTTGGTTTGAAGGAATCCTACTTATCGATTTTGACGGAGCGTATTGATTTTAATAGAAGTGAGCTTGAGGAGGCCTTCAGATCATTAAATATCGAAGAAAAAGTTAATGGCGTTATAAAAGTTTTCCGTGTTGGCAATAAAAAAGGTCCCCGACCAATGAAGATAAATACTAATTGTACTGATATTGTACAGGATGTATTGCGGAGTAATAAAGCTAAAATATACACTCACAAATTATACTCCGAACGCAGGGATAAGCAAAGGGAACAGATTTCAGCGATGAGGAGGGAATTATCTGAGAGAACTTCCAAGGGTGAAAGGCTTCAATTGTTTTTTAATGGTCAATCCCGAATAGTTTCTTTGACTTCCCCGTCAAAGAGCAACCTACAGATATACTAGGTACCAAAATGTTGATGGAATGTGCTCCAAAATAGAGAAACTGAAACATTTTATTTTGTGTGGTGATTTTGATGAGACTGTTCTGGTGGAAACATGGCTGAATGATTCCATATTGGATTCAGAGATTATTGTCCCCAGCTTCGAACTGTAATTAACTAGTGCCAAAAAACGTGGACGAGGTGTTCCCATAATGGCAAAGCGTGAGTTAAATCCGGTAGTAATCGATCACTCTGTAGCAGATGTTGAGCAGATATACATTGGTAGGACTTCTTCTGCCCGTGCGGGGATTTGCTGGTTACCTCCATCGGGCGCGTCCCCATTGGAATTGGGGGCAGCTCATTGAGTCTCTTCTGTAGACTCAAAGGTTAGTGGGAAAATAAAATAAAAACTCACCGTGGAACAAAAACCAGACTGGCCCTCCAGGTTGCGGGTTGAGGCATTGGACTGGTTCTCCAATACTCGTAAAAAAATTTTCATCTACCAAAAAGCCTAAACATAGCCTCGGAACGGACGAATTTTCAGGTAATCGAACAAAGCAACAGGAAAGGAAAAGGTTGATGAGATTCGCGACATGGAATGTACAGGGTATTAAACAGAAGGCCGATATTATCGTATCAGATTAACAAAAATTAGATCTAGATATTGTAGCCCTGACAGAAACTAGAAAGAAAGGGACAGGTACCACAAACATCAAAGAGTACATTCATATATTCACTGGAGTCCCAAAAGATAGAAGAGCGGCCAGAGGAGTATCACTTCTAGTAAGAAAAACCATCAAAAATCATATAAGCAACTGGGAAACAATAGATGAACATATTCTCAAGGTCAACCTCAGGATATATGGGCGTGACATCACAGTGATCGCCACATATGCCCTCTCTGATGATGAAAAAATCACGACAAAACAACAATTTTTCGTAAACATTGAGGACATCCTTACAGACAGTGGCAACAACAAAGAAATGAGTTTGCTTGGAGATTTCAATTGTAGGATTGGAAGTCAGAGTGGGAACAAAATAGTAGGACCATTTGGTGAAGAAGCAGTCAACGATAATAGACGAAGGCTAATCCGTGTGTGTGAAAGACACAACTTAAGAATTAACAGCGGATTCTATAAATACAAAAACACACATCGATTCACTTGGATACAGCATACACGGAATTTGAAGTCAATTATAGATCACATCATCAGAGGAAACAAGAATCAGGTTTACAATGGAATGATGTTAGAGTCCTGCGTGGGATAACCTGCGGGTCAGACCATCATCTTGTAAGAGCTACAGTGGTGTTTCCTTTCAAATGCTTCAGTGAGAACAAAAAACAGGGAGACACTAGTGATTTGGAAATTTCCATAATTGAAAGCACCAAAATACTATAATAACAACGCCTAGCCGAAAAACTAATAGAAATTCAAAATGAATGACACCTCGAAGTATATAATAACATTTTAAGGAGCTTGCACGAATCCGCAAAACAGGCACTTGGAATACAGAAGATTCCATCTAGTAACAAAATGTGGTGGAACGAAGAAATTGAGGCATTGGTTCTGCAAAAAAACAGAAATATTTGAAATGGTTAAATATCAAAAGTCTAGAAGATCATCGGAATTACAAACAGAACAAAACACAGTTGCGAAATCCAATAAAGACAGAAAAGAATGCGATATGGAACAAGGAATGCCAAGAAGTTGATACCTACATCGGAGGAAAAAAGTACTCGGAGATATGGCGATTTTTGAAAAACGTGAAAAATCCAAGTGAGGATAAATCTAACATACGAGTAATAGATCCAGAAGAATGGAAAAAAACACTATCAGAGCCTACTGCAAGAAACCAGAACACAATAACTCGGGAGCGCTACCACTGAAGCGGTACAAATTCATGGAGAGGAGGTTAGAAACAATGTCGATACTTTGAAGAGAGCTGTAAAAAGCCTAAAAAATAACAAATCCTGTGGACCTGAGGGCGTATCTATATGCTGAGATGAAGAAGAAGGGAAATAAACAAGACTGTAATAATTACCGCGGTATCTCTGTGACTTGCACATTGAGACGATCATGTGAAAGAATCTCGCGTGACTTGATTGAGGAGATGTCAAACAAACCGAAGAAGAAGAACAAAGTGGTTTTCGTGCGGGACGATCATGTACGGATAACGTATTCTGTCTAAAACAGTTTATAGAGAAAAGAACTGCAAGAAATATGGAGACTCTACGTTTGTAGATCTCCAGAAAGCGTACGATACTGTTCCCATATCCAAACTATGGAAAGTACTGGAAACTTCCAATATAAATCACAATTATATAGTGGCTTCAAAAGAACTGTATAAAGACTCCAAGTCTAAAGTCAGAATAGGCAAGTACGTTACTGGAGAGTTTAAAGTTACTAAAGGATTGAGACAAGGATGCTGCATTTCACCAACTCTCTTTAAGATCTATATAGTCGCAGCCTTAAAACTGTGGAAACGAAAAGTTCACGGAATGGGTATTGAACTTGGTGATCGGTGCTTGTGCACGCTTCAGTTCGACGACGATTAGGTCGTTATAGCGAATGATAAAGAGTATATGCAGTACATGATGAGGAAGCTCATTGAGGTGTACGATTCATGGGGGTTGATGGTTAACATCGAAAAAACCCGGTATTTATGTTTAGGTGTAGAACCTTCTGGCTGGGAGCTTGAAAATGGACATGAGATCATGACTTTGTGTATTTGGGGGTCACCTTCGACGATACTGGCACTGATGCGGAGGAAATCGAGTAACGTATTGTGAAGACAAAGAAGATCATTGGTTGCCTTAATTGAGAATCTCAGAAAAACGGAAAAGCAAAGTTGAAGTGGTGGAAATGGATGCAATTAGAAGATCTTTGGGTACCTCAAGAAGGGATCACATAAGAAATGATACCATTAAACAACTAATGGCAATTGAGGGTAGTATAACACAAGATATAAAGAACAAACAGCTAACCTGGTATTGACATGTACTGCATTTGCGTATGCCTGAAACGAGACTGCCCAAACAACTTTTAGGATGGCAACCATCAAGATCAAGGAAGAGAGGCAGACCTAAACTGGAATGGCAGAGTGCTGTGCATAAATCCATGAGCGAAAGAGACCTAAAGCAGGAAAATTGCAACGATCAAGTAACATGGCGATTAGGCGTCGGAAGACGTACCAAACCGGCTTATATATATATATATATATATATATATATATATATATATATATATATATATATATAATAGATAAGGATGTTAGGATGTTTCGATCTAGGAAATTCAGTGATACACTTTTATATCATCCAAGCTTTCGGTAAGACTTCTTACCTTTCTCAAGGATCTGCAATATATATTAAATATAAACATTACAAATAGCAAGTTCACAAAACTAACGTACATATATTGTGGTTTTATTCCTTCCTGTTGATCTTATTTCAAAATATTCAAAAAACAAAATAGTTCAACCCAACTACTCTCTCACAGTAATAAAGATTAAACAAGTAAATAATATTATTGATAACACTCATATATTCTGTCAGACATCAATTCATGTAAGGTAAACAAACCATGACACCATCCGTCAAAGAGAGATATAAATGACAACTGTTTGGTTCCACAGAATTATATTCACTTTCTTAATTTTGTTTATTATTTTCAGGTGTTGAAACTACGAAATGGTGGATGCGAAATTTTTTGATAATTCTATCAAGTAGGAGTAGATGTTATTAAGATTGTTAGTATCTTGTTTTGTATTCATAGTATTGTCAGTCACTGCTATTGATAACATCTCTAAGAATAATCTTTTATGGTAATGGGGTTCCTTAAAGAGTATTTTTGTGTTAGAATAATCTATTACATGGTCATTGTTGTTCGCATGTATAGCTAAGGCACATGTTCTTAAATTTCTTCTTGCATCACTTTTATGAGATGTTATTCTTTCTTTGATCCATCTGGAAGTCTGTCCTATGTATGTTCTCTCACAACTGCCACAAGGTATACTATACACGACTCCAGATTCATATTCTTCTTTTTCTTTGTCTTTCAAGCGGCTGAATACTAACTTAAATAATGGATGTTTCATAGTTTTAACAATCTTGATATGTTTGTAGTCT
The DNA here is from genome assembly GCF_914767665.1 of Harmonia axyridis. NCBI lineage: Eukaryota > Metazoa > Arthropoda > Insecta > Coleoptera > Coccinellidae > Harmonia > Harmonia axyridis. The sequence goes on from NC_059506.1 coordinate 15,838,475, forward strand.
TTGAAAATCAGGGAAATCTTATTAGAGAGTACTGGTATGTAGGGTATAGTGGCGTAAACGATGTCAGCTCGGTCTATCATGGCATCAGTGTTTAATGACATGGTGACTTCGACTGGGGGTGAAGATGATGTATTGCAAAGTAACTTATTGAGTAATTTTATCGGGTATCCATTCATTACAAATAGCTTTTTCAGTTTGAAAATACATTGACGATGAAAAGTTGGATGTGTCAACCTTAAGACTCTAGTTTTCATCTGTGTGACTAGATTTAGCTTCATATTTTGAGGATGGCAAGATCTATAATGCAAATATCTGCCAGAGCTACTAGGCTTGCTATACCAATCAGTCCTCAACACTTCTCCCATTCTTATCACCCTGATATCTAAAAAAGGGATGGAGTTGTCAACCTCTTCTTCTGCCGTGAATTGTAGGTGGGTGTTATAACTGTTAAAATGTTCCAGAACTGTAGCAAGTGATCCCTCTGGAATCATACATATCAGATCGTCGACAAACTTCTTTAAAAAGGGCATAACAAAAGGCAAACTGGGCAGTACCGAAGTCAAAAGATCATCTAGCACATATTGTGCCAAAATAGGGGAAAGTTTACCTCCCATTGGAGCACCTAAGGTCTGCCTGTAATATCTTCCTTGATATGTGAAATAGGTGTTGTCGAAGATGAACCTTACTAATTCCAACAGGTCGTTCTGTGACATCTGAGTATGACGAGAAATTTCATTCCAATGTCTGACAACGCTCAGCTCTACTAATTCAAAAGGTATGTTGGTAAACAAGGAGACCACATCTAAGCTGACCAGCACGAAATCAGGGGGGCATTTGAAGTTATTTATGAAGTCTGAAAATGAAAAGGAATCAGGAACATAAAATTCATTATCTCTGTTGTACGAGATTGTTAGTAGATCTGTCACATATTGGGAAATGCAGCTAGTTGGAGCATCTAATGATGATATTATAGGTCGTAAAGCAAGTTGAGGCTTATGTACCTTAGGTAATCCATAAAATTTTGGTACTTTTGAATTGTATATAGTGTGTTTCTTAATTATACCTGAATCATCTCCTATTTTACGTCTTACTTTAATCATTAATTCATTTGACTTTTGTTGGATTGTGCTTGTTGGATCTCTGGTCAAAACCTGATAATGTTCTTCATCTGTCAAAAGCTCCCTTGACAAATCAATGTAATCGCTTTTCTTCATTATTACTGAGACGTTGCCCTTATCTGATCTCGTCACAAGTAGCTCCTGATGTGCCCTTAAAAAACTTTTGGTGTTCATCATCATTATTCTAATTGGGTCATAGGTGGTGTCTCGAGAATGTACATAATTGGTGACTACGTTAACTACTTTTGATGTGAGAATGTTTCTCATCTCTGGTGGGCTAACCGATACCAAACCTTCAACATCAGCCAACAAACTCCCCAGGTTTAGATCACTTTTCTTAGGTGTTATGTTGAATTTAGGGCCCAATGACAAAAAAGTCCTCACATCTTCTGGTATACTTATTCCAGATATATTTTTGAACCAATTTTCTTGTACCTTAATTAGATCTTTCCTTGCACTCTCCAATCTCCTGAACTTACTTATATTAGTAAGGAACCCCATTACCATAAAAGATTATTCTCAGAGATGTTATCAATAGCAGTGACTGACAATACTATGAATACAAAACAAGATACTAACAATCTTAATAACATCTACTCCTACTTGATAGAATTATCAAAAAATTTCGCATCCACCATTTCGTAGTTTCAACACCTGAAAATAATAAACAAAATTAAGAAAGTGAATATAATTCTGTGGAACCAAACAGTTGTCATTTATATCTCTCTTTGACGGATGGTGTCATGGTTTGTTTACCTTACATGAATTGATGTCTGACAGAATATATGAGTGTTATCAATAATATTATTTACTTGTTTAATCTTTATTACTGTGAGAGAGTAGTTGGGTTGAACTATTTTGTTTTTTGAATATTTTGAAATAAGATCAACAGGAAGGAATAAACCACAATATATGTACGTTAGTTTTGTGAACTTGCTATTTGTAATGTTTATAATAATAATAATAATAATAATAATAATATATTTATTTTCATAATCAAAACATACATTGAAAAGAAAATACGTCAATATAACTAAATAAACTATGCAAAACTAAAACGTTCAGATTTGAAAAACAGAAATCAAGTACTCCTCGACATTGTATGGTTCCAGATTTATCAATAATTTTTTGATTTGATTTTTAAAAAGGTTTCCTTTTAGTATTTGATAACTCCTCGGGAGCTTATCAAACAGCTTCAAGCACATATATTCTACATTTCTCTGCGTCAGTGAAAGTGAATATCTGGGAAAGTGAAACGGGTGGATGCGCCTTGTTCTATTGGAATTCTCATATTCCCGAAACAGATCATGGTTGTTCTTAAAAAATAATAGGCATTTTAGAATATAAGTTCCGGCAGTAGTAAGTATTCCCTGACTTTTAAAATGTCCGCGACAAGATGTCCTCGCAGTGAAACCAAGCATGGTTCTGAGTGCTCTTTTTTGGACCACAAAAATCCTCCCAACATCCGAACCGTTACCCCAAGCTATGATTCCATAGGACATGATCGAATGAAAATTAGAGAAGTACACTGTCCTCATAACCTCAGAGTCGGACTGCAATGCCAAAACACGGAGAGTGTAGAGAACAGAGTTCAATTTACTACGCAATGAGTTGATATGTTCCGACCAATTCAGCTGATGATCAATTAGAACACCCAGGAAGCTAGTACTGGCGGAAACCTTCACAGCTTGTCCAGAGAGAACAATATTTTCTGGTTTATTAATTCTTGAATGTGAAGTATTGAAAACAACACATTCCGTTTTGCTTGAATTAATGGTTATTTTATTTGAATAGCACCAATTTGCGATGGCATAAAAACCTCTTTCAGCCATCATGACAACCTCCGAAACACTAGAAGCCGCCACCAGTAGATTGGTATCGTCCACAAACATGACGACCTCCGGATCCAACCGCACATCCGAATCTACAGACAAATTATCACGCAATTCTATTTCCCTACTCTCTGGTGTGCTCCTAACAGGTAGCACACTCATATCTGACCGAAGTTCATCCTTCAACAAAATGTTGTCTGGTAGGTCGTTGATATAAATTAAGAATAAGAAAGGACCGAAAATACCTCCCTGAGGTACACCTACCTTCACTTCTGCATCTAACGATAGGTATTCAACACCGTTGATTTCCAAGGAAACTCTCTGTCGACGATCCCTTAAATAGCTCCTCATAAAATCCAATTGTTTATCTCTAATTCCATAAAAGTTAAGTTTTTTCACAAGATCGTCATGATTGACACAATCGAAAGCTTTTGAGAAATCTATGAAAAGACCGGTTGGAACTTCTCCAACTTCCAATGCACGAAGAACAGAGCGAATCAGCTGATACACTGCAGTCTCTATGCTCTTAGATTTCAAATAACCGTGCTGGCACTTCGAGAAAATTCGATGTTTATTGAAGAAATTTAGGAGCCTATTAACGATTATTTTTTCGAAAACCTTAGAGAAAGATGTCAACAAACTTATTGGTCGATAATTACCAAGATCTTCGTAACTCCCTTTTTTGAAAAGGGGTTTCACTACAGCTATTTTCAGTGACTTAGGAAATATGTCCTCTTTGAAGGACATATAAATAATATAGGCCAATGGTTCAGCAATGAACCTAACAGAAATCTTGATAACAGACATTGGAATACCATCATATCCAAAAGAATTTTTATTTTTCATTTTATTTACTACGCTGATAACTTCGTCTGGTGTAATTTCAAAGAGGAAGAATGTTTTCGGGTTCCGACAGATAGGACGAACATCTGATATAAATGTGGATTGGGGCTTTTGCATTGTTGTTGAAGATGAAATATTGATAAAATGTCTATTGAATGCATTTGATAGATCATGGGGATTATCAGTTTTGATGAAATTATCAACTTTTTTGATTTTACTACCAGTTATCTCATTTATTATCTGCCAAGCAGTTTTACTTTTATTATTAGAGTTATTTATGCGATTTTTAATATGATCTTTCTTATTATTCATGAGAACACTGTCATATAGCTTTTTAGTTTGTTTGTAGAGATAAGCTAATTCTGGGCGAAAAAGAGACGCTGTATAAAGGTAATCCAATTGTTTTTCAATTTCAATGACTTGAGTGGATTTATCCATATATCTTCTATGAGAATCATTGAACTGAACCTTTATTAGGGGAAAAGCAAAATCAAAAATGGACTTGAATCTGCCGAAAAAGTTATCCCAGAGGCAATCTATATCACACTGATTTTCCTCAAAGGTGAGGCCACTCCAGTCCTCGGCAGACAATAGTTCCAGGAACCTTTCCATTGTTTCCTCATTAAATAGCCGAATTTGTTTTTTCACAGACTTCGGAATGGACTCACCGAAAGAAAAAGAAAATTTTTGAGAAGTGTGGTCAGATAGATGGGATGGAACTACCTCAATTTCATAATCACTTAAATTTGTAATTACATTGTCTATACAAGTAGAAGATGTGGAGGTGACTCGCGTAGGTTCTTGCACCGTTATATGTGCACCATATCCCTCTAAAAGTGAAATGAAAGTTTGAGTCTCCCAACTACAAGAAAGCAAATTGATATTGAAATCACCAGCAATTATATAATGACTCCCTTCGGTTGTAAGCTTATGAAGTAACAAATCAATATTCTCGAAGAACAAACCAATGTCACATCTTGGATGAGTATTCGGACGATAAATTGAAATAATTGAGTACTTTTTTGAACAAATATAAGCCTCTATAGCTGAACATTCGAAAACATATGAAACACTGAGTTTGACTAAATCTGAACGTTCTTTACAAGATATTCCATTTTTGCAATAAATAGCGCATCCACCATGATGGCCAGGTGGTCTGCAGTATTTTGAAACTAATTTAAAACCGCGCATATGGAGTACATCGAGTTCAGAATCACTCTGCCAATGTTCTGTGACAGCTACAAAGCATGCATTAAGATTGTTTACAAACTGTTCTAACCTTAATATACAATTTCTCAATGATTGAACATTTTGATGCAAAATTATACATTTTTCTTTCTCGATTCCATTGATTTGCTTTTGTTCAGGCGGAATAAAAAATGACTTATTCTACTACCTTCAGGCCATAAATTTGGATTCTTGATGTTTTCAAATTGTTGTGCAGGTACAGTTAACTTGAAGGAAGAGTATTCTTTGGGTCTCTTCGATTCTAATTTTTCACATATAACCCCTGTGAAGCCCTTGTTGTCGAGATATCTTGCCAGCTTTTCGGATTTCAGGGTTGGATCAAGCTTACAAACATGTAAATAACCATATTTAGGTACGCCTTTAATCAACATATCATCAGCCATTCCACTTCCGACAATACTTCTGTCCATACGTCTAGATTTCCTATTTTTTACCATAGTGAAACCGCCCTCGGAAATAGCTTGTGGAGTGTTTTTATCCGATATGGAATTTGAATTATTTTTTTTTCTTGATTGAACTATTAGAATTGGAAGATGTTCGAATCATTGTGGAGTACAGAGAACTGTTTTTATCCGATACTGTGTTTAAATTTATATTTGTTTGAATTGAGGTGTTGTTAGACTCGGTAGATGTTTGACGCTGTGGTTTCTGGACTAGACTTACTTGCGAAATATCACCCAAAGAAGCCTCATCTTGTCTGTCCTTCAGATCAGCTTTGAATAGTTCAGAATATTTTTTAGAATCAGATGGTAATTTAAATTCTTCACTTCTAATGCATTTCAGAAGTTTGGTATTTTCAACCTTCAAATTTGAAACCTCTTTACGGAGACCAAGAATTTCAATTTTTAAATTCTCAACAATAGGAACAAACAAATCCTTGAAGGATTTGATCAATGACGGCTCGTCAGGGTCGGCAGGGTCGGCCGGGCCGACCCAAAAATTATCGGGAAATAGAAAATAATTATAGATATTCAATTCATTCAAACTCAATCGGAGTTATCGATTTCGATATCCAAATTCCCTCGGTAATGAATATTTCCACTCAGAACAGGAAAATATAACTTATACCGGCCAATATTTTTTTTCGGACCCACCTAATATTCGATTTCCAAAGCATCCAGCGTTGTTATTCCCTTTCATAAATTGTAACAAACCACAATCGTAAATGGTTACTTTTCGTAACATCACCCCAAACAAGTTATTCCAGAATTGTACTTAACACCGTAACATTAGGTCTGAAATGTAACACAAATGTTACTATTATACAATTGCAACTCCTGGAATGTCACTGAAAGCATCTCATCACGTTAGGTCGGCCAAGGGCCGATGGCGGAACCAGCGCTGCCGAGAGCGCTACGTAAAGGAAAAGATACTACGACATACGCCCAGAATACGACCACTTAGTAGAACGGCACAACAACTCGATGTTAGGTCGCTTCCCAATCCACAGGGTCGGCCGGCCGGTTATCCTATCGCAGAGCGTCAAGCAGCAACTTTTCACAGTTTATTTCAAATATTTGATAATTAAATGAATGGTTAATTATGAGACATTATGTCTTAATCAGAAAAGAATATAGAAAGAATATTCGATAAGAGAGAAGAATTAATTGAAGTTTTTGATCATATCAGCGACAATTTGGATGAATGGGATGATATTACAATACGTGAAGCTACCGGTCTGAAGAAAATGTTGAATGATTTCGAATTTTTGTTCATTCTCCACTCTTTTTATTTGATTTTTACATACACAGATTCCGTTTTTTCTATAATCCAGCATAAGTTATCAGATATAACTTATTGCAACGCCAGAATCACTTCTTTCTTATCGACTCTGAAAAAATTTCGCACAGAAGATGAGTATTTCATTCGCTTATATTCAGAAGTAGAAAAACTCCCAGAAGTAATGCCACCGAGTGCTAGACGTCGAAAACGTAAAATAGATTCCGAAATTCAGCTCACGGATAATTCCTCAATGAAACGGCTTTTTTGTGGAATTCTGGATTTAATTATAACTCAAATTGAAATAAGGTTTAAAGACATTTCATCACTTATATATAATGAATTTTAATAAATTTGATATATACGTTCGTAATTTTCCGGAAATACCTTTCAAATCTTTGATCGATAATTACAAAAACTTTTTCGATAAGGATAAACTCAAACGTGAATTACAAATTTTGTATTCGGACAATGCTATCTTCTGCAATTCAAATACGTTGAATGGTATTACGGAATTCATTTTCTCGAATAATATTGTTTCCGATGTTCCTGAATTATATAAGTTATTTTGTATGATTTTGTCCCTTCCACCAACATCCGCGTCAGTAGAAAGAAGTTTTTCAGCGCTCAAAAGAATAAAATCTTTCAGTAGGAACACGATGTCTCAAGACCGTTTAAATAACCTGGCACTGATATCAATCGAAAGAGGTTTAGTTAAAGAACAAGCCAGAGGAAACATTTTTTTCGAGAAAATAATTGATGACTTCGCGACAAAGAAAGATCGTCGAATTGATTTGATCTATAAAAATGAATAAAGGGTACGCAAGCTCATACATTTTTGACCAGAATACATGCGGTCATTTCCACAATATTTTTTGTGGTCTTCATAAGATTTTTTTATATTTTATACATTGATTTATATGTATTCATGAGAGGTTTTCTCTATGTTTATTCAAATGTGTGGCCGACCCACATTTCGAGGGCACGAGCCGTCACTGGATTTGATAATGATATTCTCAATACCATCAATCAATCCAGCTGTTTGGCCAATTTCAGATGAATTCTCCTTCAGATTTTCCATTTTTGAGGTTATGTCCGATGATAAACAATCGACACATATCCAATTTTTGATTGAGCCAGATTTTTTCATTCTCTCAAGTTTTTCAACAGTTATGTTAACACACTGTGTATGAAACAAATGTGAACTGTTGCTAGAACAAGGAATAGAGTCATCACAACGACTAATAGTTTTCAAACACTTGTTGCACGTAACGGCCATTTTGTTTTATTGCAATATATTTAATATATATTGCAGATCCTTGAGGAAGGTAAGAAGTCTTACCGAAAGCTTGGATGATATAAAAGTGTATCACTGAATTTCCTAGATCGAAACATCCTAACATCCTTATCTATTAGATATATTGCGATCAATAATTTTCTTACGAATTATATATGTATATATATATATATATATATATATATATATATATGTATATATATATATATATATATATATATATATATATACAGGGTGAGTCTTTGACTTGTACATATATTTTAACCGAAGATTCTTGAGGTCAAAAGAAACACTTTTTTCATTTACCATTTTTTCCGATTCGGCCCTGTTAAAAAGATATAGCCATTTTAAATTTTCATAATGAGCTAATTCACCCCTGGTAACCGGAACACCGAAGTTTTCCCAATTATAAGAAATACAATTTGAAACTTGGAAATAAGCTACTAAATTGGAAAAACCATCATAAACTCACTTTTAACATTCCATTTGTTGAGAAAGTAGTATTTATAATACAATAAATGAGTTATTCCAATTTCACTGACGATAAAGATTAAATATTTTTCTCTTGATTTTCTATTTCATTTGCGATAATCATAACGAATTGAGCTCGCTACCACCCATATTAGCTTAGCTCTGATATTCATAATTCATATCCATTCATTTATTATATCGCATTTATAATATATCGTTGTTTATTTCAATATCGTAGAAGAATTGCAATTTAACCTTACATTCTCAAATAAATAATATTCATCTGTGACAGTTCTAACACAGACTAGTAGTCTGTGGTTTTAAGTTTGAACCTCAAATTTCGAGTGTTGCAAATTTAAACAGAGCAATTCGAATAATCTATGTTCTAACTTCTAACCTAAAATCTAAAATATTCACTTACAGTTTACACTGTTATTGTCTTATGATATTTGCATAAAATGAAAATCATCGAAGATTTGAAGAAACCCAACAGAATATTGAAGTTCCATACATATTTTCAAGAAATTTAAAAACAATTTCCAAAATAATTGTGTGGATACAAAATAAATAAGTGTGCATTCTGATAGAAAGCAATTCCTTTATGAAATGAAGCATTTGATTTGTTCCAACTATCTCATAAAAATAAAAATAATGATCTGCTTCAATATTTTTGGAGCCATCAGTGTGAAAAGATGGAAATGAAGTTTTATGGCTCTGTAATCAATGGAAAATGTTAGACTCCACTTGTAATCAAATTTGTTCTATAATATGTACCTACATTATAGCCAACTCTACTACTTGATTCTTCTTGATTTTGCCATTGAAAATAAATGAGAAGTATTCAATATAAATATCCACAGTTGAATATCCTGTTTCTTTCAACTCACCTATTTGTTTTCATATTAAAACAATTATGGCACTCTTGGAAGTATGTCAATCATATGCTCTAGGATGAATTTATGGAATAGCAAAAGAATAAAAGTATTTATTCTCAATCACATGAAAATTTGTCTAGTATGTACTTAGTGGTATGTTTCGATGTGGGTTTGAATGACCCTCGAAGAATACAGTATTGTTCGATAGCAGCAGTCTTTAGTGGGTTATTGACTGTTGTCTTTATAATGGGACTATTTTGTGAAAACTTTTTTAAACATGGGCTTTATGGGAAATCTGGACTTTTCAAAATAGGATGTTGATTTTAATGAAGTATCTATTTATTATAAGAGCTGTGTCAAAGCTCAGTAATTTGTAATCAAATAGAAGAGTTGAGGTGAGCTTATTCAAATAACTTCATTTTCAAACCAAGTTGGCTAGTACTTCAATTCTAAAATCTGAGACATGACATCATAGTAAATATTCATTTCTGTGGTTTTTTTTCCACAACAGAACAGAGTTGCATTTAGCCAAAGTACCCAATTTTTCGAATTTCACAGATAATTTTTTTTCTTTAAGATCAACTTACTCGAAAACGGCGCTTTGTAGGAGAAAATATGAAGAATACTTTTATTTTCCAAATTAGCCAAATATTGTTCAATGAACGTTCAAATTACTTTTAAGAGTTGGGTTCTTCGAATTTCTGGTATTTTTATGTGATGTAATGTTCATAATGAAGAAACTGAAAGATGTGTAGGGAATCTTGTGTTCGGAGAAGATGTATCACATCAAGGAATAGCTATATTCCAAAAATCATTTCCTTCAATAGAACCATTTAAGAGATATAGCTGAAAATCACATATTTTTATCGATTTTCAACAGCCTGTATCTTTGTAACCGGGCCGAATCGGAAAAAACTATAAAGGAAAAAAGTGTTTCTTTTGACCTCAGGAATCTTCGGTTGAAATATATGTACAAGTCAAAGACTCACCCTGTATATATTATAAGTGAAGTTAAAAGTCTCAGGTATATTTAGATCAATGAGATAAGGGTTTATCGACTCGATGTTTGGAGGAATAAATAAAAAGATAAACTCTTTATTCTGTGCCAAGCTTTTGCATTTCTTTAATTATTGTACTTTCTTTTAGAAGCCCTGAAAAAGCATTAAAGAAATGCGAAAGCTTGGCACAGAATGAAGAGTTTATCTTTTTATTTATTCCTCCAAACATCGAGTCGATAAACCCTTATCTCATTGATCTAAATATACCTGAGACTTTTAACTTCACTTATAATATATATATATATATATATATAAATATTTTTTTTTTTTTGTGTCATTTAGGGTATATATATATATATATATATATATATATATATATATATATATATATATATATATATATATATATATATATATATATATATATATATATATATATATATATATATATATATATATATATATATATATATATATATATATATATATATATATATATATACTCCCGCTTGTCATGTCAACAAATGGCTTGGTGGAAGAAAAACATCTGCTTGAGAACACGCTGAGACTGGGCTTAGATAGAGAGCTTGTAAGCACAGCGCAGAAAGAAGTAATCCTCGCAAACACGAGGCTTGTGAGAAAGTTCTTAACGTCCCTCTGAAGCGCTTTGGCAAAAAAAAAGCCCGGCACTAGGGGTTACCTGCCCTATATGGTGATTTGAATGTTATATACTTCTTCTGAAATTATTGTTGGTGGTTTTTATATTCCTTCCAAAACTCCGAATCTTATTTATTTCCGTCACTGTGAGGCAGTTGAAGAAATCCAGTTGATCCAGTGCTTAGTGTGTTGTTGGCTTAATTTTATCTGATGGTGAACAGCACTTTGTTTTGTCTTGTCACTGAATTTGTTAAGTTTGTTTTGTAATTTGCAAAAGGTTGATCCCGCTTAATTTATTTGTTATTATGATTGTAAACGAATAAATTCGTCAATCATCCATATTTTCAGCTCTTTTTTCATCTAGTAGGTATCTTTAAAATACTAAGTAGTAATTTCTCGAGTGAGCTTTGGATATTTCGACCTCCTCTCTCACTCACAAATGTGGTGCCACTTAACTTTCGACAGAGTTTTTCATTGAATCAAACCTTTTATTCATGAATTTTTGGGATAACACTCAAATAAAACGAACGAATTAACACCCAAAACCCTAAACTACATGTCAATACAAGCAAAAAGATGTATGTATTGAAAATTCCCACGGGAGGGGAGGGGGTCTTGACAACAGCCTTCGCTCAATTAGTGATTCTATATGCGTCACAAAATATAAATTATCTGGGAGCACCCCTGCTAGCGTGTACGATATGTGAATGTATGTATATGAATTTATGAGGATTGTTACATGTTGGCATGCATTAAATGAAATCAGTATTTCGTCCGATCCTAGAATTACGATAGTAAAATGAATGCAAATACTTGAATGCTGTTCATTCGCAAATTATGGCTGAAGTTCTCTACCAGTTTAATGAGAATAATTTATCACATTTTATTCGAACACATATGAACGCATTAGACATTTTCAATCCTCAATCTATATCATTTATTTCACGAAAAAAGCATGCATCCTTTCCTTCGGACGCAGATTAAGCTTTTCCTGAACACTTTATTTATAGAATTTGTTCATGACAAATGAACGTATATTAAATTTATTATTTTTCGTTTTTTTTTTTTGGTGGAATATGAGCTAGTGCTATGAAAGTTTTCATTTCATTTTAATGCGTTTGATTTGTGAGCTGTGGCGTTTATTGTCTCTGTTCTTTTAGTTTTCATAGTAAAATGAAAACACATTCAATTCAATCTGTCAGTCTTGAGATCCAAAATCAATATTTCCTTAATTTTACGACGTTCCTCAATATCGGTCGGATCCTGAAAATTATTATTTTTCTTGATTCATTCATTTTCTTTAATTTCGGCATTCGTTTTCTGCTTCCTGAGTTTCAGTTATATCCAAAATAATTTCGATACATAGTGTAGGTTTTGACTCTTTTTATCAGTGGCTTGGTTTATAAAAAACCACAAGGATAAGTGTTACCCTTTTAACTCTAACAGCAACAATCACCAGAATTCTTCGTGTCCATGATAGTTTATCAAGCTCGATCACTCTGTTCATGGTCATTGAAGACACCATCCAAGCTGCAGCTCAACTTAACTTGCTGATAAAGGTAAGATTAATATTCTTATCGGTTAATTGGGTACATTTATCTATTCATTTGTGTTGGGAAATAATTTAGAATTTACAAAAATACAGTCCACTGCCTTTTTTATAATTTCAATTTGTTTTTTATTTTTTTTTTCTACCATATTGAATCAAACTGAACCACACTTAAATATCAGTTATTAAAATAACTGAATTCTACCCAACAAATTTTCAAATTTATTCAAAGATTAAATGCAATTTTCCGTTCATTTTTTGCGGCCATTTTCAAATTACAATTCAACATCATAGTCTGCCAACGTCCTGCACAGCTGACAGATAGTGGCATCGAAATTTCTCACATCTGGTTCATTTGGATTGTTTTGAATCCATATCTTCTTTGACAGATATTTCAATATTTGCCTTTGTTTCTGTTTAAACTTAGTCACCACAATGCCACCTAAGACAGATACAGGTAATATCTACTGTAATGAATAAATTGTTAGATAAAAGAGCCAATATTTCCGCTACTGCTACCGGAATCTGGCACAAAATAAAAGATTGCGATGTTACTCATTTATATCAGTTACAAGCATATCGAGACAAAATCATTGAGAAATAATGGAAGTTAATTATCAATTATCAACCGATGATCGAGTTGAATCAACTAAATCAGAATTAGTGTTAGCTGAGGTAGTAGCTCATGTAAAGGGGTTCATTTTGTCATTAAAACGTCAGGAAACGTTAACAAACTCTGCGTCAAGCTCACAAGCTTCCAATTCAAATTATTAATCGCATCTGTTTTCAAAAATAAATATTCGTCCTTTCTCTGGTGAAAGTTCTGAATGACCTAAATTTTTTCAGTTGTTCAATTCGTTAGTACACGAAAATAATATGATAGTTTAGCTCCTATTCAAAAATTCCAACTTTTGAAATTTTACTTAAGGAATGAATCCCTTGCAGTTATATCAGGGTTACAGTTTTCAAACGATAACTATGGGTTAGCTTACGATGCCTTAAAGTCAAGATTTCGAAATCCTAAAATATTGGCGAATATGTAGATACTTGAATGTAATACTGAATTTTAAACTCTCAACTAATAACTCTGTTTCCAACCTCAAAGAATTCTTAAACTTCGGTTAATGCAATAAAGGCATTAAATATCAAAGATTTATCTGATTTTCTTTTGTTTTCGCTAGCTCTGCGCAACATTGCTTCTCATACAAAAAAATCATTCGAAAGTCAGTTAGGTTCATCAGAAATTCCTGACTACAAAACATTAATAGATTTTGTAACAAAACAACTCAAGACGCAGGAGTTTTGTGAACAAAACTCCACCAGATTTTTCAACAACCTTCATCTCCGCATCCATCTGGTTCTATCAAGAATAAAACAAAGAATATTTTATTTACTTATTCCAACGTCTCTTCTCAAAATCAAATTCAAAGTGCTTCAGCTCGTCATATCGGTTCAAGAAATTTTCATTGTCCGAAATGTAATAACTCGCATCCATTATTCGCCGGCCCCTCGTATATTATCATAGATTTTCAAGACAAGCTAAATTCGATTTCTTCAAAAATTTCAAACGCTATTTCAATTGTCTTGGACTGCACAATTTCAAAGGTTATACGTCTAAAAATTCATGCAGAGTATGCTATTCTAACCGCCATTATACAAGCCTTCATCCAGAGGGCGAGACAGTTTCAAAAAAAATCTGAAAATCATTCATTTAAAAATTCACTTCATTCAATTGACAAGTCATGTTGAATCACATGTTCCAACGTCAGAATCAACTCCATCAAACGATGTCATTAATTCATACCATATCAACAAAAAATTTGTCTCTCAAGTTAACCAAGTGCATTTAGGTACTGTTCAAGCGAGAATAGCATCATCTGACGGTTCAATGTTGTCTGTTAGGGCTATACCTGACCCCGGTTTGCAAATTTCGGCCATAAGTCAACAACTCGTTGAAAAATTAGATTTGAAGGTTAATCCCGCCAATATTTCTATCTCGGGCATTGGTCAAACAAATGCTCAGCCGTTAGGTTCGGTATATTGTAACTTGTATCCTAGAACGGGATCGAAGTCTTTAGAGGTACACGCTGTAGTGTTACCTAATAACCTAATAACAAATAAAATATCTATAATAAATATCAAAAGAATTTTATAAATATTTTCAACATTGAAACCTCGCTGGTGAAACATTTCATATTTCTAAACCTATTGATATTTTGTTGGGCGCTGATGAATATTCCCTTGTTTTCGATCGTGACGGTAGAATTTCGTCAGTCGGACTGCTGTGAATACCTTCTTACAATCATCGGTCCCATAAAGGAATCGTTTTCTTCCACAAAATCAATTCTTTGTGCTCAATCTGATCTCGGTGATCAGTTGAAGAGATTTTGATCATTGTAGGAAGTTCCAAATATTCATGTCCTCATTCCTATTGATGACTACGTAGAAAAACATTTTCTAACCACTCATTCGCGTGAAGAATGTGGTAGATAGATAGATAGATATGTTTATTCGTTCTCATTGAAATAAACAAAAACAAGTCCCAGAGATAATTACATATAGATATAATTTTCTGTACGTGACTAAAATAAACTTCATTCTTCAGGAACTAAATACACTTTAACCAATTCCAAAAGGATAAAAATCTAATACACATTATTATATTCTGTATCAAAAAAAGAAACAAAAAACATCAGGACTTAGGACTGTTGCTCCATCCTGTCCGTGCCATACGTCGCATATTGATTCTTCCATTCCATTTTCGTTTTAATTTGGTCGCTATTCTAGAAATTCTGTGATTTTCATATTTTGCACTGAAAAAAATAAAAGAAACGTCATCTCAAGATTATTGCCTTGTCTTGTCCGTGCTATATGTCGCATATTGGTGAATTTTCAATTCCAGTTCAGTTTTATTTTGTCGCTAATCTATGAATTTTGTTTTATTTTCTTTTGATTTTTTTTGATTTGGTGGGTTTTGTTTATATTTTCGTGGCCTATTTCAGTTCCGGTTGATAATATTTGCTATGAAATTCCTTCTTCCATTAACCATCCATTGTTTGATGCTGATCTTGAAGATTTTATAGATTTTTATATTCTTCAGTTGTTTAGGGAGTGAGGAGTATAATTTTGGAGTCAGATAATTGCATGACCTCTGACCTATTCTTCTCCGGCACTTCAAGGAATCAAAATGGATATCTCTGTTTCGTGTACAATACTGATGTTCAATTTTTTTTATCGAAATTTCACGTTGAAAATACTTGTGTAGATCTTAAATGCATAAAATTGACGCACATCAAGTACTCCAGAGATCCTGAATAATTCATCACTTGAAAAGGTAATTGCTTTTCCATGCATCACTTTCAGTATCCATTTTTGAAGAATCACAAGATTTTTCAAAGGATGTTCATAAGCACATCCCCAACCAAGAATTCCATAACTGAGTTGCGACTGCACCAAAGCATAATAGACCATATTAAGGTGTTTAATACTTTTCAGATATCTGATTTTGAAGAGTAAACCTCTTAATTTTCTAGTCAGTTCTTTTATTTAGATGTTCATCCCATCTCAAATGTCGATCAATTTTTACTCCAAGATATTTTATGTGTGATGCTTCGGGTATTTCAGTACATTTGGTGATCTTTATAGGTCTCATTGTGGGAAGTTCAGTGATGTAAGAAGCGAATGGTGAATATTTAGTTTTTTTTAAATTCAGTGTCAAGTGATTGTAATCAAACCACTTTTTCAGCTGAAGTATATAATTTTTTTATGTTTCCAGTGTTTTTCACTTTCAGGAGGCTATTTATGTATACCAGGAACATAAGTGGTCCTAGGACAGTGCCTTACGGCACTGCATAAGTTACAGTTTCTCTACGGCTTCCGTGTCCATCAATTTCAACTATCTGCTGTCTGTCGGTACTACTTTTGAGTAGTTCATATATAGGTCCTCGAAATCCATAGTTCTCAAGTTTTTTGAGTAACTTTTCATGTGACACAGTATCAAAAGCTTTTGAAATATCCAAAAATATGCACAAAGAAGGAATTTGTTTGTCTAAATATTCATATGTATTTCTGGTTAGTTCTCTTATTGCGTCCTTATTGAGGTAGATTTACCTCGTCTAAATCCAAACTGTTCATCATCGATAATCTTGTACTTCTCCAGAAAACTAACAATTCGAGCCTTGAGTAATTTCTCAATAATTTTTGACAGATTGGATATTAGCGAGATGGGCCTGTAGTTTACAATTTGAGATCTATCTCCATTTTTATAAAGCGGTTTAATGATGCCTATTTTCAGTACATCGGGAAAACATCCACTCTGGAAACAATGATTCACGATATACGATAAGGGTTTTGTTATCTCTTTTCTTACTTCTTTTAAAGTTTCAGCCCGGATTTCATCAATCCCTGTCGCTTTTCGCGATTTTTAACTATTTATAATGTTTTCGATATCGGTAGGTTCTGTTGGTTCGAGATAGAATGAATTTTCCAGAGAAATATATATTTCCTCATAATCCACTGGGCATACTATTTCATCCGCATATGTTTTACCCACATCCTTGTAGTATTTGTTGAATACATTAGCTATTTCAGTTTTGTCTTCAATTCGCCTTTCACCGATTTTTATATGGTTTATTTCTGTTTTAAACTGTCCTTGACTGCAAATCTCTCGAACAGAATCCCACATGCCCTTAGATGGCTGACTATTTGGCCTATAAATACAAATAATCAAAATTTTACAATTTCTCGTATTTCAGTTTTGTCTTCAATTCGCCTTTCACCGATTTTTATATGGTTTATTTCTGTTTTAAACTGTCCTTGACTGCAAATCTCTCGAACAGAATCCCACATGCCCTTAGATGGCTGAGTATTTGGCCTATAAATACAAATAATCAAAATTTTACAATTTCTCGTACCTATATATCATAGCTGACCAGCAGAACATTGAAAAACATGAGGAATACTTAATACATTATTGTCTTGCCTATCAGTACAGTTCAGTTCTTCTTTGCTGTAGATTGCAGTTCCACCATGTCTACCCTTACCACGGCAATAGCTCGAAACTACCCTCCTTCCAAGGTGCAGGCTTCAAGTTCATCTCTGGACTTTCAATGCTCAGTTATCGCCAATATATCCGCACTCTCCTCCTGAGCCATAAATTGTAATTGTTGTTGATTATTCGAAGCAGTACCCAGAGACCGTACATTTTGAAGAAGAAGGCAGAAACGACGTTTGGAAGTACAGTCTGCTGATCCTATGTCTTTGTTTGATGTTCTTTTTCTTTCTAAAAATAAAATTTCATTGAAGGAAAATTGCCTCAAAACTATACCTTTCGGCCAAAAAGAAGCGCTGAAAACCGCTTCAAGTGCTTCCTTTGATGGAAGACCAATACTAAATGCAGAGTTTTGGCCAACGCAGTTCAGTTTCTTCACTATTATCTGTCCACTTCCAGGTACATCCTTCAAAAATGATTTCATATCCACCTCGGAAACTAACTTTCCCGCAATTCTTCCAACAAAAATCCAACTCCTCCGGAGAGCACCCTGTATCGGAGTGTTTTGGTCAGCTGATTTCGTGCCATAATGTACTTTTTTTGCCAAATTTTCAGGATATGTTTGTTTCTTTGTGCGAACAACTGTAGTCCATTCTTCTTTTTTAACTTCGAAAACTCCACTTGATTTCTCGCCTGCAGGAGCAATCATTGGTTGGGTTACTTCAAAGCACATAGCTTCTTCCCTTGCCATCATCTTGTCCGAAATAATCGACTTATGGTTTTTACCTAGGCGGCCTGAAGATCGGCAACATCGGACTTCTTTTCTTTACGAATGTTCGTGCGACTATTATTGTTGCCATTTTTTATAGGTTTGCTCAATAATTTCATTATGAGTTCTTTGTCTTCGATCATTTAATCTTGGCGATCTAATGTCTTTTTCAGGTAGCTCACCTCTAAATGAGCGAGATCTAACTTATTTTGAAGCGATTTCAAATTATATAGCTTGGTATATCCGGTGTCCCAAGGTGAGTGGCCTATTAGATTATTATGGAAACTATTGATGGTAAAGATTTCAAATTTTGTGTATAGATATTTGGCCATGTAAGGTACATTTTCAAAATAATTTCACATTTCCAGTGTTGCCGGATGTACGACAATTTGGCAACAACTTTGTTATTTTGAATAGGACATCCGGTATTTCTATTTTTTTTATGATACTCCATAAAATATTGAATCTATTCACTTTTACTTGTCCATTCCTATCTTCAACGGTTTTTGAGTTATTAATTATTTTTCGAAATTTTTGATCAAATTGGCGTATTACGAAAATGACTCTAGTTCGTTCAATATTTTAGATTTAAGTCAGAAATTTTGCAAGTCGTTAGATATTGATCTGATCTGTGTCACTGCTCTTGAATTATGGTTGTCAATAATACAGGACGGTCCAAAAAAAATCATCATTTGCCAAGTTACAAAATTGTAAAAAAGTCTATTTTTTCAAATTAGACACCTAGTATATTTTTCAATTTTTGGAATCAGTACAACACACTCTACAATTTTTCTATTCACGTCCCTATACTTATCTCAACTGGATTCCGAGTTATATGTGTATATCTTTCTTGAGCCATTATTTATAGAAAAACCTCGGAACAAAACACCTGTTAGGCAATTATTGTTTATTTTGACATTTATGGATTGAACTGATTCATTGATATATCGATCTATGAACCACATAGAGAACATAACAATACAAAAGATATTAACACTTATTGAATCAATGTGAAATTTAATAAACGCATATAACTCGGAATCCAGTTAAGATAGGTATAGGGACGTGAATAGAAAAATTGTAGAGTGTGTTGTACTGATTCCAAAAATTGAAAAATATACTAGGTGTCTAATTTGGAAAAATAGACTTTTTCACAATTTTGTAACTTGGCAAATGATGAATTTTTTTGGTCCGTCCTGTATTATTGACAACCATAATTCAAGAGCAGTGACACAGATCAGATCAATATCTAACGACTTGCAAAATTTCTGACTTGAATCTCAAATATTGAACGAACTAGAGTCATTTTCGTAATACGCCAATTTGATCAAAAATTTCGAAAAATAATTAATAACTCAAAAACCGTTGAAGATAGGGATGGAAAAGTAAGAGTGAATAGATTTAATATTTTATGGAGTATCATAAAAAAAATAGAAATACCGGATGTCGTATTCAAAATAACAAAGTTGTTGCCAAATTGTGGTACATCCGGCAACACTGGAAATGTGAAATTATTTTAAAAATGTACCTAACATGGCCAAATATCTATCCACAAAATTTGAAATTTTTACCATCAATAGTTTCCATAATAATCTAATAGGCCACTCACCTTGGGACACCCGATATAGTCATATAAACTATAATATTCTGTTGTGGGGTAACTTTGTCGATTCTAAAAGGGTGTTTGATATTCAGAAGAGAATTATGCATCTGATTTTCCATCTACATCCACGTGATTCCTGTATGCCTTTCTTTCGTCAACATAAGATTTTGACGCCACTTTCTCTATATATTTATAGATGTTTAGCCCAAGGTCTGTAGATTACACAGGTTGTCTCGTAAATTGGGTTGAATAGTGTGGTAACTCGTCATCTGGTGTCTCTCAAGGTCTATAGAGTGTCTGTATCGCTATTGGCCATCATTGACAGACATTTTATCGTAGCTATTTTATGATTGAAGCTATTAAGGACTATTTAGGAGAGGCTACAAATGATATACGTGATCAAACTAATAAGAAAATCCGTGAAAACCCACGATTTCATTAAAATCAAATGTTATTTATTTGAATGTGTAAACCGACTGACGTCACGACTGGTTTACGCTGATTGGTTGAAAGTTACGAGACAACCTGTCTAAATCTATAAACCTTATGTTAAGTCTTCGTCAAGGAACATGAGCACTTAATGGTAATATTATCCAGTTTTCATGGTTACTGTACCAGTAACTATATCGAACTTGCGTATTCCATCTTACTAAGGACACCACTAAAGTACACTTCTGAGCATCGACAGGTCATGGAATTCATTTGTGCTCTTCAATACAAGTGCTATTGACTGATGGACACAACTATTTGATATGAGGAATGATGCAGAGGCAGAGTGTTACATTACTCCATTGTCGCGCATTTCATTTTTATTGAAAATGCAATTCCATGAAACTAAATATAATTTAGTTTCATGGAATTTCTAGTAAATGTGACCTTGAAGTACCACCCCACATTCGACGTCACTTTGTTGAGGAAATATCAATTGCACATATATTTCAGTTTTCACTTAAACATCATACATCCTTTGGTAGATATATTCACATCATTGGCATATGCCAGAGCCGGAAAACTGGGAGAGGCCAAGACATAATTTATATAAATATTGAATCATTGTTGTCCCAAATTTGATCCCTCAGATCCCTGTGGAACTCCATACAGGAGCTCATACTCAAATGATCTCTTCTATCTTTCTACAATGGCTTCAGATCATTTGTGTTGGTTCACTGAGAAAAATCCATATTTTTTTATTAATAAAGGTCATTTATTCACATATCCAACTATTAGAGCAGATTTATATTTAATATATTCATTAATAGTTAAATTATGCATTCAAAAAAGTTTATTAATAGAGAAAAAAATATTTGTTTACAAGGTATTTGATAATATTCAATATATTTCCGTTATAACTAATTCATATGAACTTACTTTATCTCCACAAATAACATAAATTCATTATCAACAAATTTTCAACTTCTAGTTAACGAACATTTGCTATTTATAAATAAACTCTTACAAGAATTCAATAATTTATTCACCCAGAATATAGGATTTATTAATAATTAACAAACTAACATAATTCTAGCGATCCAATCTGTGGAAAAGTTTAAGGACATATCCCTCAAAGAGAAGCGCATCTCTCTGAAGAATCTGTACTTGAAATTTTCCTTTGATTTGAATTTCCTTTTTAAACATAAAATCTTTGTTACTATGGGCTTCTTGAACGCCGCTTAGCACATCTGTACTAAATTTTGGGTTTAGAGCGTTTGTACCTGCTTAGTTATTCGCTTCGAAATTGATGGTTCGTTATGGAGATCAGTTATCACAATCTTGCACATTGAATCCTTTGGTGAACAGTAGTTTTTTTTTCAATCCTGTTTCTAAAATCGAAGTTGAGGATGCCATTAAAGTTTTGAAAAATAAAAAAGCGTCGGTATCGATTTCATATCTGCTAAAGTTTTGAAGGTCGCGAGCCAAATTATAAGTCCGTGGCAGGTCTATTTTTTGACTTATCCTCGGCTTTTCATACACTTTCTTTCGAGTTCATACTCGAAAAGTGCTATAATTTGGGCTTTAGGAGCGTATTCCTGGTCTGGTTGCGTAGTTACCTAAATGAAAGAACTATGTCTGTTGAAGTAGGATCAAATTAATCTGAAAATCACGATATTGGTCTTGGAGATCCTCAGGGATCCGTGCTAGGACCTCTTTTATTTATATTATTTATAAATGATTCGCCTGTAAA
This sequence comes from Harmonia axyridis, assembly GCF_914767665.1. Classification (NCBI taxonomy): domain Eukaryota; kingdom Metazoa; phylum Arthropoda; class Insecta; order Coleoptera; family Coccinellidae; genus Harmonia; species Harmonia axyridis. The sequence goes on from NC_059506.1 coordinate 15,860,626, forward strand.
ATTAGCTTCTTTCTTAATAACGCTATTCGCTGATGATGCGTCTGTGGTGGTTTCTGGCAGGAGTCCTGAGGAGCTTCGGAGTACCTGTGAATTTATTATGAGGGAATTTGTTAACTGGTGCCGCTCAAACAATTTGATTTTTGATACGTTGATAAAACTGTATGCGTTTACTTCTCTATAAAAAATAATTAAGATAGTACCTTTAGTTTGAAATGTGGGGATAACACTATCAAAACGTCAGAAACAACTACATTTCTTGGAATCCATGTGGACAGAAATTTAAGATGGACTACTCATATTGACGTGTTATGTAAAAAAATTGAACAGTTCAGTTTTTGCAATCGCTAGAATTAGGAATGTTTCACCTAGGTCCTCTGTAATGAGTGTATACTACAGCCTGGTATATAGCCATCTTTCTTATAACATTTTGCTCTGGGGAAGTAGCCCTGACTTCTCCAGAATTTTTGTAGCTCAGAAACGAGTATTACGTACAATATTCAACCTCAATATGTTAGCATCTTGTCAGCCAGTCTTTATTGGGAATGGAATCTTAACCCTACTCTCGATATACATTTTCAAATGCTTGCTATACGCAAAGGAAAATGAAGACAAATGGATGAAATTATCAAGTCATCATAATTATGAAACTAGAAATACGCAAATTTTTCTATTACCTAAACATAGGACCCATAAATTTGAATGCTCTCCATTGTACCGAATAATTAAGTTATACAATCATTTGCCACCATCTGTGAAGTCTTTGAATTTAAAATTGTTCAAAAAAGAAATCAAGAACCTCCTCTTAAAAAAAGGTTTCTATTCTGTAAATGAGTATTTATGTGACTCCTTAGTTGTTTAGTTTTCTTATTGTGACCTGTCCTATACACCATGTAGTGTCTTAAAGGATTAAATAAAATTATTATTATTATTATTAGTGATGTTGGCAGAACAGCGGTCAGAGGGTCCTTCTCAGACCCTTACAATCGGATAATAGAAACAACCAAAATAAGAAATACGTTAACCATTAGAAGTCACCAAATATGGAATACCATTTTGTTTTTGGGATATAAAAAAAAACTTCATATAAATTAAGTCTGTTTAATGTTTTTACTAATCAGTCAAACATTTATATGTAGTAATTAACAGCCTTCAATCAAATATATTCGTTATCAAATTAAAATCTAACACAAAAAACAAAATCACAAATGATTAACCAAATATGGAATAGGTATCCATATATGGAATATAAGCATAAATCAACTTAACAATAACAGAAATGGACATTAATATCTTTGAGATCAATCAAATAAATATAATATATTGTGATAAATGAAAGAAGTTACATAATTACTTGCAAAAGTCACAGATCCAAGTATCAAACTCTGGACCAGCATAATCATAATGTGCCCAGAGCCCTCACATCTAGCATTTAATCCAGTTTTCTCCACTTTTATCCATGGAAAAAAGTCTTGAACAGAACATACATTCTGCATCAGCAGAGTCAGGAGGTAATTGTTCCATCAACTCATCATGTTCACTACCATCATCAAACTGAATAACGTCTAGTTCCTCAGAGTCTTCTTCTTCACTATTTTTCTCCGTTTGTTTGTTTCTCTTCGCAGTTTTCTTCTTATTCTTTGTCTTGACAAGTTTACTTTCTTTTTCTTGTCTCTTCATATATTTATTTTCTAAATCATTTTTGTAGGGAGAAGATGTTATGACTGCTGCTACAGAAGCTTTTCTTCCTCTGCTAGATACTTTTCTTCGTTTCTCTGGACGAATTTTATAGCTGTGTCATTTTTTCTTCATCCCAGGTTTTTCGTTTGGTTCATTGAGAAACAGACATTCTAAAAACAAACATTACATATATTTAATAATAGCAAGTATCTATCATATGAAATCTTAAAACCTAATTATGGAATATTCCATAATTAGACATCGACGACTGTACATATTTGGATTTTTATACTAGTTCAAACTCTTCTAAATATTTCTTGAAGTCACAATATTTTATTGACAAAAGATCACAAAATGGTGAAATAAACATAATACCGATATACTAAATAGTATAACACTTATGTAAACAAACATAACAGCTGGTAATACTCGTTTATCACTTACCTTTAAAATTTTCTGGACGACAACAAAACAAAACACGCCTGCCACACGTGAAGCATGCGAGCAAATGAGTCGATGGTGTGGGTGCGATAGTTAGTAGACCGAACGAAACAGAAGATGGTCGAGTGTTGCGTTTCATACTTATAGTCTTAGAGAAATGGAGGTATTCCATATTAGGATACTATTCCATATTTGGTGACTTTCCTCTACTGAATTGAAATATTTTTTATTATTAAGAATGGATACATATAACATATAAATGAGGTTTATTAATTATTACTCAATGATATATTTACCTCATATATGTACAAAACTATGTACAAACTATGTACAACATCCAACTGAACCTCAACTGGTAATGCTGATGCTATCAAATACATCTTCCCAGAATTGATCAAGGAATGTATGAAAGTAATACCTGCAGTTATTAAATGCTCAATTGAAGAAAATTTGGGGAGGGAACTTTTCGATGTCATCGGTGAGCTGCGTAAAGAAGTTTCTGCCTTGCGAGAAGAAAATCTTCATCTTAAAGACTTGGTTCGCGAGATGCAAATAAAGAATGATAAAAGCAATTTAACTCTACTCAGCGATACTATTCGGGGGGAAGTGGAACCTTACATTGAAGTTGTGAGGTCAAAATCAACGTCTAAAGTTGGATCTAGTCCATAAAAATCCTACCTTGAAGTCAACAACTGTTGAATCAACAGGGTTATCTGCAGGAACAGCTAATTCCGAACCCAAGGATGGAAACAGAACGATAACAACAAATGATGAATTTATTATTGTCATCACGAAAAGAAAGCGAAAGATACGTAAATATGGTATATTGGGCACAGGAAAAACTGAAGAATTCAAAGAGATTACATCTTTTTCACACATACACGTCAGTAACCTAGACTCAAAACTAAATTCTGAAAAAATCATCAAGTATCTGACGGACAATTCTTTCAAAGAAGTTAAATGTACTAAACTTCGATCAAACCGACCAGAAGAATATTCGTCATTTAAAGTATCCGTGATGTCTGCAGATTTCGACAAGGTAAAGAATCCAGATTTATGGCCGGAGGGTACAAGAATTAATAATTTTTTGTACCATCTATTAAAGAAAACACCTTCAAATTGATTCATATTAACGTTCAGTCCATAGGAAATAGTTTAAGTCGATTAGATTATTTTGTAAACAATCATAATTGTCACTTCCTTGCTGCCACGGAGCACTGGAAATCAAATATTGAACTACCAGCATATTGTATTCCTAACTTTCAATTAATGTCATCTTTCTGTCGGGATGTCGGTGAACATGGTGGTACCGCTGTTTATATATGTGACCGTCTAGCAGGTCTTTCTAGGAAGATGACAGATTTAGTACATATGAGCGTGCCATTATCTTTTGAATGTTCTGCTGTTATGATAAAAATTGACAATAAGCCAATCGCTGTTGTTTCGATTTATAGATCACCGTCAGCATCCGGTAATGTGGATCTCTTTTTCGAGAAATTCATTATAATGATGCAAAACCTATTGAACAGAAACATATCTTTTTTTATCGCCGGAGATTTTAATAATCATTTCGAGGAATGTTCGAGAGATGTCAACAAAAAAACTTTAATCTAAATAATCGATTCCTTCAATTCTCGATTAATTATAGATGATCACGAAAAGCAGCATGTATTGATAACGTGATTACTAATGTTGCTTCCTCTTATGGGCATTGCGAAAATCCCCATCTTTCGGATCATCTAGCCCAGATAGTCTTATTCTAACATTCAACAAACATACATGAAAAAATTGAAACAATAACAACTTGTCCTATTGATGAAATAACAATTTCCGAATTTTGCCACAAACTAGCAGCTCACGATTGGCAGGTTTATTCGAACTTCCTTCAGAATGCTGCAACGATGGATTTTGAAATGAAGAAAGCGAAAATAATACCTGTATTCAAAGGAGGGGAAAGAAACACGGCTTCAAATTATAGACCGATTGCGATTCTTCCTAGTCTCTCTAAGATAATGGAGATGGCTATAAAAGATAAATTAACCAACTTTCTTCAAAAGTTCAATATAATCTGCAAGGAACAACATGGTTTCCAAAAAAATAAATCCACCAATACAGCAATATCTTCTAGACTGATAGGGGGTGCTCATGCATTCGACAAGAAAAAGAAGAGTAAACTAATAGCATGCGATTTAAGAAAGGCAATCGACTCCATAAATCACGAAGTCTTGAAACAAAAGTTAGAGTTCTATGGCATCAGAGGCGTTGCATTGAAGCTTATAATGAGCTACCTGCAAAATAGAGAACAGAAAGTATTAGTTCAAGAAAAATGTTCTAGATGGAGACTGGTTGAGTGTGGGGTTCCTCAGGGGTCTGTATTGGGACCGGTGCTATTTCTTTTGTACATTAATGATCTACCATCAAGTGTATGTTCAGATTTCACCGTTCTTTTTGTAGATGATACTTCCTTCCTCATAATTGACGAATCCGAGAAACAATTTGAAGATAAAACAGAATCTATACTGAAGCAGGCGGAGATGTGGTTTCATGCAAATAGGTTAAAACTAAATAAAGAAGAAACTCAACATCTAAATTTCGATACTAACCTGAAAACAAGCGCTTTCCTCAAGTTCCTAGGCGTGTTTCTACAACCAAATCTAAAATTCACGGTACATACAGAAGATATCGTCAAAAGACTGTCAATGGCCACGTACATGATAAGGAGGACGAAGCAGATTGCAGGGAAGCAGGCATCTCGCCACGCATATTTCAGATACTTCCACAGTCTCATCAGCTATGGACTGTTACTTTGGGGTAGAGGAAATGATAGCAAGAGGATCTTTATAAAACAAAAGAATGCTATACGTGTCATCTGTGCTCTGAATAGTACTGAAAGTTGCAGAGGTTATTTCCAGCTGGAAGGTATTCTGACGCTCACTTCTCTGTACATACTTGCTTGTATCCTGTACATCCATGGAAACAAGGATAATTTATCTAAAAACTGTTCACAGCACCGTACCACAGAATAAATGCTGCTCAACTGAGTATCAACCATGAGGCTATCCAAGTGTACAATTAGATCCCAGAACGATTAAAAATCATGGACAAAAGGAAAATGAAAAACGAGATCAAAAAGATACTTACTCAAAAGGCCTACGACTCGATGGAGGAATACTGGAGTGATCAGTTTTGGTAGTTCATCTCAGGAAATGTTGAAGATGTTTGTAATTCTGTAGATTTCATTGTTTGTTTTATATATTTGATTAATTTTGTATTTCAGACACCCCATGTAAATTTTGATGGGTCGAAGTTGTTCACAGTATTTTTATATTTATAATGTAAATAAATATATTATATTATATTATATGTTAAGATGTAAATTCACAATGGATATTGTTTTTCCGAACCTATAAGGAAGAATTCGAAAGATGCTTTCCAGTAGAAATAATTAGAAATAGTAACTGAAATCATTTTCCACAGAACACTGATTCAGAAAATATCAAAAATCAACTCAATGCGGTTTATACTGTTGCCAGTATTGATTCATCTTTTCTTGGGTTGTACAAAAATATTAAAAAATCATACGATATTGCACTTAGAGAAAGTAGGTAGAGTTATTATCGACATAAATACCTACGATAATTCAGCAAATGAATCAAAAACGATTTGGTCAATTGTCAATAAAAAAACATGCAAGTTACAGATGAAACCTTAGTTCAATAATATGGATACGACTCAGCTACTAGTCGAAGATTTTGGACTTTTGTTTCGAAACCGGTTAAACCAATATCAACATACCGATACTCCTGACGCATTGAAAACAGTTGCTCGTCTGGAACCTTCTTTTTTTTATGTTCGAGGTGACTGATGATGAACTACTGAAGGTAGTAAAAAACTTAGCGAACAAGACAAGCGTAGGCTATGACGGTATTCCAACGAGAGTAATAAAAGGAACTATCTCACTAATTTCTCATCCATTACGGCATATCTTGAATAATACTTTCCAATATGGTGTATTCCCGGACATGCTTAAGATTGCGGTGATAAAACCTATTCATAAGAAGAATGATCCAAACGATATTAATAACTACAGACCTATAAGTCTCCTCGGTACCTTTTCGAAAATATTCGAAAAAATTATGGTCAATAGACTGCTAAGTTTCTTTAGGAAGTTCAAGGTTTTGAATGAACAACAACATGGTTTTATAAAGGGAAAAAACACCGAGACAGCGATTTACAAATTAGTCGAGATGATAACTGAAGGTTTGGAGATGGATGTACAGATGCTGGGCTTCTTTTTAAATTTTTCGAAGGCATTTGATTCAGTAAATCACAAAATATTGCTGGAGAAACTCGAGGCATATGGCATACGAGATGCACAACTCAAGTTTTTTGAGAGTTTCCTCAGTGGACGTTCCCAACATGTATCTATTTTATCATTGATGGTGTTGAGTATACGTCCGTGGAATCGATCATTGAGCAAGGTGTGATACAGGGCAGTGTTCTTGGCCCACTGCTCTTTGTTGTATACATAAATGATATTCCTAATATCGTTAAACATGTCCTATCCACATTCATTGAGAGAAATTATAGTTTAATATCTCAACTTCTAATTGCATTGGTCAACTTTGCTGACGACTCAAATATTCTCATACGCGGAAAAAATCGTCAAGACATCCAGGACCTTCTTGAATACACTTATCAATCTGTGCAAGAATGGTGCACATTGAATAATCTTCATCTCAATGTAGATAAGACGGAATTTGTCCTCTTCTCGCACAAACTTAGAACAGTTGATAAAAACCAACAGCTTACACTATCGGGTGAAAACATCTGTCCCCAGGCAACTACCAAATTCTTGGGCATCCGTATTGACAATCATCTGGAATGGACAGAGCACATTGATGAACTGTGCAAAAAATTAAGCAGAACAATATTTGTTTTACGGGTATTGAGGTCCGAACTCAACTTGGAATTTTTGAAGGCTGTCTATTTCTTCAATTTTCAGTCGGTGATGAGCTATGGAGTCGTTTTCTGGGGATGTGGTCGACACGTGGTGTCGGTATTTCACCTTCAGAAGATGGCGGTTAGGGCTTTTTTCGGCTTGAAATATCGCGAATCCTGCCGTGGAATATTCAGGAAGAATAATATGCTCACGCTTTCGGGTATATATATTTATAAATGTCTGCAGTTCCTTTTCCAACATAAAAACTTTTTCGATAAGTTCAGGAAAAGTAATGCCTATCGGACTAGACACCAATATTTCATATATTCGCAACATGGTGTATCTTTAACTGAAAGGAATTGTACATACATGTGCTTAAAACTTTTCAACAAACTTCCAATCAAAATTCAACAAAACAAAAACTTCAAATCCTTTCGAAAAGAGATCTACAGCCTCTTGCTACGGCTAGAGCCATATTCTATTAATGAATTTTTGGAAAGTAACATTGAATGTTACTTCTTTTATTATATATATTAGAATATGTATTTATTTTTGGTAGTGTGTGACTTTTCCTATTTTCAGTGTGTAAACGGTTATTATTGGTGAATAAAGTTATTCTATTCTATTATTCTATTCTATATTTATTTCCTTCAAATGGATATTTCTTCAGCATTATCAATATAAGTTATGCGTAAATAAATGAAGTGTAATAATAAATTATGATTATTGGTGGGTTTTCACATAAATTATTTATTTCCGTGAAACTAATATTTGTTTGTCCATAGATCCAATAAATGATTTATTAACTACAATGAATTTTCGATAATATCAAATAAACACTTCTCTCAGTGTTGGTTTCCTCTTTTTACCAATATATAATCAACATAGTCAACGAGTTAACTGAAGATGAGCATACAGCACAATGTCAAAATATTGTGCTGCTTGTTAAGATAATTTAATAGTCAACGTAAAAGGACATAAAATGCAATTCCTGCAAAATGGAATATCATAGTCAATGTGTCAAAAAAGAAGACGTCACTTATAAAAATAAGAGGAATGGTACTTTCTCCATTACCTATAAGATTCGTAATGAAATGTAAAATTGCAAATATCATGATAATATTGTATATGGGTACATCATTTTATGTGAAATATCCTGTGAATTGATTTTAATTCAATTTCATATTCTCGTTTTTCTTAACATATGAATTAATTTCTTATTGAATTTAACAAATACATATAAATATAAGACGTTAGTTTCAAGGTACGAAAATAATCTGATCTAAACAACTGCGCGTAAATTCACACGAAAGTGCCAGTGTTGATATATATAGAGTAGCTAATGAATTCACAAATAGTTTCAATTTCTTATGGTAAACGTTTTTTTTTAATCGTTAGTGTATTCGTCTCAAATAGGCAGTGAGGAAATTATTACAACGTATCGAAGTTGCATGCAATGAGATCCATTATTATGGATCTAATCCTAATGGCAGATCTCATCCAGACATGATAAAAAGGCTATTCGACATAATTTGAAAAGGGTAAGAATATGTAACGTGCAAAATATAATTTCGAGTAATTTTCGAGTCTATTTTCATATCTTATGTTTTATTCGTTCATTTATTTGTGTTGGGTTATTCATTCATTGTTGCTCATTTTGAGTAAATTTATCACAACACAAGTCATGTTTTTCTGGAAAATGCCCAAGGTAATTTTTCTGAATATTAGGAAATTCGATCAGTGGAACAAACATTTTTTTCAGTTGGATCTCAATGTACGATTTTTCTGGAAATACGAAATTTTGGCCGAAATATTCGATGAATTGAAAGCCGCGCGGGATAAAAAAATCTACTGAACCCCATTGAAAAATTTCTGCTATTTCCGAATATTTTCATCAAATTCTAATATGCACCATATTGAATCTCAGCTGGTGGAAATTCCTATTTTTCTAATAGGGACCTGAATGTTTTGATCAGTTTGAAAATCAATCGATAGACCTAATGGAGTGAATCATACATTCCAAATATCAACCGTAACTATGTACTAAGTGGTTCAAAAGTTATAAGGAATTTAAAATATTGGTGAATTCATAAACTGTTTTGTTTCTCAGCTATGGAGTTGAATAGACTTATCATATACCGTGTCCCGTAAATTTGAGTGTCTTAGTTTTCGACAGTTTTATGAAAATTGCCAAAACCTACTCATTGTTCTGAGTACCACAGCTTCAAATATTTGTAATTTGTTATTCTTCTTTCGATCAGAAATTACAGGCGGATCAGCCTAACCAACATGACCAAGATTTTCTCAAGATGCGTATTTTATACTCAGAAAAAATGAACGATTCCAGCTTTTTAATGTTTTCTAATTCCGTCATCAAATTTTGATCGTTTCTGCTATAAAAAAATTATATCAGACTAATTCGGCATGTTATACCAAAAGTTAGCCTCTCAAGTAAAGTTTTCGACAAAATATTGGTATAGTATATCCAAAGTCACTTGGAGGAAGCCAGAATATCTCTATTATACAAGGGTTGTCCAAGTTTCCAGAAATTCCTTTGGGGCCAGTGAATTTATTGCCTAACAATACTTTCAAATAAACCCCGGTATTTAGCGAATCGCGGTATCCACTTCAAAAGGACATCTGGCCAAGCGTTTTTATGGACTAGTTCAAGTGACTTTGGATATACTATACCTACTTTATCAGTTTAAAACAAAGAGAAGAAAAGGTATTGACATTTTGATGAAAATGGAGCTCATTCTGGGATTTTTATATCTAGATTTTCAGTGGGAGCATTTATTGTCAATGTGTTTTATTGCTGAATTGAATGTTAGTATTGCTTGCCACTGGTTTGAATGCAAGCAAGATATTTTCAAAAATTATCGCTTCATTAATAGTCCGCATCCGGAGGCGTTCAGTTCTTCAACTAATGCATTAATTCTTTTTCAGAGTTCCATTTCAATACACCTTCTCCTTTATTCAACCACAAAAGAAAAAATTTAATTCATTCCAATTATGTGACCTAGGAGTACACAAAATGGGACCAAGGCGTCCAATCCATCATTGTGAATAATATTCGTCCAAATAACTCCTAACTTGACGTGCATAGTGTGTCAGTCATTATTTTGTAGTCACATTAATCCACGTATAACCAATTGTATTTCTTCTAGAAGTTAGCAATAAAATAGTTGATACCTCATAGATAAGAGATGTGGGCTTCAACTATTCTGAAATTGGTGGGGCTAATGTTAAAGTTGCGAAAAACAATTTTTTTTTGCATTTCATAACGTAGGAAGATTCGCATAATATTGCAGAAAAATAGGGATCATGATCCATTCATGAATGGAGTACTTTGGTCAGATGATTTCACCATATTATTGTCCCCTATGTAATGAGCGGAGTATTAAACGGTGAAACTTATCTGGATTTTTTAGAAAATCAACTACCTCATCTTCTAGAAGAAATACTTTTGGCTGCATGTGGATTAACGTGGCTCCACAATAATGATTGTGGTCTCTAGGTCGCCAGATTTGAATCCATTAGATTTTCACTTTCGGGGTTGCATAAAGGAGAAGGTGTATTACAAACCGATTAATACTGAAATGAAACTCAGAGCAAGAATTATTGCTGCATTAGAAGAACTAAATGCCGGATGCACAAGACTAATGAAGCTATCATTTTTGGGAAGATGTCATGCTTGCATTCAAGCCAGTGGCAAGCAATTCCAACATTTAATTTAACAATAATAAATAAATTCTCGGAATAAAAGTCTCGAAATGAAAATCTCAGGATGAACTGATTCTTCATTGAATATCTTTTATTTTTCGTTTCAAACCGAAAAATATATTTTATCGGAAATTTTACTCGAGAGGCTAACTTTTGGCATAACATGGCGAGTTAGTCTGATATAATTTTTCATAGCGGATGGCGGAAGTTTGGAATCTTTCATTTTTCTGAGCATACCATATGGATCTTGGAAAAATCTTTATTCATGTTGGGTATGTACCACGCTCTATATATATAGTTCATTTTAGTAACTATTTTGATTTTCATTACAAGTTGAGAGTACTCATGTGATTTCAATAAAATTGGCACTCGCCAATTCTCTTATTTCACTACAAAGACTGGCATGCCACTAGAAAAAGAAATTGTGTCAAAAAGAATATTTGAAATTAATTTTTTTTATTTCGTCTATAATTAATTCTCATCAAGTAAGATCCGAATCCATCAAAAAGCATTATTAATATTTAAGGGTCAGGTTTTTCAAAATCAGATTTTAAATGGATGCCATATTGACTATTTTGCTGAAACATTTTATTGATTTTTTCAGTTTTATTTTTATAGTTCATATTTCGATTTTACCGGGATAAAGAACGTGGAAATTGTGGAAAAACAAAAAAATAAGTTCGGTTCATTAGCTGGCCGGCCGAATCGTAGGAGTTAGGCGAATAGCCAGGAAAAACAGAGCACCCATGCTCTCCAAAGCTGAGTGTGTAAACGTGGATAAGTGGTAAACAAGGTAGTAAATTTTCCCTAACGTTTTAGACACAACGATTCGAAATACTGGCCTTTTTCGCATTTTCCTTCTCACGCTCATCTCTTTACTGTCATTCTCTTCATAGGCGCCAGCTTTGTCAGACAAGCACTTCAGACAAAAATTCAAATGGGCAGGTCAACTAATTATACTAATTGAATGCTTTTTCCTTCTCAGTTCATTCATCTTGATGGTACTCTAAATTTTATCTTTCATTTTCAGTCATTTTCTTTCTGCCTGGAATATTTGTACCTATTGTGTTCGAATTAATTTTTATACGCTATGAAAACATCGCCTCCACTTATCATAATTTCAACTGAATTGGACGTTTAAAATCAGAACCAACATTTATGAAATGAGTTTTGAATCGACCGTTCCTTATCCACAGACAGTCTGATGAACAGGAAAACAACGCTCAGTTGAAGATGAAGCACATGTGTGCCTTTTGGTGTAATATGATATTCAAGGCACGGGCGTAGCCAGGGGGGGGGTTTGGGGGGTTCAAATCCCCCCCCCCCCCCCCCCCCGAAATGTTAAAGATGTCAAAAAAACTTATTTTTTTTTCGAAATATCGAAAATATTTTTTTAAGGAATTTGTAAAAAGTGAATGAAATTATCACTGTCAGTTCAATTAATTTGTAATGTGAAATTTGAATTAAATTACCTCTACGTCATCCAGTCAATTTGTGCTCGCATGTGCCCCTCAAAGGAAAGTTATGGGTGATTTTTTCGATCGTATGTAACGGATGTTTTTTTTCGAGGTATATAACTTTAAGTTGGCATTACTGTTCAAGATGGCGACCGATTTAACAGCTGTCAAATGATTTATTCCCAGTTCCGTTTGGCAAATCATCATGAATAGACTCACTCCTGAACAACGCTTGAAAATAGTGCAATTTTATTTCGAAAATAATGGTTCTGTGCGGAATACGTATCGCGCACTACGTCCATTAGCGATGAAGCGCACTTCTGGTTGAACGGCTACGTCAACAAATAAAACTGCCGCATTTGGAGTGAAGCTAATCCTCAAATGTATGTCGAAACACCGTTACATCCAGAAAAACTGACTGTTTGGTGCGCTTTATGGGCTGGTGGAATCATTGGTCCGTACTTCTTCAAAAACGATGATGGCCAGAACGTTACAGTCAATGGTGATCGGTATAGAGCCATGATTACTAACTTTTTCATTCCTGAATTGAACAACCATGATGTCCAGGAGCTGTGGTTCTAACAAGACGGCGCAACATGTCACACAGCTCGTTCCACAATGGATTTATTGGAAGACACGTTTGGTGACCGCCTAATTTCACGTTTTGGAGCAATTGGCCTCCAAGATCTTGTGATTTAACACCGCTAGACTGCTTTCTGTGGGGCTATGTAAAGTCATTGGTCTATGCGGATAAGCCACAAACCCTTGACCATTTGAAATACAACATTCGCCGTGTTATTGCCGATATACGGCCACAAATGTTGGAAAGGTCATCGAAAATTGGACGTCCAGATTGGACTACATCCGAGCCAGCCTTGTCGGTCATATGCCAGAAATCATATTTAAAATGTAATGCCACAAGATTATCTTGCGGATAAATAAAATTCATATCAATCGAATGATCCATCGTTGTTTTATTGCAATTTAAAGTTCTATAGCTCTAAAAAAAACACCCTTAATTTTTTTGGGTTCTGAATCCGAATCAGAGGTTTAGCACAAAAATTCTGTGACGGAACATTAAAAAAAAATACAAAAAAAACTTAATCTTCTGACGTTTTCTTCCATAAAGTTTTTTGTCCGAAAACCCTGGCTCAAACGATAGTTCAAAATTGGCGTATATTATCTATCTCTGCTAAAACTCAGTTGATGGGGTAGTTTTAATTTCTTTGATTTATTATCTCTGTTTCTGGAGTACAGAATTCGAATCTGAAGTTTGCCACCCAAATTTCATGATAAAACATTGAAAAAAATGCAAAAAAGGTGACAACTATCATTTTTTACCGGTTTTTTGCATATAAACTTTTTACTCATAAATTTGAATTTGAGTACTCTGTTGTATTAATACTACGACGGTATTTTTTTCCTAAATATATTTATAGAAATCGATGTAAAGAAATAAACTAAATTTGAAAAAGTGATTTTGAAAATGCTTTTTTTCTCAAAACATACTTGAAAAATAAAACTAGTGAAAATAGACTGAATGGGTTGGCTCTTTCAAGGTTGATATATTCAAAAAGAAAAACATAAGATTTTTTTTTAATATGTAAAACCCCCCCGAAACTGAAACCTGGCTACGCCCGTGATTCAAGGGTATCTCAAATTTTTTCCTCGATATATAGTGTTTGCGTAAAGTTGTAAAAATTTCAAAACCGGCCAATCACTCCACCAGACCAAATTGCATACCATGCATACAGTGACATTTTAAGAATCAATGGTGTCTTAGTAATTACAGGAAGATTCTCACTGCCCCATATATGACAAATTAACTTGTTCACAAGAAAATTCAATGCGAAAAATTGTCATTCAAACCTTGTGGTTCAAGCACCTCATCGGCATATGTTCTACGAATTCCATGGTCAGCAGCCTTCAATTTTTGTGTCAACTGAACCTTATAAGGGTGGAGATGCAAATCCAGACGTAAAATATGTCGTGCTTGTTCAAATGTGGTTACCCCTATTTGGGCATATGAAACAACCAATGTTTTGCTTGAAAGCATCAAGCATTTCCTGGTTGGATTATCCATCGCCGTTTTCTGAATCAAAGCCAGAGCTTATTGACGAATCCCCTACGAAATGCTTCGTCGGATTATTTGTATATAGGTCCCAGAATGATTGATTGAAATAATAAATTATTTCCACTAGACGAAGTAACCGTAGTAGTCTCTGCTCATTTGAAAGGAAGCTTAATTTGATCTCCATTTTTTGGAATAAACCCTTAACCGGCGTAGCCAAAAATTGTAACACTCCGAGCGTGGTGAAGTCCCTAGGGCTCCGCAGCTTTTGAATGATTTTTTTCTGTTCGAAATGGTTAATTGATTCCTGTTTCGCTGAAAAAATAATAAATGGAATACAGTAGAATATATTTTGATACATAAATGAACATATCATTCAACAAACAATTCAATAAATATGATAAACAAAACAAAACTCAAAAATATCGCTAGGGAAATGAACATTAGAATTTCGATCTTAATTCATTGGAAAGAGTTCAATCGAAATGTTTCTTCATTTGAAATATATTGAGTAGATTCTGTAGTATGAAAAATCTAAAATTCGAACTTTTAAACACAAAGACAAGAATTCTAACAATGATTCAAAATCGGAAAATCAAGTCACTTAGCATTTCAATGCATCTGTTACAAATTTTTTTTGTCACATGGCAGACAAATTAAATTATTCTCTTCAATTTTGGAATTTCAATCATCACTAGGCATTGCACAATCTTCTTCAATATCACCCCTTCTTATACTGTCTCTGTTTCACAGATCTCCGTGTGCGATTATTCGTCTTCTTCATTTCTATAAGGTCAACAATTTGGCCTCATCCTTGATGAGTTTTCCGAGTATAAAACTTTCAATTGAGATACGAACAAAATGGGCTCAAACTTTTTTACTATATTGTGAATTTCTGAGTTTGTTTGATTCTTGAAATTCAAACGTATTAAATATCTTCAAGGCCTTGTTCCCTATGTATTGAGTAAAACGGCACCTGTATATTCTTCGCTTTCCTGTTCAGAATTTGTAGCTTTAATGTAAATCTAAAATTTTTGAATGAAAAATGTCCATTCAGCCACATTATTGTCTTTTAACTTTAATTCGTACGGAGACCGTGCACTTTATCTATTTTTACTTTTCCGACTGCGCCATATAATATTTATGTTAACTCAATGAGTTCTCAGATGGTACTGCTTTTATTGAATCGACAATCAATGCAAAATATATACATATAAAATCTGTACATACATTTAACAATACTTGTCATCAGCAAAATAAATAATAATGCGAAGGGAAAGAAAATAATTTATTGACATCAAAAGAATCCTTATATTTGTTTTTATGATTTTTTGTGAACTCAAAAAAAACATTATCTTAATCCCTATTTTTATCCTTTTCTTTTCAATACATTGAGTCATTGATAATCATTGAGACATAAATGTTAATCTTTCATTAACCATTGAATTTATTGTTATATTCTTGAAACAGGAAAATTATCTCTCACAAGAAGCTGTATAATCTAGTGATACGATTCTTATAAGTGTAATCAAAACCGTCCAAAAAAAAAAAGAAACATGTATATGTTTCTTTTTTGTTGGACGGTATTGATTACTGGAATATCCACATTATAAATTTCAAAAAATTGAGATCAAGGAACCTTTTTTCCAGATCCATTCAGTTTACATTGAATTCATATTGTAATTGTTTTGCTCATGCGATATTTCAGGGGGAAGCAAAAATTCAGGGGAGTGTCGAGTCCCTCTACCCCTCCCCTCTAGGGTTTGCCACTGCCGCAAAGGTTCTTTACTGCAGTCAGATGCTTTTCTATTTTTTTTAGAATTAATCACTAATATATTTCCTAATATATCTCAGAGTAATCGAATGTAATAATAATGAAGTGAATGTAGAATTTTCTTCAGATCTATTGAGATAAGGAATAAGGATTGAAATGGACTGTCATGGAAATGCAGAAAGAGGGCCAGCATATGTTGAAGCTTGAAAGCTATCCCGATGGTTTATAAACTTTCTCTATTTCAGCTGACTCTACCGAAGACAAATCGAGATGTTTCACCAGGAGGCAATTCATCAATACGTCGGTGCGATGTTCAAACGCGGGACGAATAAATATCATAACTTTAACACACAACAGAAGTTAAACTCTCTATAAGCTATACTATGCACAGCTCATTCCAGTATTTTTTTAATGTATCGCAAAATAACTACGGAAAATATGTATTACAAAAATTCTGAAATTTCTTCTATATGATATAAAGGTATTCATTTGACAAAAAAAGAATTATAATATCAACAGAAAAAAATTGAATTTCCAGATCACCCACTAAATAAGGGAGTAGCGAATAAATGAAATGAATTAATAACGAATTACCATTTGCCAATTTCGAATTTTTATAATTTTTTTCCTCCGACCCTATAAAGGGTTTTCCAAGGAGAGTTTTTATTTTAAATAGCCCACTATCTGGGCAGCTGTCATCTTTCGACATTTTATAAGTAGAAAAAACGCAATGACTGAAAATGGAATTATATTTACTACCAAATTGGGGAAATTTTGCAGGGACAGTTCACAAAACTAAAAAAAAATTGGGTGATCTTGAAGAGCCTTTTCGGTGGACAATAGAACAACAGGAAAAAGTTGAAATGTTGGAACAAGTTGATATGATGAGCAAAATCGAAAAATTGCGCGTCGCTCAAGAAAATTGAGAATAATGCTACTGGAGCCGTAGGCTGGTGTTAGTGTTACGGTGAATGGATTGCGCGACCGAGCTATGATTAATAATTTGTTTATGGCTGGAATTGGAAGATATTGATGTTGACGACGGTTATTTTCAACAAGCAATGATTTTGAAAGAAAAGTTTTCTGACCGTGTTATTTTTCGAAGTGGTAATCACAATTGGCCAACGAGATCTTGTGAATCAACACTTTTTCTTGGCTCCAAAAGAAAGATGAGGCCTATGCAATTGCTCCACAATTGGATGAAGATCCTGCAAATGGAATTGGTGAAGTTAGCGGGGACATACAGTCGCAGTGTGAATTGGTCAAGGAAAATTTCATCAAAATGATATGGTGCTGCAACCAATCCCCCCTACAGCTTCCCGACCGGCGTCGCTAGATATTTTTATCTGGGATCACCTAAAGGAGTTCGGCTCCAGTTTTCAATTAAGAATCTTCAGTTGTTCTTTGTTATGCTCATAAAGGCTCCCGATATCTCATTATGATATATTCTTTTTAATTGGACGTATGTTCGTCATATGTCTCTACAGTATTATATAGTTTATTTATGTATTTATGTTCTGAATAAACTCTTATTATGTCGCCGCCGTGTGAAGTTGTTCGTTTACTAGCTTCTGAAAAGTATAAAAATTTCTATTGTCGAAACAATTTGACAAATTATAATTATATATATATATATATATATATATATATATATATATATATATATATATAATCGGTTTTAAAACGTCCGGCGACGTTGTCCGATGCCTAACTTCCACTCGTTCCTATCGTTCCATTGGTCCTCTCTTAGATTCCTATCACTCATAGCCTTGGTTATTCCTTCCTTCCATGATTTCTTGGGTCTTCCTCGCTTCCTGCGGTTTGGTGGTATCCAGTGCATGGTCTTCCTTGGCAGTCTGTCCTCATTCATCCTCTGTACATGTCCATACCCCACTAGCTGTTTTCTTTCAATATCTGTTGTTAATGATCCATCCACTCCCATACGCCGCCTGATGTCTTCGTTTCTGCCCCTTTCTCTTCGGGATACTCTTACAGATCGTCTTAAAAACATCCATCTCAGTCGCTTCGAGACAAATTATAATTTCTTAACGATAATAATTGTCCATTAAGAGGTTTTGTACCTTGTAAAACCCACAATTGGTGTAAGACACGAGAATTGTATATTATATATTTCTTCGAATCCATTTACTGTTAATCACAATTGAAATATGTGAATGAAATAAGACAACAACAAATATGTCAAACGAGGGGGATGAATGCTTAAAATGTTTGAAGATATTTATAAATGTGACCCATCTCTACGGGGTGTTCACAAGAGATGTGCTGAAGCAAAATGCATGACCCTACAAAAGAGGGTTTTATTGCTTATATGCAAGGATTGCAAGGAAAGGCTAGCCAGGATGCCATTCATGGTGAAAATGATTAATGAAATGAAAAAAGATATAGAAAATTTGAAATCAGAAATGCAGAAAGATATTCAAGATTTGAAATCAGAACTGAAACCACCCTTGATGAGGGAAAGCTATGCTGGGGTATTACAGAGCGATCATAATAGTAAACCAGAAATTAAAATGAGTTAACCAACCCATACAAAATATTGATGAAAAACAAAAATTATCATGAAGCATTAGCAGATCTTGGAGTTGCGCATGTTACCGGTTCGCGTGATGTAATTTTGCCAGTCTTAGAAAAATTCGTTTGCGAAATTTATGGATTTAAAAATACATCAAATATAAATGGAACAACAGCGTCGAATACCAATTGCAGCATACTGTCTCCGTCAAAACAGTGAAAATCTAGTGTATCCTAATTAAGTGTCCATCCATTTCTATTAGGCGTTAAGGAGCTGGGGAATCGCAAATATGCATTTCTCCAAATGCTTGTTATGTATTGCGTTCTTAGAAGATGATGTTTTAACTCAGCTTTGCATGGAGGTAAGGTAGAGGGATCACAATTTTTCAGTTTGTTCTTGAAAGGTTCATCTTCAGTGTCGTCCTTGTAAGTCGCACAAAATTTAAGGAATCGTACTCCATTTATATTTGATGTATTTTTAAATCCATGAATTTCGCAAACGAATTGTTCTAAGACTGGCAAAATTACATCACACGAACCGGTAACATGCGCAACTCCAAGATCTGCTAATGCTTTATGATAATTTTTGTTTTTCATCAATATTTTCTATGGTCTTACCTTGCCTTTTTGAAAAAATGATGGATTATAATCGCATCCTGTTGATGCATGAAAACCAGGTAAACTCGTACATAAAGAAGGTCTCTCTCCCACACTACAGCTTGTCTATAGCACTACAGGCTCGTACCCATTCATTATTTGTTTGATCACCTGGTAGGTAGAAAGCCCCACCAAAATGATCTGTCTTTTTGGGAATCTTATTTTTTAGTTATAAATAACACTGCATTAAAATTTCAAGCTGCCTCAAATATATTTTTTGGGAAAAAAAATAATATTTTTAGAAATTTAGGGGTTGATTTAGCTCCGCTACTCACCAGCCAGGTCTGCAATTCCGAGTTGGGATATAATAGGAGAGGTATCTGACAAGTTTTCAGCTTGCCTCAAATACCTACCCAAAAATTCGTGCCAGCTCTCGGACTATTAGGGACAAAATGAAGAAAAAACTGAAAGAGAATTCTGATAGTCAATTAGCACAGGAATATAAGGAATATGGAAACATATTACACAAACTTATAAAAAATAAACAAAAGAATGAATATTACAGGAAACAAGTAGAAAGAAATCAAAATAATATAAGAAAATTGTACAAAATAATCAAAGATGCGACTTATGAAGGTTATCAAAATAATATCGATAATCATCTCATGAAAAATACAGATGGCCGGAAATTTAATAGTCTGAATGAGACGGATTTTTGTAATAACCACTACATAAATGTTGGCTTGGAAATGGGAAAAGGATTACCGAAGTTGCAGGGAGAATACCATGATGACGTCAATATCATTAAATCAATCTTTCTTAAACTTATAACTGAATATGAAACATTGCTGAATTGAAAAATTATAGCTCGACCGGCTATGATGATGTTCATGATGACGTTATAAAGAAAACTAATATGGAGATAATTGACCCGCTGTTGCATGTGTTCAATCTTATTTATTTATTTATTTATTCACAATAATATACAAGTGAACAATTTCAACCCATCAACATATTCCATGGGGCGTCAATACATCAATAAATTCTAGTTCAAAGTAGTTAAATAAGTTTCATCAAATCAATAATAATCAAATGTAAATATAAATAAAGTCGAAATTTAAAATAAATTAACATTGAAATAAATTAAATAAAATCAATAAATTAACATTCAGAACAGGTTAAATCTTTAGACATTGATAGTCAATAATCGAGTATAAGACAAACATTATACATACATGACAAACTATTCAAAATGGCTAATCCAAAACTCATTCATTGTGTAGAAGGCTTTTTTGTACTGAATTTTTTTATTTCATGTTTCAACTTATTTTTGTTCATAACTTTGAAAGCTTCAGGGATCTTATTATATACTTGTATGGCCTCATGGTTAATGCTAAGCTGAGTCGCCGCGACCCTATGATATGGTGTTGAAAAGTTCCTCGCATTCCTTGTGGTGTAATTGTGGAACTCTCATTTCGCGTCAGTTTGTCCTTGTTGTCGTGGATGTATAGGATGCAGGAAAGTATGTACAAACAGGTGAATGTGAGTATGTTCTCTTCTTGGAAGTAACTCCTACAGCTTTCAGCACTCCCCAATCCACACAATATACGAATTTCATTTTTTTGTTTTGTAAAAATCTTTTTCATTTCAGGTCCACCACCCCAAAACAGCAACCCATAATTCAAAACACTACTGAAATATCCATAATAAGCGATTTTGGCTGCTTGCTTTCCTGCCAATTGTTTAGATCTTCTAATGAGGTAAGTAGCTACTGACAATTTCTTTTCTAATTCTTCTATGTGTTTCCAGAACTTCAAATTCGGTTCCAGATATATACCCAGGAATTTCAGGTTCATCTCAGTCGCGGGTTTAGTTTCGAAGGTGAGATATTGTGTCTTTTCCCTGTTTATTTTGAACTTATTTGCACTAAACCATAGTTCAGCCTGTTCGAGGATCTTTGATGAAATATCTTTGAGCTCTTCTTCAGTAGTACCAATTGTGAGGAATGAAGTGTCATCAACAAAGAGCACTGTGCTGTGTGATTTAACATTTGGAGGTAGGTCATTCATGTATATCAAAAACAATAGAGGCCCCAGTATGGACCCTTGAGGAACTCCACACTCCACACATCCCCAGTCCGGGTACTTATCCTGAATACAAACTCTTTGATATCTACCTTGCAAGTAACTACTGATCAACTTCAGCGGGACACCTCTAATGCCATAGCTCTCCAACTTCTGCAGCAAGATATCATGTTTAAGGGTATCAAACGCCTTACTCAGATCGCATGCCATCAGCCTGCACTTCTTTCTTGAGTCCAAAGCATCTGCAACCTCAACCAGTACCGAAGTTATTGCTGTACTTGTGGACTTATTTTCTTGGAAACCATGTTGTTCGTGACATATAATATTGTACTTCGTGAAAAATTCCGAAAGTCTATCCTTCAAAGCAATATCCAATATTTTGGAGAGGCTTGGGAGTATTGAAATAGTCCTGTAGTTTGAAGGTTCAGATTTATCTCCTCCTTTGAATACAGGAATTATTTTGGCACGTTTTAACTGATCAGGAAAATAACCTTCACTGTAGCATCTCGTTATAATCTCTGCCAAAGGTTCTGCTATACTTGGAATGATCAGCTTCAACATGCTCGGTGACATTTCATAGATATCTCTACATTTTTTATTCTTGAGCTTCTTCGCTATCTTCAGGACATCTATTTCAGTTATTTCTCTTAAGAAAAATGAATTTCGCATGAATTTTCCTGCTTTTTTCTGTAGGTCTCCAGAACTAACGTCAACTTTTGGGCAGTTTTTTTCAATATCTTTACCTATTTTCAAAAGATGTTCGTTTAAGGTCATAGGATTTATCTCTGCTTCATCATGCTGTTTATTTTTTCTTTGATTACCCCTTATAACCGTCCATATATCCCTGGTTTTGTTTGATGAGTTCTTAATTTTTCTAAGATTGTCTTTCCTCTTTATTTCAACCAATTTTTCCCTGTATAATCTTTTAGAAACATTATATGCTTTTCCACTATCTGAATCTCCTTTTATATGATGTATCACTGAAAGCGCATCTAACCTGTTCTTCAATTCCTTGATCTCCCTGTTTTTCTTCAGCTTTGACACCCAATATCCTCTATCAACTTTCAAAATCTTTTGAGAGCAAGTTAACTCATAGATCTCTAGAATTTGGGCCCAGAACCGGTCAAAGATCTGTCCCGCAGATAAGTCGGAATATACGAAATCCCAGCACTGACTTGAGAGTACCTCAATGAATCGATCTATATTTTGTTTACCCAGATTTCTTCCTGATTTACTTTTTCTTTTCTTAGGTTTCATTAACATACCATACATAGATTTCTTCATAACCCAGATTCATGCACCCCAACTCATCGAAACAGGACCGAAAATTTGTCAGAAACACCTCAAAATCTCCTTGTGGTGGTTTGTATACCCCAATTATAATTTTTCTATGAAGTCTCTCATAAACTCCTGCCAATTCAATGTGATTTTCCACAGAGTATTTCCTCACACACTCCAGTGGCAACATTTTCGAGTCATCTCTGTGAACGATCAGAACTCCACCATATCCATTTGGTCTAGAATAATGGGCACCCAAGACAAAGTTCTGCACTATTAGTTGTTCAGTATGATTTTCCTTCAACCAGTGTTCACTCAACACAGCAACATGTATATCTTCCTCTTCCAAGACCTTTTCTAGGAGTTCAACTTTATTTGTGATTGATCTTATGTTCAAGTTTAAAATGTTGTATGTCTTATCCTTGATGTTTTCTCTGTCCACAAAAAAATCGGTATCTTCTGACAGTCACTCCTTGAGACCAAAACTCAGGCTTACTAACTTCTTCAAGTAGTTTATAATCTATTCTCACTTTGAAGGCTCTGCTTGAACTTCCTTCGTTCGAAATTAATTCCACCTGTGACTTTTTCCCTGGAAATTTATCCGAGAGGAACTTCATGACGTCCTCTGTTGTACATTTTATATTAATTTTCCCTACATATAGCCATGCTTTTTGTTCCGCTGATTGAAGTGCGCTTTTTATGTTTTCGCTTGTTCCCCTTATTTGGAGGTTATTTTTAGATATTCCCTGTCTATGAATCGCTGCCACAGAATCCATGTTGTTATGAGTAGTTCTTTTAGTATTGTTTATATTTGTGATTTCTGTTTTTTGTAGATCTCTGTTTACCGTCTGGTTTTCCTTTGTGACGCAAGATGGTGCTATTTTAGGGATGCCTTTCGTTTCATCAAATGAGACGGATCTCTGACGTGACATTACCGGTTGACTTAACAGTAGTTCATTTGCGCTACTCACGGTTGACGGTTCTGACTTCGAGGCTCCACTGACATCCACTGGGATTTGTTTATAATTTGTGTTATATCTTTTTTTATTGTTTTCTGATATAACCTGACTTTTTCTAGCATCTTCCTTTTTCATTAAATCTATTATCAATTCTTGATCTTTTACTCTTTTTTCTAATTGGGTAATTAGTTTCTCACTCAAAGTTTTATCCATCTTGATATGCTTGCTGTCCAAGGCGCTTTCCGAATTTCGGTCTTGTGAATTTTCCACTTTTGAACTTTCCCCTTCACTTAATTTGGAAAGGGCCACCAATACTACTCCACCAATTTTAGCACTTGCTGGTAACTTTTTGAAAATGATATATTCAATTAAGTCATCTTTTTTCCATTTATTCAGTTCGGTTTGAAGTTGCACTACATTCACTTCAGCCATCTTGAATTTCACTCTTATCATACAAGCGGAAAAATACCCTCTGAATTTAAGACAACGGTGGTGATACCCATTCACAATCCGGGAATGAAAACATCTATTAATAATTAAATAATTAAATCTTGTAACTCTAGTCTTGAGTTCTGACTGGTGGAGTTCTTTGAAATTAACAAAATCAGATATATAGGAAAATCAATTCGGATTCGTTGAGGACTGTTCTACATTGGATGCAATGCATGAGCTGATAACTGAAGTAGTGAATAACTTGAATATGAGTAAAAAATGTATTTCTGTATTTTGAGACTTTGCTAACCCTTACTGGAACAGTGGTACAAAAATTGTACCACCTTTTCCCGAACAAGCGCAGCACAGTGGTCCATATAACATACCACTCATTTTATCGCAAATTTGATACGGCACGGAAGCTTTAAAAGTGTACCTCCTAATGCATCGCATGCATATATGCATAATACGCATATCTTGTGTGCAAACGTAAACATCCCTTTTATCAAACATTAGTTTCTGCGACGCATTTGCAGGATAGTTCACGTTTATATGCAAACCAATTTTTTTGTGAACAAGTACCGTCTTTTTTTCATTTGAATTTATTTGTTGAGTGTGTTTATCCTATAAGCTTCAAGAATAGTTTTCATCAAGTAAGTATATTTAAATTTTCTCAATATTTTGTCTAGAATGTAGTGGTACTTTATATGTACCACTGCGCCGTACGTATATAAGGGTTGGTCATGAACTATTATTCCAGATACAATGGAATATTTGCCATTCACATTGAAAGGACTAACCCATGCTGAGCTTATGGAGGAAATAGAAAATATTCCATCTGATGCAGAATCTATTGTTGACGAGGACGAAGATGACGAGTCGGAACATCCCTTGCGGAATGAAATTTGTATAGAAAATTTGGTTCAAGACGTCGAAGATGACATCAGTGATGACTTGTCTCATTAAAAAGAAAACGAGACAACAGTCCATTAGAAATTAAGAAGCATAAACCGCAAGTATCCATAGAAGTCAGACTTGACAGTTCAGCACATCAACCTGGAAGAGGCACCAGAAGAAGATGCGCAGTATGCAGCACAAAAATTAATCAAGTGAGAACTGAATGGACCTGTACAATTCGTAAAGTTCCTTTGTGTTTGTCCAAAACGAAAACATGCTTCTAGGATTTCCACTCAAAGGTAAAATTACTCATCGTAAATAATTCGACAAGTAACTTTCATTTCTATCTTTCAGGCATAGTGGTACACTATATGTACCACCTCCTATAGGGTCCCACGATTTTTTTGGAAAAAAATTTACATTGATTTTTCATTATATATTCATATTTCTTCCTAAATAAATACAAAAACATAAGTAATTATGAACTTTTATTTGTCGTGCCACCCGTGCAAAATATCTTCGCTGATCTCTGTGCCAATAAGGGTTGGCTTTTGATTCAGTACCTCATGAAATGCTATTAAATGTATTAGAAAAATCCAGTATAAGAGGCTTGGCTCTGCAACTTTTTAGAAGCTATTTGGCAGATAGAATTCAGATGGTTAGGTTGGATAATGTTGTTAGTAAAAAGCTCAGAGTGAAGATTGGAATACCTCAGAGAACGGTTCTGGGGCCGATACTATTCGTGTTGGATGCGAATTCACTATTGAGATTGAATATTGGTGGTTTGACTGTATCATATGCGGATGATACCGTTTAAGTGATTTCTGGGGACTCGTGGGATAGTGTGAGAGAGCGAACGATTGAGTGTTTGAGGAGTATTAAATTATGGCTTCAAATTCATAAATTGACATTTGACCTATCGAAGACGAAGTATATGGCTTTCTCTTTCAATAATGCAAACAGACCAAGGTACATTTCAATAACCGTAGACGGTCAATATGTAGAGGAAACATCCCCAATAAAATATCTCGGTATTGTAATCGATCAATTTCTGAGGTGGAAACCTCACGTTGAGTATATATCAAATAGAATCCGAAAACTGATTCATAAGTTCTACTTATGAATCAATGAATCCTCAATAAAACATCTCGGTATTGTAATCGATTCATTTCTGAGGTGAAAACCTCACGTTGAGTATGAATCAAATAGAATCCGAAAACTGATTCATAAGTACTATTTGTTAAGAAAAATTTTAGATGACAAAACTCTTCTACTGGTTTATAAAGCTCTTGTTGAATCAATCCTAAGATATGGAACATTGTTATGGGGTGGTCTTTATAACAACCACTCGCTCTGCTCGCCGAAGGGGCTCCGCCCTTTGGACCCTTCACTATGGCGGTAGATCCTTCACTGGGTATCCGTTTAGAAAACAAAAGATTTTTGTCGGAAACCTTGTATCGTTAGCTGATTTTGAACGTTGAAGTCTCCAGCAACATAGATTTCTTCATAACCCAGATTCATGCACCCCAACTCATCGAAACAGGACCGAAAATTTGTCAGAAACACCTCAAAATCTCCTTGTGGTGGTCTGTATACCCCAATTATAATTTTTCTATGAAGTCTCTCATAAACTCCTGCCAATTCAATGTGATTTTCCACAGAGTATTTCCTCACACACTCCAGTGGCAACATTTTCGAGTCATCTCTGTGAACGATCAGAACTCCACCATATCCATTTGGTCTAGAATAATGGGCACCCAAGACAAAGTTCTGCACTATTAGTTGTTCAGTATGATTTTCCTTCAACCAGTGTTCAGTCAACACAGCAACATGTATATCTTCCTCTTCCAAGACCTTTTCTAGGAGTTCAACTTTGTTTTTGATTGATCTTATGTTCAAGTTTAAAATGTTGTATGTCTTATCCTTGATGTTTTCTCTGTCCACGAAAAAATCGGTATCTTCGGACAGTCACTCCTTGAGGCCAAAACTCAGGCTTACTAACTTCTTCAAGTAGTTTATAATCTATTCCTACTTTGAAGGCTCTGCTTGAACTTCCTTCGTTCGAAATTAATTCCACCTGTGACTTTTTCCCTGGAAATTTATCCGAGAGGAACTTCATGACGTCCTCTGTTGTACATTTCATATTAATTTTCCCTACATATAGCCATGCTTTTTGTTCCGCTGATTGAAGTGCATAGCGCACTTCAATATCTTCCTCTGATTTGGAGGTTATTTCTAGATGTTCCCTGTCTATGAATCGCTGCCACAGAATCCATGTTGTTATGAGTAGTTCTTTTAGTATTGTTTATATTTGTGATTTCTGTTTTTTGTAGATTTCTATTTACCGTCTGGTTTTCCTTTGTGACGCTAGATGGTGCTATTTTAGGGATGCCTTTCGTTTCATCAAATGAGACGGATCTCTGACGTGACATTACCGGTTGACTTAACAGTAGTTCATTTGCGCTACTCACGGTTGACGGTTCTGACTTCGAGGCTCCACTGACATCCACTGGGATTTGTTTACAATTTGTGTTATATCCTTTTTTATTGTTTTCTGATATAACCTGACTTTTTCTAGCATCTTCCTCTTTCATTAAATCTATTATCAATTCTTGATCTTTTATTCTTTTTTCCAATTGGGTAATTAGTTTCTCACTCAAAGTTTTATCCATCTTGATATGCTTGCTGTCCAAGGCGCTTTCCGAATTTCGGTCTTGTGAATTTTCCACTTTTGAACTTTCCCCTTCACTTAATTTGGAAAGGGCCACCAATACTACTCCACCAATTTTAGCACTTGCTGGTAACTTTTTGAAAATGATATATTCAATTAAGTCATCTTTTTTCCATTTATTCAGTTCGGTTTGAAGTTGCACTACATTCACTTCAGCCATCTTGAATTTCACTCTTATCATACAAGCGGAAAAATACCCTGTGAATTTGAGACAACGGTGGTGGTACCCATTCACAATCCGGGAATGAAAACATCTATTAATAATTGAATAATTAAATCTTGTAACTCTAGTCTTGAGTTCCGACTGGTGGAGTTCTTTGAAATTAACAAAATTAGATATATCGGAAAATCAATTCGGATTCGTTGAGGACTGTTCTACATTGGATGCAATGCATGAGTTGATAACTGAAGTAGTGAATAACTTGAATATGAGTAAAAAATGTATTTCTGTATTTTGAGACTTTGCTAAGGCTTTTGATTCAGTACCTCATGAAATGCTATTAAATGTATTAGAAAAATCCGGTATAAGAGGCTTGGCTCTGCAACTTTTTAGAAGCTATTTGGCAGATAGAATTCAGATGGTTAGGTTGGATAATGTTGTTAGTAAAAAGCTCAGAGTGAAGATTGGAATACCTCAGAGAACGGTTCTGGGGCCGATACTATTCGTGTTGGATGCGAATTCACTATTGAGATTGAATATTGGTGGTTTGACTGTATCATATGCGGATGATACCGTTTGAGTGATTTCTGGGGACTCGTGGGATAGTGTGAGAGTGCGAACGATTGAGTGTTTGAGGAGTATTAAATTATGGCTTCAAATTCATAAATTGACATTTGACCTATCGAAGACGAAGTATATGGCTTTCTCTTTCAATAATGCAAACAGACCAAGGTACATATCAATAACCGTAGACGGTCAATATGTAGAGGAAACATCCTCAATAAAATATCTCGGTATTGTAATCGATCAATTTCTGAGGTGGCAACCTTACGTTGAGTATACAGGGTGGCCTCTTTTTCAATGGGATTGTATCGGTAACTTTCAAACCATAAGAGTTAGAAGATCGGTCAAATGGACAAAAAGATGCATGCATAGAAGCATTATCAAGCAGTTCAAACAAATCGAGATTATCAGGGCCGGTTATTGAGATATCATAAAAAAAGTAAATTCTGTCATTTTGATTTTTCTTTTTTTCCCACTTTATTTCAAATATCATCAAAAAATGTTTCAGGAATTTTTTATTCGACAGTAGATTGTTCTCAATTTGACGTAATCAGGTTTCGTATCCAACGTTTCGTGCTCTCTGGGCCACCCTCAACCTTATTTTTTTTCAATACGGACCTGTATATTTTATGACACTTCTCGAAATAACTTTTAACGCTGAATTCAACGATATATCATACAATGTCATTCAAAGTTGATTTTCAGGTGATTTTGACCCTTATCCAAATTTCTTTGGGTCGGATCTGTATTACATTTCGGATCTGTATACAGGGTGAGTCTTTGACTTGTACATATATTTTAACCGAAGATTCCTGAAGTCAAAAGAAACACTTTTTTCCTTTATAATTTTTTCCGATTCGGCCCGGTTGCAAAGATACAGGCTGTTGAAAATCGATTAAAAAATTTGATTTTCGGCTATATCTCGTAAATGGTTCTATCGAAGAAAATGATTTTTGGAATATAGCTATTCCTTGATGTGATACATCTTTTCCGAACACAAGATGCCCTACACATCTTTCAGTTTTTTCATTATGATCATTACATCCCATAAAAATACCAGAAATTCAAAGAACCCAACTCTCAAAAGTAATTTGAACGTTCATTGAAGAATATTTGGCTAATTTGAAAAATAAAAGTATTCTTCATATTTTCTTGTACAAAGCGCCGTTTTCGAGTAACTTGATCTTAAAAAAAAAAAATTATCTGTGAAATTGAAAAAATTGGGTACTTTGGCTGAATGCAACTCTGTTCTGTTGTGGAAAAAAATCCACAGAAATGAATATTTACTATGATGTCATGTCTCAGGTTTTAGAATTGAAGTACTAGCCCACTTAGTTTGAAAATGAAGTTATTTGAATAAGCTCACCTCAACTCCTCAATTTGATTACAAATTACTGAGCTTTGGCACAGCTCTGATAATAAGAAGATACTTCATTAAAATCAACATTCTTTTTGAAAAGTCCAGATTACCCATGAAGCCCATGTTTAAGAAAGTTTTCACAAAATTGTCCCATTATAATGAAAACCATCAATATCCCACTAAAGACTGCTGCTATCGAACAACACTATATTCTTCTTCGGGCCATTCAAACTCACATCGAAACATACCACTAGGTACATACTAGACAAATTTTCAATTGATTGAGATTGAATACTTTTATTCATTTGCTATTCCATAAATTCATCCTAGAGCATATGATTGACATACCTCCAAGAGTGCCATAATTGTTTTAATGTAAAAACAAATAGTTGAGTTGAAAGAAACAGGCAACAGAAATTGTGGATATTTATATTGAATATTTCTCATTTATTTTCAATGGCAAAATCAAGATGAATCATGTAGTAGGGTTGGCTATAATGTAGGTACATATTATAGTACAAATTTGATTACAAGTGGAGTTCAACATTTTCCATTGATTACAGAGCCATAAAACTTTATTTCCATATTTTCACAATGATGGCTTCAAAAATATAGATGCAGATCAATATTTTTATGAGATAGTTGGAACAAATCAAATGCTTCTTTTCATGAAGGAATTGCTTTCTATCAGAATGCACACTTATTTATTTTGTATCCACACAATTATTTTGGAAATTGTTATTAAATTTCTTGAAAATATGTATGGAGCTTCAATATTCTGTTAGGTTTCTTCAAATCTTCGATGATTTTCATTTTATGATGTATCATATCACAATAACAGTGTAAACAGGAAATGAACTTGAATATTTTAGGTTAGAACATAGATTATTCGAACTGCTGTGTTTAAATTTGCAACACTCGAAATTTGAGGTTCAAACTTAAAAGCACAGACTAATAGTCTGTGTTAGAAGTTAGAATTTTCACAGATGAATATTATTCATTTGAGAATGTAAGGTTATTGACAATTCTTTTACGAAATGAAAGGAACAACGATATATTATAAATGCCATATAATAAATGAATGGATATGAATTATGAATATCAGAGCTGAGCCAATATGGGTGGTAGCGAGCTCAATTCGTTATGATTATCGAAAATGAAATAGAAAATCAAGAGAAAAATATTTAATCTTCATCGTCAATGAAATTGGGATAACTCATTTGTTGTATTATAAATACTACTTTGTTCAACAAATGGAATGTTAAAAGTGAGTTTATGATGGTTTTTCCAATTTAGTAGCTTATTTCCAAGGTTCAAATGGTATATCTTATACTTGCAAAAACTTCAGTGTTCCGGTTTCCAGGGGTGAATTAGCTCATTATGAAAATTTAAAATGGCTGTATCTTTTTAACCGGGCCGAATCGGAAAAAATGGCAAATGAAAAAAGTGTTTCTTTTGACCTCAAGAATCTTCGGTTAAAATATATGTACAAGTCAAAGACTCACCCTGTATATTAGTTTAATTAACAACAAGCAATTTATTTCGATGATAAAATCAACTTACTCATCTTGAACTAAATGGAACATATCAGAATCAAATCAAGAAACAAGTAATAATTATTTACATATTTCAATTCATAATAATTAAACGAATTATCATTTAATGAAAGAAAAATCGAATGATTATTCGAAAGTAAATGAAAATGAATGAAGTAAGTGTTCGAAATGTCCACCATTTTGTAAAATGCACTCAACGGTTCTGGAACCCATACTTCTTATACATTTGCTTATTTCGTCTTCTTGAATACCTTCCAATACATTCTCAATCTTGTCGCGAGAAATCACTATTGTTGGATTTGTCATTTGTTCCAGAATCGAACTTTATTTTGATATCATTACGATATAAGTTTTGCAAGGCTTGGTATTCAAATTTAAAATCATTGTATTTGCGTCTCTTTACTATTTTATTAACAGCAGTTTTTGATAAATTGCATTCACTACAGATCCGACCCAAAGAAAATTGGATAAGGGTTAAAATCACCTGAAAATCAACTTTGAATGACATTGTATGATATATCGTTGAATTCATCGTTAAAAGTTATTTCGAAAAGTGTCATAAAATATACAGGTCCGTATTGAAAAAAATGAGGTTGCGGGTGGCCCAGAGAGCACGAAACGTTGGATACGAAATCTGATTACGTCAAATTGAGAACAATTTACTGTCGAATAAAAAATTCCTGAAACATTTTTTGATGATATTTGAAATAAAGTAGGAAAAAAAAAATCAAAATGACAGAATTTACTTTTTTTATGATATCTCAATAACCGGCCCTGATAATCTCGATTTGTTTGAACTGCTTCATAATGCTTCTATGCATGCAACTTTTTCTCCATTTGACCGACCTTCTAATTCTTATGGTTTAAAAGTTACCAATACAATCCCATTGAAAAAGTTGCCACCCTGTATATCAAATAGAATCCGAAAACTGATTCATAAGTTCCACTTAGTATCAATGAATCCTCAATAAAACATCTCGGTATTGTAATCGATCCATTTCCGAGGTGAAAACCTCACGTTGAGTATGAATCAAATAGAATCCGAAAACTGATTCATAAGTACTATTTGTTAAGAGAAATTTTAGATGACAAAACTCTTCTGCTGGTTTATAAAGCTCTTGTTGAATCAATCCTAAGATATGGAACATTGTTATGGGGTGGTCTTTATAACAATCACTCGCTCTGCTCGCCGAAGGTGCTCCGCCCTTTGGACCCCGTCACTATGCCGGTAGATCCTTCACTGGGTATCCGTTTAGAAAACAAAAGATTTTTTTCGGAAACCTTGTATCGTTAGCTGATTTTGAACGATTCACTCGGTATACTATGCTGATTCTAGGGTGGAATTCTATAAGATTTTTTTCCTAGAACATACCGTTTCGCCCTTGCTCACATGAAAATATTTGATGCAAATAACTTTCCAAGGCGACAAATCAAAGGCGGTCCTAGCCTTAAATTTCGAGGGGGTTCGCCGTTATGGGCTTCGAGTTTTTCTATGGGACCAAATAACAGATTACACCGATATCAAGCCTAACCTCTCAAAAATATTTATATTTAGATATTCATATGAATATTTATATAAGGCGTAAAACTTTGCTTCCGCCGTTTTGCAATAGATGGCTGTAACGGTAAGTGGTAGTAGAAATAAATATATCGTAGATGTCATACAATAAGTTTAGGTATTTGTGAACATAACGCCATCGACATGTTAGTCGATTTGTGTCTACATCATAAAGTTATTCACGATTAACCATGTCAGCTTACGGGCCAAATTCTCGTCATTTGCGGAAGGTTTTAATTTTCTACTAAAATATGGAGAAATCTGCGGCTGAGGTACATCGAATGCTTTCAAATACCTATAGTGAGACCGATATTGGTGGAAGAACGTAACAAGAGTGGTTTCAACGCTTCAACAATGGTAATTTTGATGTCGAAGACAATCATCGCGGTGGAAGAGGGAAGGTTTTTGAAGATGCAGAATTGGAGGCAATAATTGATCAAAACTCATGTCGAACGCAACATTAATTGACAGGATCAATAGGAGTGAAACTGAAAGCCATTTCAAAACGCCTGAAAGTCATAGGAATGATTCAGAAACAAGGAAATTGGGTGCGGTACGAGTTGAAGCCGCGAGGTGTTTGAACGGCGTTCATTTTCTTGTGAACAGCTATTAGCAAGGCAAAGACGAAAGGGTTTCTGGATCGGATTGAGACTGGAGACGAAATATGGATTCATTACGATAATCCCAAGTGCATAAAATCATGAGGATATCCCGACCATGCTTCCATATCGACGGCCAAACCGAATATTCACGGTTCTAAGGTCATGATCAGTATTTGGTGGGACCAGCTCAGCGTATTTTATTATGACTGAAAGAATCACAGGCGATCGTTATCGAACGCAATTAATGCGTTCATGCCGAACATTGAAAGACAAACTGCCGCAATACAACGAGAGAGAAGATGAATTGATTTTACTGCATGACAATGCTCGACCCCATGTTGCGAAAGTAGTCAAGATATACTTGGAAACGTTGAAATGGAAATTCCTACCCACCCTACGTATTCTCCAGACGTTGCTTCCACGGACTATCACTTGTTTCGATCAATAGTACACGGCCTGGCTGACCACCACTTCCGATCTTATAAAGAAGTAAAAACTTGGGTCGATTCGTGGATCGCTTCAAAAGATGACCAGTTTTTTCAATTCGTACGCTGTCCGAAAGATGGGAGAAAGTAGTGACCAGCGATGGGCAATACTTTGAATTATAAATGTATAACCAGTTTTTTACGATAAAGCCTCGAATTTCGCAAAAAAAGTTGTACCCTTATGTATTTGTTGTATTATAATATCATTATTTACTTATCAGGGTTTTAACCATTCAGGTAGAAATTAAAAAAATAATTAAATAGTAAATCCATTGTTTGATATGAAAAAAAGAAGAAAATTGGCAACTATAACACAAAATCTAATTTGTTCTTTAAAACTTTGAACCCTTTGAAAACCTTGTAATCACAGCGTCCTCGTCAACATCAATGTCCTCATGAATGTTCAGGAGGACAAAATACTCCATAAAAATGAAAGCAAACTACAAAATATGTCGTTTTCCACTGAATTTTGTCATCTGAATCTTATTATTTCTCACACCAAAATACCTCAGCGATATATATCGATATTTTACTCTAACATATTTCGATAGTGTCAGAAAATATCGATACAATATATATATATATCGATAGTTTTCTGACCTTTGCCCATACCTAGTGTGGATTTGCCGAACGCAGTCAGTAACCGTAACGATTTCATCATAACCATAGACAAAGATTTCTCTATGATCATAACTGTCAGTCAGACGCATGTCATGCTTTTTTAAATCTTGTTGAAATATAAATCGTATATTGTATTCTTTAATAATGAATAGAGAATAACCGATATCAACCAAATTCTCAGATCTCATTTCTCCAGAAATGGCAATTTCTTTCTTTGAAGATTTCGGGAGAAATGAATAATCAAAATGTGAGCGTTATTATCAGTCTTTCAAGAAGGTTGGTTATTCATGCTTATCGATTTGTAGAAAAATTTCAGAGAATATTGGATGATAATATAATCCCAACATTCAGATTTCAAATTAGCACATTTCTTCTATATAGAGACATGTATGATTCATAAGTCCAAATTTAATCAATGATTGGGTTGGAAAATTGACAAAAAAAGTTTGTTAGTCAAGTTGTAATCCTTTTTATGGTTCTTTTTTTGTTTATTCAATAGTTGCAATACAAAATTATTAGCACATTATTCTCTGAATTTCAACATTGAAAGAAAATTTGTCATTTTATGTCTTGCCGATGAAAATATTGATATTCTTGTCAATTCAAAATGAATAATAGAGATACTTTGAGAGCTATCATTCCATTGGATATTTACTTGTTTGCCTTGAAATGAAGTTACAATTGAATCAATGATAGAAATACTTCAAACCTATCATTTTCAGTTTTGATAATTATTGAATTCACATAATCATTCGATAAGATCTATGAAAAGACCTACAGTAAAATTTTTGTTTCAGGAATATTCAGTGTAGCTATAATAAACTGCAAAGAGGCAAAATGAATAGATCTACCTTTCAAAAACCCATGGCTTATGTTGCCTCACAAGCAATCGTAATATCATATCTAGGTGTAATATCTTTGAGAAATCAGGTTATAAGAAGTCTCTCATTTCCAAGGTTCATCAATACTTTTTTCAGTTGAGCAACAAATTATTCTTCTTTTCCATAATTTATTAAGAAAGACGATATATGATCAACAATTATATAGGGTGTATATATTAAGAATACAAGGAAGGTGGGAAGGACACCTTTTGAAATCTAAAAATTTGGTTAATAGTAGGTTATTTTTCATAATTTATAAAATAATACAATATATAATTTGCAATTATATAGGTTGCATAGATTTAGAATACCAAATAGTGTATTCTAGAGAGAGCCCCTATTGAATAGAAGGTACTCTTCATAATTTATAAACGAATACAATATACTATTAATAATTGCTACAATTCGAAAGACCAATTGGACATTCCTGAAGAACTAAGGCGTTTTTAGAATCTGAAAATTGTATCAATGTATTTTGCATAGGTACTCTTCTGTTGCATATTTCTTGAAGGTATATGGACAAAAATAATTTTTGTGGGTTCTGGTGAACGATCAAAGGGATACAGCATATAGGTAACAATGCCATTAGTACCAGTCGAGATGTAGTTATCATAGAAAATGATATAGAAAAAGCTAGTGATGAAATGAATGATGATAATGTCTATATATCAGATGTCCAAATACCAGTACTAATCAGGAATTGAGAAGATCGAAATGAGGATTAAAAACAAAGAAAGTTCAAGATCACATAATTTACATATATGTTTCAGAAAATTGAGGAGATAGGAGATACATTGAAGATCTAGTTACTGTTGACGAAGCCTTATCTAGATTGGACGGAGAACAATGGAAGGTAGCGATGGAGGAAGAATATGATACGTTCATCAGGAATAATTCCATGTTAAATTGCAGAACTTCCTGAAATGTATTGGACTCTAACTGGGTGTTTAAGAAAAAGCTTAATAGTGATGGTTCGCTACGTTATAGAGCAAGCTTGTAGCTCTGCGTTTCACTCAGAAGTAAATTGAACAGGGCAATTTATGTCCTATATAGTAAATAAAATTTTGACAGATATTAGTTACAAAAGATCAACAATTGAGCATTGTATTTACATAAAATCAAAAAATAACTTACCAACTGTTGTTGCATTGTACGTGGATGACTTTTTCGTTTTAACTAATGTTAATTCTAAATGAATATAATATCTGATAGAAAATTCAAGTGATAATTTTATCATAAAGAATTTAGGGAAAGCTAAAAAATGTTTAGGGATGAATATCACTAGAAATTATGAGAAAGGTAGTATAGTAATTGTTTATATTCTTCAAATATGTATTGCAATAATTGAACATGTCTGATTGTAACCATATGAAAACTCCTTTGAGAACCAAATTGAAATTTGATTCAACAGAAGAGAGTTGTAATGATGAACCATATAAGAAATGAATAGGTTTATTAAGGTCTTTAGCAATATTAACTAGTCCTGATATAGCATACTCTGTTAATCCCTTGAGTCAAGTTAATAATTATCTCATTATTGAACACTGGAAGAGTGCAAAACTCATTTCAACATGCAAGTAAATGAAGATCATTGTTCAATTTTCACTTCAGTCAGTAGGACCTGTGTTTGAAATGACTGCCTCGGTACTAAAATTGTATCAGCCAATACTATTGACCCATGTTGGTGGGTTCGATAACTACACTGATTTGATTTTTTTCAAATGTTAACTTTGGATTTGAATCAATTAATAATTTAATTTTTACCAAAATTAAAAGCAATGAATAAATCAGTAGGATAACATTTTCGAACTGGCCATAGAGCACCTATTCCTATAACGATTGAAAGATTGGAAACTTTAGTGAACAAATAGGTATATACATTTTTATAAAAGTTTGATCATTCATTCATGACATGGAAAGTTTTAATAAATAGTTACTTTTTAAAGCATTTTATACCTACATTGAATTGCTGGAAAATTGAATTTCAATTTCGAAAGTAACTGCCATGTTGAAATTTGTCATATACTGAATGATCCTTCATATTTTATTTTTGTCGTAACATTTCGACTAGTATTTCAAGTGAAAAATTTAAACTGATTTTATATATGTATAGTATAGCTATAAATGAACAACCTAAAAAGATACAGAATGAAAAGACTTGCTTTTCAAATACCCATGGCTTATGTTACCTCATAAGCAATTGTAATATCATATCTAGGTAGAACCTTTTTTCAGAAATCAGGTTATAAGTTTGAGAGTCTCTTAATTTCCAAGGTTTCAGTTGAACGGCAAATAATATTATGATAATATAACAGGGTATATACAGGGTCTTTCACGAGGAACCTCACCCATATTTATACGGGAAACTACTGAACGTATTTTCATGAAATTCAGCACTCATAAGTATTTCACGATGCTGATGAAATCTAAAATATTTTCAAGGCATGAGCACCTCCGGTTTTTCCGGAAATGACGTCAACTTCCGTTTTTCAAATTAGAACACCATTTTTTTATTGCAGAAATAGATTCCTTAGAAAATGGTTCAAATAACAGTTCCTGAAAATTTCATCTTTTTGGCGTGAAGGAAAAAGAAATAGCTGAAAATTCAAGACGAAAAACAGTTTTTTGTGAATAACTCAGAAAATATTCACTTTAGGGCAAGGGTGTGATGCATACACTCACATTATTTTTTAACGTAGATTCAATATCTGCCATAAAAAAATGGGGTTCTAATTTGAAAAAATTGATTTTTCACGATTTTTCACCCCTTATTTTGAAAGCGATTTTTTTCACCCCCTGTATCATGAATCGCGATTTCGATTTTTAAAGTGGATACATCAATCTTACATCTTGAAAAATCCCAAAAATGAAAATTTTTCATCCAAAAACCTCGAAGTTATTCTTGTTTCAGCGGAGCTCTATTTTCGATTTTTTTTCGAATTTTCCCGCTCAGAAAGAATTTTCCAACCAAAACTGAAAAATGTTACATCAAAATAACTTGAAATTTTCTAAGGAATCTATTTCTGCAATAAAAAAATGGTGTTCTAATTTGAAAAACGGAAGTTGACGTCATTTCCGGAAAAACCGGAGGTGCTCATGCCTTGAAAATATTTTAGATTTCATCAGCATCGTGAAATACTTATAAGTGCTGAATTTCATGAAAATACGTTCAGTAGTTTCCCGTATAAATATGGGTGAGGTTCCTCGTGAAAGACCCTGTATAGTTGGAATTATTTGTATGAAAGATTTCACAACGATTTGATTTTTTCATTATAAATTCAACAGCACTGCACTCGAATTACTCAAAAACGGATAGGTCACTTATATTCTGCACTCTTCAGTAGTAAAAGTGTATATTTTAGATATCCAAAAAACACATGGAAATTTTTGAATGTCATCTGACTAACTTGGCTCTTTTTCCAGTAATAAATCCAATTGTGAATTATCTATAAGGAGTTTTTCATACTGTTTCATGGTAGCACAACTTTCACTCCAATCCAAGACTGAATTGACTGGGTGATTCATGTTTATTTAAAATTTACAATTTACGAATACCGGTATTCCTATTGATGATCAGATGAAACTTCTGTTCTCTTTTGTAGTTCCATCTTCTGTCGCAATAGATTCAAATTCTCACGAAAGAGAATGTTGTTTTATAGTTTGTGGAAAATAAGGAAAAATTCCTGAAATAAAGTAACATTCATCCAATTGAATCAATAACACAAACCCTTCAAACGAACCTGAACTGAGGAAAATGCATTCGATGATATCAATGTTCATTTCCAAATTTTGACAAATATCTATCGAATTTTTGATTCGCCGAAGATTTTGCATTTGATCTGTCGGCATTTATTTAAATATTAAATAACAATTTCGGAAACTGCAAATTTTCTCAAGAACTTTCATATATCAAAATGGAATATCGTCGGCTGAGAGTGTAAATCTGCTATGTCCATAATGAACAATTTTACAGGAGACCAAAAAAACCGTACAGTAAGTGTTATAATAATAATAAGAGAGTCTATTCATGAAAGTATATTCAATAAACTCTATTGAATCCATTCAATAAACTCTATTGAACTCAAAGCGTGAAATTGGGACAATTTTTCAACAACTTTCCACCTATGAATAACTTGAACAAAAGTAGCTATGATGAAAATTGCTCCTCATTGTATTCTCTCTACTATAAGATAGATGAAAAACCATCATTGATGAAAACTATTCACCAATTCAAATTCAGAAAATATAAACTTCTACTTCGTTGAATTCATCTCCTGTGCCAACCCAAGTTATTCCCCTGCAACTGACCAGTCCATCGAAAAGATTTCAATTTCCTGTTGCCTATTTAGGTCTCGATATTCAGCTTTCCGGGAGTATTACATTGTCCGATTCCGAAATCATTTTCTCCTTGAAGCTTCGAAAGATTGCAATGCTAGATGCAGACATCGAAGGAACTTCCTTTTCATTGTCAGTATTTCATTTCACAGAAAAAAAATCGTTAGGTCTTTCTCTGTATAAATATATAGTCACCTAGATGTACAACTAATATTTAATCCATATGATTTTCACTTAGTCTTAACCATAAAAAATACTTGTATAAATGTGTTAGCTGTTGGGATATTAGTTTTTGAGATAGGGCATTTTGACTGAATCAACTTTTATTACTTCGAAACAAATAGATGAAAGGGAATTTCGTATTCCGTATATCTTTTTGGCAGAAAAAAAACCTGTTAAAGCCAAAGGCTCGGCTTAATAAGCATTGTTTGTACTCTGCTCCAAGAAAAACAACAGTAAAAAAGTGGTTTGCTCAGTTCAAACGAGGCGAAATGAGTACCGAGACGATGCACGCCTCAAAAAGGCTGTTTCCGATAGAAAGAAAGCCCACATCATTTTGGATTACCGTGAAGAGAAGTTAATCGGAATACCTGAGACTTCGAAGATATCGACGAAACGTGATGGACATATCGGAAATGAATAATTGGGTCTGCGAAAGCTCTATTCAAATAGGATGCTTCGCGAACACACAATCGGCCAAAAACTACAACGAATTGATGATTTTGAGCAGTGTTTGGAGCTATCGTAATAAAGCTGAACTTTTGCGACGACATATAACAATGAATAATAATAATAATAATAATAAGAATACCTACCGCGGTAGCGGTAGGTGAATCCCTAGCGATTAACCTATCAGGAGAGTTGCATCGACTCCTGCCCACCGCAGATTCTAGGAGCTCCCTGACCCGGAAAGCTGAAACCTGTCGAAGGGTCCCTGTCCAGGGTAACGGACGAAGCCGTGTGGAAAGCAGCTCAAGAATTCTCCCACCGTAGCTCTGCGGATCGTAAAAAGCGATCAAAGGCCGTCTCCCCCACGACACGGAGGAACCCATGAATGATGGTGAATTTGAGGAATAGGAATATAGAGTCGCTGCCTGAGGTTTGTAAGGGCGTGTCTGGAGCCGGCGGTGGACATGACAGTATGCGGGACGTCGGTGACAGAGTGCTGAGGAGACGGGCGTCTGTCGAACAAAATGCTACGCCTCCACAATCGCAACATTCTAGGAGAAGAATAACACGAGTTTCTCCGACCGCTGAAGCTGCTGCGCAGGATCCCCAACCAGTACTTACCCAAGCAGGTCTACCAAGAAGTTGCATGAAATGGACAAGTTCGATAAATGAAACGATCATGCGCATATATTATGTAGTAACTAATATGGAAGAGGATAAAATAGGCTACCGGCAAAAATTATTTGCAGAATTCCACAGAAACTATCCCGAACTACAAGTTTCTGAGTAAAGAGTAGCCGACCAATACCGGGTGATATTGAGAAATAAACTTGTACCCGATAGAGACTTAACACCATAAAAAATGAAGTCCAACTGAGGCTACAGAAAAGGAACCTCACCAACAACGAAACGACAATTGAAGAAAACTACGATTGTGCTGAAAACCAACACAACATCAATGCACAAATGAACTCTGAGGAACAAAACAACGCAGATGTGATATAATATATATGCTGCCCCCGTCGAAAATCCAGAAGACCAAAGAGAACTACTGGAGCGATTATTTGCCACAATGAATAGATGCGTTATAGATTTTGAAGGCACAGATCCATTGAGACGACCGATTTTGCCAAGATTGAGGACATCCAAGAAACTATCTCATCTTCTGGCCATGACCAACAAGGAGATTATACCCATGTATCTTTCTGACTACCATGATCTCGAATCATTACACCTCATCAAATACTGTGCAGCATTTTCAATAGCAACAGTGCTAGGTGTGAAGCCAAAACTACTCAGCAGTGCAAAATGTAGTTCGTGAGCAGTGCTCATCACTACGCTTAGGCACATTCACATTATTGCCAGGAGTTGGGACGACATATAGCGTCAGCCGCGAATGCTGACAAAGGGCCAAAATTATTCCGAGATGCACAGAAATCGGCCATTCTGAGATCCGGGGACTCAAGAACAGATAGACCGTAAATGACCCTGAGGTCACTAAACAAGGGACAGTTTCTAAGGATGTGGTCGCTGAACTGTGGGCGACCACATGGACAATATTCCTCTTCGACCACACCCAGCCTGAACAGATTACCTTTGAAGGGACCATGGTCTGAAATAAAACAGGCCAGAGGGAAACTTGGGCGGAACCAAGGGTTGTTGGAAATAAAATGAACAGAGGGGATCCAGTCGAAGGTACAACGACCCGAGTCAGACGTCTCCCAGTCCGACTGCCAACAAGAGAAGAAATGGCGCAGTGACACATCCATGGACCGACGGATCGTAGAGGCCCTACCAGGATCGTCCAAGGACACGGATGGAATGTAGAGCTCTCCGAAACGAAATTCAAATCCTCTCCTCAGAAAATAAGCTGCAGCCCGATGAACGACGTTGTTAGGATCTTAATCTTATCATTATAACGCATGTCTCTTTTGTACATATGTATGTAACTTGATTTATAGGAAGATGTAATTCAGTTCAAAAATAAACCAGCACCCTCAACAGGTCTTTGATTAATTATCAAGTTTATTCTAAACGTAACATGGCGCAGTCGGTATTAGGATTTGTTTCAAATTGATTCGAATTCTAATTTAAGTGTACTACAAAAAATTAAAAATTTAAGTAGTGAAAATTGTGGTCAAATGACAGAAGAATCGAAGAATCCAAAAACAGAAACGTCATCATCATCTTCGTATCAATCAATTCAACATTCAAGAATGAACACCAATGTGAAAATTCCATCAGAAATGAATTTCAACGGAAATCTAGCCAACAATTATCGATTCTTCAAACAAAAATTCGAAATTTATTTGAATGCATCAAGACAAACGAATTTGGACTCGAAGTATAAAGCAGCATTATTTTTGAATGTGGTTGGTGATAATGCACTCGCTATTTATAATAATTTTCCATCAAATGAAAACAATGAAGAAAATTACGAAGATCTCATCAATAAATTCGACAAATATTTCTTGCCACACATCAATGTTACCTACGAACGACACATGTTTTTTCTACGAGATAACAAAGTGGAAGAAACAATCGACGAATATGTGAATGCACTGAGAGGACTGAGTTCCACATGTGAATTTGATAAATTAACCGATAGTTTAATTCGAGATCGTATTGTCATGCGAATCACAGACAGAAATTTGAAAGACACTAAGAATACCAAAGTTAGATCTTCAAACAGCAATAAATACGTGCAAAGCAGCAGAGCAATCACAAAATCAATTGGAAAAAATTTGTTCATCCCAGGAATTGAATGAAATGTCCAGAAGAAAATTTAAGATGAATAGAATTCAACAAACTGGAAACTATAAAAGGCCAACAACATCAAGAGCACAAGAGCATCCAATTCAATCGTATCAACAAAATCATGCAGGTCAGAAGAAACTATCAATCAACAAGAACCAACTTCAATTTCATCGCCAATGTCAACGATGTGGTCTACAACATCAACGTGGGAAATGTCCAGCATATAGAGCTAAGTGTAACAATTGTCATAAACTAAATCATTTTTTGAAAATGTGTAAATCTAAAAATATCAGTCTTTTAGAGAACAATACTCCAGAAGATTAATTTTTTCTAGGTTCTTTAGAAATATCTCATATTGCAGATAAAACTGAGTGGTATGAAAATTTGAAATTGAATCATTTTTTGAATGTTAAATTTAAATTAGATACAGGAGCAAAAGGTGTTAATATATTGCCATATTATGAATTTATAAAATTAAAAAATGTCAAACTAGAAAAATTTACCGGAAATATCAATACTTATGGAAATGAAACTTTAAGAATTTTGGGAATTTGTACATTAGAAACAAAATATAAAAACATCATTAAAAATGTAGACTTTTATGCAATGAATACTGATAAATGTGCAATATTAGGTTTACAAGAAATAATTAAATTCAAGATATTGACTGAAAATAATGAAGATAATAGTATTTCTGAAATATCAAACGAAAATAAAAATGAAAATTATGCTAAATTTTTTTCTAATTATAATGATCTGTTCACAGGTATCGGATGTTTGAAAGATGAGTATCACATAGACGTTGACCCAAATATAACTCCAATAATTCAACCAACGCGAAAAATTCCATTCAATCTTCACGAAAAACTGAAACAAAAACTTCAAGACTTCAAGAATTATCGGAGCCAACCGATTGGGTCAGCTCAATGGTGATCGTTCGTAAGCCCAATAATGATATAAGAATCTGCATTGACCCCAAGGACTTGAATAAAGCCAGAAAACGAGAAAATTTCCATGTGCCATCATTAGAAGAATTAACGTTCGAGTTATCAGGAGCTAAGTATTTCAGCACTCTAGATTGTAGTAACGGTTTTTGGCATGTTAAATTGGATGATCAAAGTAAGAAACTTACAACTTTCAATACTCCTTTCGGGAGATACTGTTTCAAAAGATTGCCATATGGTTTGCGTAATTCATCGGAAATATTTTTCAAACGTATAAGTGATTTATTTTCTTCGGTTAAAGGAATCAAAATTTATGTAGATGATATTTTAATATTTGCAAGAAGCATTGAGGAACATGACAAAATTTTAAAAATTGCATTGGGTATTTGTAGAAAAAATAATATTACACTGAACAAAAACAAATGTAAATTTGTCATTACCGATATCAAATACATGGGTCA
The DNA here is from genome assembly GCF_914767665.1 of Harmonia axyridis. NCBI lineage: Eukaryota > Metazoa > Arthropoda > Insecta > Coleoptera > Coccinellidae > Harmonia > Harmonia axyridis. Next base: position 15,905,174 of record NC_059506.1, read on the forward strand.
TATATTAACTTCTAGTGGAATAAAACCAGATGAAGAAAAAATTAAAGCCATTAAATTTTATAAAACTCCTCAGAATAAAAAAGACGTAGAAATCTTTTTAGGAATGATTACATATTCACAAAGATTAATTCCAAATGCATCTAGTATAACAGAACCGCTAAGAAATTTATTAAAATCAAATATCGAATTTCAATGGAATCGTGAACAACAAAATTCATTCGAATCGTTAAAAAATATTATTTCAAAAGAACCTATATAAGGATATTTTCAACCGAATGAAGACATAATAATATCATGTTATGCATCTTCAAAAGGTCTTGGTACTTGTATCAAACAGAAGAATAAAATAATTGCCTATGCATCAAGGTCCTTGACAGAATCTCAAGAATCTTATGCGCAAATAGAAAAAGAAATGCTCGCAGTAGTATTTAGTTGTGAAAAATTTCATCAATATTTATTTGCAAATGGAGATATCACTATTGAAACTGATCATCAACCATTAATATCAATTTTCTCAAAACCTCTTGTTAAAACACTTCCTCGATTGCAAAGAATGCTTTTGAAACTTCAACCTTACCAATTTGAATTAGTATATAAACCGGGGAAGGAATTGAAAATTGCTGATGCTTTATCAAGAGCCTATATTGATGAAGAATATAAATTAACAAAAGATATTGATTTGCATATTTGCTCAATAATAAAGAATTTACCTGTATCAGATTTAAAAATAGAAAAGATCAAACAAATAATCAAAACTGACAGTCACTTGCAAAATTTAGTTAAATTAATAAAAAATGGTTTTCCTAATAACAAAAAGAATTTAGAAAATGACATGAAAATTTATTGGACCTGAAGAGATGAATAAACTTTTATGGAAGGTTTAATATTCAAAGGTGACAAAATTTCAATACCGGAAGAATTAAGACCAGATACATTAAAACAATTACATATAGGACATATGGGTAAAGAAAAAATTAAAAACAGAGCTAGAGAACTAGTATTTTGGCCAGGTTTATCATTACAAATAGATAAATTGAGTGATTCTTATAAAACTTGTAACCTATATAGAAAACAAAATGTGAAAGAACCTCTAATTAATCATGATATTCCTAATGAGCCGTGGATTAAAGTTGGAATCGATTTATTCTACTTCAATAATAAAAATTATGTGTTAATGTTGGATTATTATTCTAAATTCATAGAAATATCTAATTTGAATATGAATACGACTACAAATAATATCATAACAAATTTAAAAAATATTTTCCCTAGACAAGGAATACCAAAAGAAGTTTGTTCGGATTCAGGTCCACAATTTACCTCTTCCGAATTTAAAACTTTTGCTAATAATTGGAATTTTAAGCATACTTTGTCAAGTCCACATCATCATCAGTCGAATGGAATGGTTGAAAGAGCAGTACAAATCTCTACATAGCGGTAATGATCCATTTTTGGCCTTACTAGAATATCGTAATACGCCATTATCGAATAATGTTGAAAGTCCATCACAACTTCTCAACAGCAGACGACTGAGAGGAATTCTACCTATTCTGGAAAAATCATTATCTCCAGAAGTTTATGATAGAAATAAAATAAAGAGTTTTCATAGGAAACGTTTATCAATGAGGAAATATTATAATAGAAATGCGAAATCACTGCCTAAATAAAAAATAAATCAAAAAGTATTAGTAAGAAATATTCTGAATAACAAATGGGAAGAAGGTATTGTTGTAGATTTACATAATGATAGATCGTATCTAGTGAAGTTAAAGACAAATGGCAATATTTTGAGACGGAATAGAAAATTCCTACGTCCAATACAGTATAATTATGGACATAATATTATAAAAATCGAAAAATAAAATAATATAGAAAATTGTAGAAATAAGAGCAATATCGGTAATTCAACAAATTCAGAAAATGAAGTCAATGCAGGTACTAGATCTAGTGGCAGAAAATAAAATATCCAAATTTCTTGAATATAAAAGATTTTACTTCTAAATCTTATGATTGAATTCAATGATTTATTATTGTGTATGACTAGTTTAAGTTTAGTATAGAATAGGAAAAATATTAGGATTACAGATGTAATTATAATTTGTTTTTGAATTATGGAAATTGAAAGTTTTATTTTTGTAATAAAAGAAGGGAGATGTTAGGATCTTAATCTTATCATTATAACGCATGTCTCTTTTGTACATATGTATGTAACTTGATTTATAGGAAGATGTAATTCAGATCAAAAATATACCCAGCACCCTCAACAGGTCTTTGATTAATTATCAAGTTTATTCTAAACGTAACAATAGTGTGCGAGTAAATTACCCGTCACAACTTGAAGAAAAGATGTGGCTGCAGTTCGATACGATCGAAAAATAAGGAGGAGGAAATGCCGCTGTGCCGAAAGAATGATCCGTCGGACATGGGAATGACCCAGGCGGTGATACCATGCGGAGGCGCAATAAGAAATTATTGGCAGAAAAATACCTTTATAGAAGATGATCAGAGACCGAACCTGATCACCTCCTAGTGCTCGTCGAATACGAAACAGCCCGGAAGCCACCACCTGGGTCTTTTGACGGAAGGCCTCAGCGTGAGGAATAAAAGTCAGGCCAGAGTCAACCACCACGCCAAGGTATCTATACTCCGATGACCAGCGAAACGAACCCATAGGGGATCGAACGTCTACGGTCAAGTGAGCCCCTCAACAGCACTGCCACAGACTTGCCCTGGGAGATGGAAAGCCTGTTACGGCTAAGCCACTCAAGCACCAAATCAATAAGGCGCTGAAGGGCTTCTTCGAGCAAGCGCCGGCTGTCAGCGCTAACAACCAGGGTTAGATCGTCTGCATACGCTATGGCAAGGCCACAGTCTCCCGCCACGAGAAATAGCAGCTCATCAAAAACCAGATTCCAAAGAGAAGGTCCCAGAATGGAACCTTGGGGGCAGCCTTGGGACAAAGCACGTCGAAGGAAAACCGACTGGCGGGAAGAAGTGACCTGCCGGCCAGAAAGATAGCTCTCGAGCAGACGCAACTGATTCAGAGGAACCCCAACCAACCGAGAACGACGGAGGATGCAAGGCCACCAAAGATTATCAAAGGCACCATCAATGTCTAAAAATAAAGCAGCCGCATATTTACCCGGGGAATTCCGGGCAAAGTCGACTAGTTTAAGAACAGCATCCTCCGTAGAGAGGCCAGGCCTGAATCCGAACCGAAGAGGGGAGGACTTATCAGGATCAAGTAAGACCCGAGCAAGTCGAGAAAGCATCAGTCGCTCAAGGGCCTAAAATCGAAAGCAGGCCTATAGGACGGTAAGACTTTGGATCCTGTAGAGGGCGCTCCCTAGACTTCAAAAGAAGACAGACCGAGGCTTCCTTCCAACTGTCGGGAAAATGTCCAGTGAGCACACAGCAGTTGTACAGGGTGGGCAAATTTCGATGTTTTAGCACTACAACTTTTGAACCAGAGGAGATAGACAAAATCTGATACCCACTTCTCGATCTCTTTTTCTGAGAAACTAACAAGGGTAGTTTTCATTTTTGGCCACCTTCTTTTGTTTTCGAGTTATAAGTGAAAATTGGAAAAATGGCGAAATCGAAAAACATTTATATCTCCGCTAATACTGATGATAGAGCTCTGAAATTAAAACATTATACAGGCACTTTTTTACGTAGAATCCAGTGGCGTGCTCGTATTTTCAAAAGGGTTTTTAATTACGAAGCTATGAACCAAAGTTATGTTTTTTTAAATGGGAACACTAGATTTTTGTGCCATTTTCTGAAAGCTTAATTTTTCCTGATTTCAAAAATATATAACATCGTATGATTCGTATCAAAATGAATAACAGAAAATGGTCAAAAACCTTTTTTTCCTTAATAGTCTCAATATTTCTATGGTTTCAACTGTTGATGGGCCTTCCTATAACAAGAGCAGTGTCCTTCCGTCAATCTGATTATTTCTATGCTTTTCACTTATTTCTACGAAATTCGAATCTATATTCATTTTATACAAATAGTTTCGAAAAGATAAACGAACTTGGAAAAAGGTTCCTAGGTAGCTTGAACACAGTTTCAAATATTCATCTATTGAAATATCGAGAAGAGGTGTCGACTGTGCATTGTGCAATTGTTGTCATTATTAGGTAAAATATTATTTCTTGTTTGTCCCTTCGTAATTAAAATGTTGAGTTCAATCAGATATGCATTGTTTCATATGCTGTTTAAAATGGATTGGTACTTGTGCGTATTGATTCTGGAGACCTATGTAAATAATCTCCTGATACATGCATCTCATTACAACTCTTTCGATTGAAAAATTCGATTTGTGGTTTCTCCGTTATTTCCAAATCAATTTTTAGATAAAAAATTTATAAAACATATCTAGATTCGAATTTTGTAGAAATAAGTGAAAAGCATAGAAATAATCAGATTGACGGAAGGACACTGCTCTTGTTATAGAAAGCTCAATTTTTCTGTGTTCATCAACAGTTGAAACCATAGAAATATTGAGACTCTTAGGTGAAAAGAGGTTTTTGGCCATTTTCTATTATTTATATTGATCCGAACCATACGATGTTATATATTTTTGAAATCAGGAAAAATTGAGCTTTCAGAAAATGGCACAAAAATCTAGTGTTCCCATTTAAAAAAACATAACTTTTGGTCATAGCTTCGTAATTAAAAACACTTTTGAAAATACGAGCACGCCACTGGATTCTACGTAAAAAAGTGCCTGTATAATGTTTTAATTTCAGAGCTCTATCATGAGTATTAGCGGAGATATAACTGTTTTTCGATTTCGCCATTTTTCCAATTTTCGCTTATGACTCGAAAACAAAAGAAGGTGGCCAAAAACGAAAACTACCGTTTTAAGTTTCTCAGAAAAAGAGATCGAGAAGTGGGTATCAGATTTTGTCTATCTCCTCTGGTTCAAAAGTTGTAGTGCTAAAACATCGAAATTTGCCCACCCTGTACAGTGACAGCAGCAGGCCAGGTATCACCGACCACGCTCTGCGAAGTATCGGGCCTGTTATAAAATCCGGACCAGGAGCCCCGCGGTCAGGGGTAGCTGCAATAGCCGCATCGAGTTCCTCAAAAGTGAATTGGCGAATAGAGGATGGTGAGATTGTTGTAGAGACCGAAGTCAGCACGAACAGCAGCCTGAACCGCGGTGTCCTCGGATGGGTCATCTTGGGGAAAGAGTCGGTCTAAGATGACATCGACCGACTCTTGCAAGTCCTCAGTGAACGTACCGTGAAGCCAAAACCTAACAGTCAGCAACCAGCCAGAGAAAAACAACAAAATAAACCACATTGTCAAAAAAAGATAGAAGACAAAGTTCATAGCATTCGCCAAGATATTGGGAGGCTCACCCAATTTGCAAAAGGTTCGCCGTCTAGAAAATTACAAAACATGGTGAATATAATAATGGATCGTCACCGGCAACATACAACGTACGATCCAAATAATGAAAATGCTCAACAAATTTTAGACACACTAATACAAAAACTTAGTGTGTACTCCGAAAGACTCAGAAGATACAATGAGAGCTATAGAAGAAAACAGGATAATATGAATTTTGAAAACTCTGAAAGAAAATTCTATAGAATGTTAAAAAATAATATATCAGCAACACCAGGAAGTTATCCAACCGTCGAGGATATTGAGAATTTTTGGACAGATCAACTGGCTACACCAAACCCTACAACTCTCAGGCTGATTGGATAAGAAGTGAAGAGAAATCCTGTGAGACAATAGAACACATGCCGCATAACGCAGTTTCTATAGAAGAATTCCATGAAATATTGAAAAACACACACAATTGGAAATCACCCGGCCCAGATGGAATCCACAAATTTTGGTTGAACAAATTTTGTTGTATACACGGCAGGCTAGTTGAAACCATAAATGGTGTTATAAGTAATACAACGGAAATGCCCAAATTTTTAACAACAGGGACCACTTACCTCTTACCGAAGGAATTGCAACACACAGCGGATCCATCAAAATACAAACCAATTGCATGTCTACCAACAATATATAAAATCATCACATCATATATAGCATCTCGTATCTGCAAACATTGCGAGACAAATAATATAATGACAGCACAGCAGAAAGGATCTTCCAAGAATGCACTAGGATCGAAGGAACTGCTGATAATAGATTCCATCATATGCAACCAAGCCTTCAAAAAACACAGAAATATTTTTATGACATATTTTGACTATAACAAGGCCTTCGACTCTATTCCACATGGGTGGCTGACAAAAATTTTGGAAATATACAAGATCGATCCAATTACAATAAACTTTCTGAAGTATGCAATGTGCAACTGGAGAACGAATATCGAACTCTCTACGGCGAACATAACTACTAAAGAGATTCTAATAAGAGGGAGAATTTTCCAAGGAGATTCATTGAGTCCCTTATGGTTCTGCTTGGCGCTTGACCCCCTTTCTAAACAACTGAATGCTACTGAAAAAGGTTTCAATAGCAAAGGAAATAGAACTACTGTTGCACTCAATCATTCGCTATACATGGATAAACTAAAACATATAACAGGCAACAAAAACCACTTGTAAATTATGGTCGAAATGGTGGAAAATTTTTCGAAAGACGTGGGGATGAATTTGGATTGGACAAGTGACGTACTATTAGCGTAGTGCGTGGAAAAATCTAAGATGAACCGATAGCTCTCTCCAATGGACAGGAGATAGAAGCAATGAAATCGAACGATCTTTATAAATACCTAGGAATGAATCAAAATCGACGAATAAACCATCAAAGAATGAAGGAAGATTAACAACTGAGTGCATTAGGAGAATCAACAAAATTTTAAAAACAAACCTCAACAGCAAGAACATGACGACAGCTATCAATACATATGCATGTTCAATTCTTACATACTCTTTCGGTATCATTCCATGGACCAAAACAGATATAGAAAACCTGCAACCCAAAATGAGAACCTTGATGACGAAAGCACACAAGCACCATCCGAAAAGTAGCATTGAGAGGACGACACTGCCGAGGAACAAAGCAGGCAGAGGTCTGCTAGACATCATGGAACTTGCCCATGGGGCAAATTGAATGCCTACGAACATACTTCAAAGACAAATCAGGCATGTCAGAGATCTACAAAGTACTGAACGACGAATCAACACCTTCACAACTGCACAAGGAGCAATTGTCATACAACCACCAGACAATCCAAGAAAAACTGCAAAGATGGAGAGAAAAGCCCCTACATGGACGACATTTCAACGAGGTGAACCAGGATCATGTCGACATTGAAGCGTCGAACTATTGGCTCACACTAGGTGCGATGTATCCAGAAACGGAAGGATTTCTTTTAGCCATCCAAGATCAAGTGATCTCAACAAGAAATTACTGCAAGCATATCATAAAGTATCGAACTATTACTGACGATCGATGCCGTTATGGGTGTCCAACGAATGAGACAATCCAACATATCACGGGAGGATGTCAAATGTTTGCAGGAAATGAATATAAAGGGAGGCACGATGCAGCAGGAAAGATAATACACCAAGAAATGACAACTAAATTAACACTAATTCATTCTGAAAAAGTGCCATACTACAAGTACCGACCGAAAACCATCCTGGAAAACAAACGCTTTAAACTGTACTGGGATCGTGCAGTTTTGACTGATAAAACAGTACCTCACAACAGGCCAGATATATTGCTAGTTGATAAACATCAAAAGGCGGCAATACTCATCGACGTATCAATACCTAATAACAACAACATGCGTCAAAAAGAGGTCGAAAAAATTTCAAAATATAAGGACCTCGAATTTCAGATAAAATGCCAGTGGGGAATGATATCAACGAGAACTATTCCAATTATCATCTCAACAACAGGAATAGTACCCAAAAATCTGAAGAGAAGCGTATGGCGTTTGAAGCGTAAACACGTATTGTAACTGCTGCGCTTAGTTTCGAATATTATTGAAGTATTTCCAAAGGGGACTTTCATTTGAGTTTCTCAAGTTTCTGACTAAAATGGGTGGTACAAGACGAAACCCTTAGATCGAAGACACACTGAATATCAGTGGTAGAATGGCCGAAATGGAAACCAAATTCCAAAAAGGACTAGACAAACTGCGTGAGGACTACATTGTGCAGAACTCCTCCACGCCGAAACAAAAAATCCAGCAGATTTTGAAGAAAAGCTGAAACAATTCGAAAACAAAATCAAGAAAGAAATAAAAAATTTGAAGGATGAAATACAATTGATTCATTCCAGAGTGCAGAAGGCTGAACAAAACTTCGAAAAAATTGTTAACGAAAACAACCGTAGGAAAATAATATTGAGGGGCATTCCTGAGAAGGAAAAAACGAAGAAAATGACAGGGGAATTGTTAAATATATTCAACAATAACATGAATCTGAACATTCAAAGAATTGAAATAGTCACCTGTCATCGTCTCCAAAAAAACGATAACAAACAGAAGGAAAACAAACCGTCACCAGTTGTTGTAGAATTTGTCACCCAGTGACGGCGAGATGAAGTCTTCTACAATAAAAGACGACTGAAAGGATCCAATTTTTCGATCACCGAAGTGCTGACGAGGACAGAAATCCAACTATTCCAGAAGGCGCGAGAGATTTTTGGGAGGAACTCCTGGACAAATAGGGGTAAAGTCTTTATATAACATGATAACAAAAAAAATACATGTTCTTGAGGAAAGTCAGTTGCATTTATTGAATTGACAGCGGAGTGGGAGCCTGAACTGTTTATTTGTTTCTCATATTTTTTTTTAAACTGAGTTTTTTGTAATTTTTGTTGTAAAACTGCGTCTGTGTTCGCTTTTTCTTTCAATTTCTGGTTATTATTTTTTTTTTCACACACGGTGAACAATTGAAGTAACTAAACCTCAACCGCAAACGAATCATTTGCATCAACAGAATCATAAAATAGTACCTATAATAATTCTTCCTATCACATATTAATGAAAAATCACAACTCCAAACTTGGACATATTGATATAAGGTCTTTACTTCCAAGTCTTGAGGATTTTAAACAGTGCATTGCCACAAATGATTTTGACTTTGTAAGAGTATCGGAAACCTGGCTCAGTGATCTTACAAACTACGAGGACATCAAAATTAACGGTTATGAGAGTGTATATCAAAGCAAACATGGTAGAGGTGGAGGCGTGGGATTGGTTATTAAGAATTGCTATAATTTTACGAGAATAGAAAATGAATATACTAAAAACTCCAACTCTGAGCAAGTTTGGATACATATTCGCGTCGATAAGGCAGATTTCATTCTGGGTTGTATATATAAACCCTCCACACTACAACCAGTCTGCCTTTTTAAGAGACTTCGATGATATTTTGGCCTCGTTCGCACCTTTATATGACAGAATTTGTTGTGTTGGAGACTTTAATTTAAATTATATGAATTTCTCATCGAAGGATGTCATGGAGTTCAACTGTTTGTTGAATTCCATGGGATTGTCGCAAGTTATCACTTTTCCGACTAGAATAACTTCACAAACTGAAACTTTAATTGATTCAATCATCCTATCTGACAATATAGAAATTGTCAAATGTGACACTATACCGTCAATGTTTTCAGATCACGAATTTATCTTCTATGAGTTTCAGTCGCCCGCTGTGAGAAAGGAAGTAGTATACAGGGAATGTAGAAGTTATAATGATATCAACATACATCAGTTCGACCAAGATTTGCGCTCCATTCCATGGCGCAACATTTACGATATTGATAATGCCGGTTGACTTCATAAATGAGAATATGAACATACTGCTTGTCTTACATGCACCGAAAAAAATGATTAGACTATCAAAGCCGAAAAAACAACCTTGGCTTCAAAATGTTAATTATTTAATGAAACTACGCGATAAGGCTTTGAGTAAATATAAAAAGCACCGAACTGAAGAAAATCGAGCCTATTATAAATCGATGAGAAACTTAACTTCCTCAACAATTGAACGGGAAAGAAAAGCTTTTCTACGAGAAAAATTATCAGTCAATAATAACTTCTGGCGAGATTTAAGGTACTTTTGCGGTAATTCTAAAGGTGGCCACACACGGTTACCAGGCAGTTTGGGAAACCCTAATGGGGTAAACCAGGCATTTGTTTCGTCAATTCCAGATAGTCTGGTTGATCTGAGCGATACCATAAGATTCTATTCCCAAAATAGAAAAGAATCGCTGAACTCCTTGCTCGGAAATTGATGTGCTCAAAATTATTTCACAAATAAAATCCAAGGCGTGTGGTGTTGACGGCATCAATATCTATGTGCTGAATTTGTGCACTCCCTTCATCCTCCCATATATCACTCACCTCATAAACTATTGCATTACTAACTCGGTATACCCAACAGAATGGAAAAAAGCCTTAGTAATCCCCAAACCAAAAATAGCTTCTCCTAAAGACTACAGTGACCTGAGGCCTATAAGCATCTTACCTTGTCTGTCGAAAATACTGGAGAAAATAATTTATGAACAACTAATAAAACACATCACAAACAACAGTATTCTTCCTGAAACGCAATCCGGCTTTCGTAAATTTCACAATTGCTCTACTACACTTGCTGATATTACGGACGATATTCTTCATGCTACTGATAGCAACAAACTCAGTCTACTTGTTTTCCTGAACTATAGCAGAGCCTTCGACACCCTCAATCGTCCACTATTACTAGCAATACTCCACTATATAGGCCTTGACGAAGACGCGGTTTCATTTTTCGAAAGTTACTTTGATGGTAGAACTCAGAGAGTTATGATAGACGGGGAATTATCTGGAGAACTGTCAGTGACGAGAGGAGTTGCTCAGGGATCCATGCTCGGAGCAATTCTATATGCAGTGTATACTTCTAGGCAGGCTGACTCTTTCAGCAGGTGCAAGGTCCATTTCTATGCCTATGATACACAAGTACTAATATCCTTCGACAAAGCGAAGCTAATGAGGCCTGTATTTTGTTGAACTCTGAGCTTGGAAAACTTGTAGAATACTCCTCCCTGCACCACCTCCATCTCAATCACGAGAAGTGTGGTGCCTTACTTTTTGGTCCCAAAAACTACTTGGAACAAGTAAGCACGATTATAGACATAAAAATTAGAGATAAAAGTAGAAAAATTGAAAACAGCAAACGTAACTTGGGACTCATATTGGACAATAAACTCAGATTTGATGATCACATCTCGAGCTGCATACGTCGCGCCTATTTTAAGATGAGAATGCTATACCGTTATCGTCATGATATACCACAGAAACAAAAAAAGTTACTATGTGACTCTCTTATTTTGTCTACATTTAACTTTGGGGACGTGGTGTATGGAGATTGCTTAACCGAAATTACTAAAAGTAGAATTCAAAAAGTTCAAAACTCTTGTTTACGATTCATATATGGAATCAGAAAATATGAAAGGATCTCATACAGGCTGAGGGAGATAGGGTGGTTGAATATGAATTTCCGGAGAAAGCTACATTCGGCATGTTTCTACCATAATGTCGTGAAGAATAAACTACCTTGCTACCTACATCGAAAAATAATTTATAGGACCGATGTTGACAATATTAATGTGGAAGCACTAATCCCAGAATTGAGTGTTAACTCTCAACGGTTAGAGCGTCGGACTAGTAATTCGGAGTTTGCGGGTTCTAGCCCTGCTCGGGGGGGTACTTTTTCCAGAATTGAAAAAAATTGTCTGACTGCCGTAAAATTAATATGATATATTATATACAGACATAAACCATCATTTAAAAATAATCTTTTCAAATACAACTTCGTTCATCAAATTTTACCGAGCTAATTTTTCATTTTTATCACTGAAACTTGTTTATTTGAAGCAAAAACGTTCGAACAAACCGAATTTATATAAAATCACTAACGTACTCGTGATCTTATCAATCGGTTTGTTTTTATATTTCTACCAACTGAACAAGTTTTCGTGGAAAAGACGATATCATCGATAATATTTGAAGCACTCGTGGTATTATCTTCGAAGTTTTACTTTTTCGCAAAACAACATATATTCATTATTCAAATCTTGGAAAACTTGAATCCAATAAATTCCTGAATGCGAATTTCTATGAGGACTTCATTCAAACAGACGCATAAGTTAGTTTAAATTAAATTTCCCTTGGGGCCGCAACAGGCCTAAAAACAACCATTAAAGGTCTATTGTGGCCCCCCTTAACTATCAAATTACTTCTCACCACTTTCCATATTTATTAGCTCAAATTACTCTGACAACGGTCTCTCATATTACTCTCTGATTCTGAATATTTCAGATTTTTTTGAAAATTTCACCCGCACCAATGCTATAAATTTTATTTATTATCCCATTAGTATTAGGTAAATATAACTTATGGACCAATGCGCAGGTTTATATTTTTTCAACGCTACTTTTTTTAAATTGAAGATATATACCTACTTCTGTGTACTTTACCTTTTTTTTACTCTTGAGATTTTTCCAGTACCGCTGTTTTTCCCGTGAACTAATTTCTGATTTACTAAGGGGCCAATTGAAAAGTCCCCGGTCTACTTTAGTAAAACACATTTTTTGAAAAAATTTGATTTTATTATTCAACGTAGTTGCCTTGGAGGGCGATACAGCGATTATAGCGATCTTCTAACTTTTCGATACCATTTTTGTAGTATGATTCGTCTTTCGCTTCAAAATAGGCCTCACTTTCGGCGATTATTTCTTCATTGCCGCTGAATTTCTAACCAGCGAGCATTCTTTTGAGGTCCGAGAACAGGAAAAACGCTGGGGGCTAGATCTGGAGAATACGGTGGAAGCAGAAGCAAATCGAAGCCAAATTTTGCCATTGTTTTCACTGATTTGTGACACAGCGCATTGTCTTGATGAAACAGCCCTTTTTTTTTCTTCAAATGAGGCCGTTTTTTCTCCAGATTTCATTTTTCAAACGATCCAATAACACTATTTAATAATCGCTGTTGATGGTCTGGCTCTTTTGGAGGTAATCGATGAATATTATACCTTGCGCATGCTGACCTTGTCAGTTGACTGTTGTGTTTTTCTTCGCTTTGGATTCGGCTCATCGTGTGCAGTCCACTCAGTTGACTGTCGAGTGGACTCCGGGGTGAAATAATGGAGCCTTGTTTCATCCATTGTCACGTAACGACGCAAAAATTCAGGTGTATTGCACTTAAACGTCTTCAAAAACTGCTCAGAATCATTAACACGTTATTGCTTCTGATCAATTGTGAGCTCGCGAGGCAACCATTTTGCACACAGCTTTCGCATTTTCAAATAATCGTGAATGATATGATGTAAACGTTCAGATCTTCACAATGTCTGCTATCTCGATCAACTTCACTTTACAGTCATTAAAATCATTTTGTAAACATTTTTGATTTTTTCGTCCGTGACAGCACTTTTCGCTCATTCACCACGTGCAAACTTAGCATACCAATCAATGATGCTTGATTTGCTGGTGCAAACCCCGGAAAATCTTCATCAAGCCAATATTTTGTTACAACTGTATTTTTTCTCTTCAAAAAGTAATATTTCATCAGACCACGAAATTTTTTTTTCATCTTTTTCAAACAACAAAAGTATCTACACTCACAACCCAATATCTCACAAACTGTCTCTTGCTTGAATTAATTCTTGATTAATTGATCTGATTTGTTTTCCTCTACGATTTCGTGCCAACCTGAACTATTGTTCGCACTGCTGTCAAATTTTGACATGTATCGTTTGAAGGTTGGTACTGTTATGGATCCACTATATTATTCTCAAAAAATATTAGAAATAATTTTACTTTTCAAAATTCTGATGACAAAAAATATGCGAAACTCGTTCTCAGTTGGGTTCACAAAAAATTCTGTAGAATCAACAACCTATCTAACCTACTCTGAACCTACTCTTAGAATTAACAAATTATATAACAACACATCAATGAAATAACTTATCTTAAAAATTCTTGAAATTGATCTTCTTATGAATTTCTCTATACTAGGGAATCCAATCCCGCAAATGCGGGATCCCTCGGAAATTCAGCGGGATCAAAACTGCGGGATCTGCGGGATTCGATATTAAAACTGCATATTAGCCAATAAAAGCACAAACGTCTTTTGAAACGTCCCAGAAAGCTATAAACGGAAGTCGGACGAAGATGCAACATCCGTTACCGCTGAAACTATACTACGATTCATGATCAGCTAATCGGAAAGTCATTGTAACTCGACCAAATTCGGCGTTAGGGGTGAAACAGTGAAGCGACTGTTTGAGGGCGCCTTTTCATATCTCTAAAAAAATATAGTCTTAATTCTTGAAAACAACATGAGGTCGGTCCGCTCCGCTGCGTTTATCAATATTTCCTGCAATAAAAATCTCCAAACCGTCTTTACTGAGCCGCCTGTTCAATAAATAACACATGACAACCCAACCAATATAAACAGCATTGCCTATTACCCTAATTGAAAGAGGGATAAATGTATTCCACAAAGACGAAAAACAACACTATCGCTTTCGAATTATGTGGAAGTTGTTTACACATTCAACATACGGAAAATTCCTACGATTTTGCATTCAGAAATAATATCTGTAAAATGCCAAATGTTTTCAGCGGAACACATGTTTTTAATCCCAATTAGTTTTCGAAGCTTTGCATGCCTTCCTGACCTTTGTATCTTGTGTCAGATTTTTCGAGTTTCTTCGCGTCAAAACTTGTCAGCTGTTTACACTTTTATAATATAGTATGTTTCTAATAGCATAAGACCTTCTTATGATATGTTTAATAGAAGGGGTACAAAAAGTATATAAGTTGTTAACATTCCCGCATTTTTTGCGGATCCGCGAGATTGATAATTTTTATCCAGCGGGTTTGCGGGATTTATATTCGCAATTTCAATTAATTGCTTGGGCAATGAGATAATGTTCATTAACTCAGTTAAATTTCTAGGTTTATATGTTGACAAAAATTTGAGATGGACTGATCATATAAATCATGTATGTAGGAAATTAAGCTCGTCCTTCTATGCTATTCGGCAGATAAGGGACTCGCTCCCCCTTGAATCCATTATAAATACTTATTACAGCTTGTGTTATTCCCATATTGCCTATATCATCATAATATGGGGAAATTCTGTGGATTTCTGTAAAGTATTAATTTCCCAGAAACGTATCATTAGAATGATTTTCCGAGTTAGTCATCGTGAACATTGTAAACCTTTATTTGTTGCCAATAGTATTTTGACTGTGCCTTCTATATTTATATATAAATGCTTATTATATATGAGAGAAAACAAATCTGCTTTTAACAAGTTGTGTAATTTTCATTGTTACTCTACAAGAAGTACTGAAACTCTGTCTTTGCCTGTTCACAGAACAAGGAAATTTGAAACATCTTCATTTTATCAGTGTATCAAGCTTTACAATCACTTACCTGATTCTGTGAAAGTTATGAATACATTAAGTTTTAAGAAAATAGTTAAATCGCTGTTGAGTTGTAAGGCATATTATAGTGTTAAGGAGTATTTAGATACTCCTTAGAAATCTGTTGTAGTGATCTGTAAATTAGTATTGATATGACTTGTCCTATACCCAACACTGGGTCCAACAGGATCGATAAAGTATTATTTATTTATTATTTATTTTGGAACGGGATTGGATGCCCTACTCTATACTCGATATAGTTTGATCGTTTACACCAACATGTTTCTTATTATATGATTATTCATTCAATTTCTTCAATTCCTTTCAATTTCACTCTTCTGCCTCTTTTTGATTTTTCTTCTTGACTTCTTCTTCTATTGTTTTTCTCGCTATCGCGGTTTTTTTTCTTTCAGAATTCGATGTTTCAACTCCACAGACAAAAATGTCTGTGAAATATTTATGGCACTGTCACTCAATTTAGAAATTTCCATCAATCTCATCTTCTCTTTTTTAATAATTTTTATAATTTATATTACAATCATCTGTTACTTTATAATTTTGAATAATCTGCAAAACCAACTGGTATATTTGAATAATTTCCAATTTCATTGAACTCTAATGATAGTTAGGTCAATAATAAATTTTTATTGAAAACAATCCTAAGAAAATCCCCCAAAATTTGTCTAAATTTGAGAATTCCTTTGAAATTTCCGCATATTGGAACATATTTTCAACTCATTCTCCATTTTTTTTTACTCTTGTACTCATTTCTATCTTTCTTCATCCTCCTCCTTTGTGTTCTAACATTATCTTGTTGAATTTCCTTCCAGAATTATTGTTTGAAAATTTTTGGATGATATGTTCTAATATTTTTGCAAAACTTTCGTATACACTCTGCATTCAATAAATGATTTAGTATTCGTATTTTTAGATTTCTGTTAATTTTTTCTAGTACCGCTTCTCCAATATTCTTTGTGAAATTTGTCTCCTGTCTTTCAGTATTCATTATATTTTCTTAACAAATCTTTATTTCAGACCCCAATTTTTCCATCGTTTCATCAATATTTTCTAACTCTTCTTCTTTGTTCAATTTTCAGTTCAGTATTATTTCTTCTTTCTATCATATTTTGAACTTCTATCTTCTCTCTTGTTTCACAAATCTCCAAATTTTAATTTTTTTTATTTATTTATTCTGACTTTTTGAATATACAAATGACAAAAAAAAAATGAGAAACTCGTTCTCAGTTGGGTTCACAAAAATTCTGTAGAATCAACAACTTATCCAACCTACTTTAAACTAGAATTAACAAATTAACTATATAACAACAGTACAATGAAATCACTCATCTTAAAAGTTCTTGAAATTAATCATCTTATGAATTTCTCTATACTTTGATGTAGGTATCATTCAATTGATCGTTTCCATCAACATGCGTAGCTTTCAGTTTCTTATTATATAATTATTTATTCAATTCCTTTCAATTTTACACTTCTGCCTTTTAATGATTTCTCTTCTTGAGGTCTTGTTCCAATGTTTTTTTCACGCTATCATGGATTTTTCTTCTTTCATTTCGCTATTTTGCAACTGAAATACCACTGAATAAGAGAGAAAGATTTCAGGTATTGAGGAAAAAACTTTTATACGGTTATAAATCCAAAACGGTTCTTGCCCATTGACGAAATTAACCGTTATAATCTGTCCTCGAATTTAATTCAAAAATTTAAAGGGTTAATTGATTTTTACCAAGTATTCTTAAGTCAAACATTAAAGAATATTCAAGGCTGAAAATTTGAAAATGACTTATATTTGTCAAAATGAAAACCTGCTGTTTTTCTGTTGTGATATTTTATGTTGGAACAGAAAATGATGAAACATAGCGTAAAATTTGCAAAGTTATTGTTTCGAACTAAATTGAAATATATGGTCAGATGAGAAGAAATATTAGGATCCCCTTTTTAACAAGATGGAGAGCTTTTAGAACCATTTTTATTGTTTATGTGCATTAGAAAGCATAACATTAATATATCTAATAATAACAAACTTGAATGTATTCTTCAGGAAGAAAACAATAGCAGTTATCTACTGCTATTTCATCACGAGTACTCACAGTACTCGTTCACATTCATTAATATTACAACCTGATAATTTTTTTTTCGATTCAAAAATAATCTTCACTTCGAATGCTCTAGTCATTCATTCGATATTCATTATTTTTATTATTTCTCCGTTCATCCTATAGCGTCATGAATTAATAACATTTCGGTTGATCGATGGCTTCATCTGTTGTTTGTTCTTGTGCAGATACTAATCTTGATGTATTTCCTGAATTAATTAACAAGTTCAAAACAACTTCCAGCTATATTTTCCTTCCCCTATAACTCATTCGATTCTTTATGGTTCTGGGTATTATAAAATTCAGCATAATTCAAACTTCAACTTTTTCATCATGTACCTGCAGACCACTGAAGAAGAGGAAATTAGAGAGAGTTGAACTCTAATCATTAATTGAACGATTTACACTCTTCAGTATCATCGGAATAAATAGGGAATTTTTCAGAAATGTTTTGTGTGAAGATTTTATCCTAATTAAAACGTATTTTAGGTTTTTTTCCCGGAAACCTGGATATGAAAATCTACATTTTTTTCATTTCATCAAGTAAAATTTTCATATGTACTTGATTTTTATTCGCTTCGAGACAGAATTGCCATAGACGTATGATGTTTTGAAGAAAATGCAACGTTGTCCATATAATTTTTTTTTTAAAGTGGGTTTTTTATGTGTGATACAACTATTCAAAAAATAAAGCATTTTATCGAAAGCTTGCAATTAACACTTTAAAAATCGAATCTGCTGGATCGAACGAACCAATATGGAAAAAATTACAGAGATAATGAAGAAACAAGCGATCTTTCAAAGTTTCAAATGGAAACATATCTGGCTCAAAAATATAAACAAAATGATATAGGGCTATATTCAAGAACGAGCGCTCAAAAACAACATAACATTGTTCGAAATGGATTCCTCGCATATCCTTTGTTGAAACATTCTTTCAATATTAATAAAAGAAAATATAATAAATTGTAAAACGTATTGTAGAGTGTTTTTATTTATTTTCTTTTATTAATAACATTGTCGTTAATGATGTCTGCATAATTCGTTCTTTTACTGTTTTAATGATTGAACTGTTGAGAATAGTGCGAAATAGATTCCAATAATTGTATAATGATTGTTTGCCAACAGTATTGCTCCGATTGAAATAAAACTGAGTTCTTCCATTCTTCCAATGTAGTCAATGGAACAGAACTTTTCCTTTTCTTTTCTACATAGATTAGTTGATAAAATGGAGGTGCAACTCAGTTAGTTAAAAATCCTAATTTTGTTAAATTATGGGGAGCCATTAGGAAGAAATGAATGAAGCAGTCTTGTGATAATTTTACTCAGATTCCATAGTCTCGAATTAAACTCAGGCAAGGAATGGAAACATTTAGATAACAGATAAACTTCACCGCATTAAGAAGTTCCAGAAAATCGCGATAAGATCAGTGGAATCACAAATTTCTGTGACGGATTAAAAATTAGTTCAGCAAATAGATGTTCATCTCAATTGAAGTATCTCTGAATTTAATGATGCTACATAAATTCTTGGGAAAGATACCGAATGGATTTGATCATATATATGTATAATTCTTTCACCATATTTTGTATTATGTAGGTAGGGGGTTTAAAATTCTGGTAAATTTTTGGTGAAATCTTTCGTATTGATTAGTTATCGTCATTTATGTTGAATACGAACTCATTTATGAATTGAATGATTTCTTATTTAATTGTAAGTTATATTTCATCTTGTAGCTGTTGCCTTATCTTTTTTTCAGTTGTTTAAATTGAAGTTTTCAATTTCATCAGTTATAACGTACTGAACAATATGCAAAGAACCTTCAGATTGAAAAAAAAATGTTTTGAAAAAATTATCCTGATTCCTGAAACATTGTATTTTTGTGATGGCGGAATATGAAAGGAAAATGGAAATTCAGTTGCCTTTCCGTCTCTGTTTCTAGAAAATTTCAATTTTACTAATTATAATGATTCAATTGAAGGAATGTAAATGCATATGGATATATAAATTCGATTTGATTTGTTTTTTTATTGAAACAATTCAGTGTCATAATTTTCAATTTAAACATTTATAATTATTCAACAGAATTATTTCCATAATTAAATGATCCACTCATTGATATTATATTTTATTATTTTAGATCTGAAATGCTAATGACGTTGTTAAAAAAATTGAATTGAAATAGGATCGGAACAATGGGATTCCATTCAACTCTAATGGATGAACAATTGGAAGAAGAAGAGGCTGGCAGCTTCATTTTTTTCATCGAAAAATTTATCATGGCTGGGTGATGAATAGTTGAGGAAATTTACTTCATTTCATTGCGTCTTCCAGTCGATGTATATGATTCAAGATGGCGTCGAGTGAAGTAGATAAGAGAGAACGCGATGATAATGAAAAATCAAATTGCAGTGAATCAACAAGTGTAAAAATGTTTAAATGCTGTTCAAGGACATGCAAAGTGATGATGTGTAAAGTTTGTGACACATTCTACCACGAAGGGTGTGTAAAACGAATGAAAAATGTTATTCATATAAATAACTCTGTGATTTTATACTGTCAACAAAACCAGACTAGTTCTAATAATAAAGATGATGAGAACAATACTAAATGTTGGAGGAGCAAATATAAAATCTCAAAATAAGAAACGGAGAATTCCTATTTCAAGCAGTTAGTACAAGAAATACAGAGGAAAAATTCTATTTTGAATCAACTAAATGTTTTATTGTTAGAAAAAATTGAAGATAAGGAAAATCAACTGAAATATAGACAGAGCGCGCCACCTGTTGTAACCAGTGGCAACCACAGCAAACAAGCGGAAGAAAACAATATGCACAATAAGCAGTTGACCATGAAGTATTCGGTAGCTACGAAAAATCAACAAGCAATGAATACAAGGGAACTACCTAAAATATACTTGGAAAAAGAAATAGACAAGACCGACAAAATAAACCTACTACCGAACAAAACTACGGTATATGACAGATCGAATGAACCTAAAAGGCGAAGTAAGTCAAACAGTCTGTCAAAAATAACAACAGATAATAACACTAAACATGAAGTCCCAATTCAACAAAACAAAACTGTCCAACATCAAATATACAGGAATAATAATAGGAATCAAAGTAACGAGCACATCAGAAAAATCGATGATAATGATACAATGACTGAAGATGTATTCATACATAAAAAAATTGAAAAACTTGAATTAGAAGAAGATGCTAACTGGAAAAAGGTAGTCTACAGAAATAGAAAACAATAATAATAATCTAATAAAAATAATAACTTTATTTAACCATCAAAAAAATATTACATGGTGAGTCAATATGAACATGTAGAGATATATAAGAGGAATTCGCAGAGCCTCTGAGGAACATTATTGAAACAATCACAATAACACATTAAAGTTTTTAAAACTGAAATGACATTAATTCATCAACAGAATAAAAGGTTTTTTCAATGAGAATCTCCTTCATCACTTTCACGAATTGATTTCTTGATAATATCTTCAGATAGTTCGGGATCTTGTTGAATAACTTAATGCACATATGGTTTGTAACTACCTGAGTTCTTTTAATACGGTGATGTGGAATAAGCAAGTCACATCTTTTCCTCGTTTCATACTGATGGAAGTCCCCCAGAGTAGCAAATTTTTGGCCATTCTCAAGTGTATACAGGGTGTTTCATCATAAACTGGACAAACATATATATTCGTGTAGAGGACATCGGGAGAATCATTTTTGCCTTATACAATATATCCCGTTTTCGACGCATAAGCGAGATACAGGGTGTTAAACGTCAATTTTGAGCAATATTCTTATGGGTGTGGTCAGTTTTGTATAACACTCAAAGAAACGGTTTTTGGTCAAATCTCAGTATTTTTGGGTCCTCTATTCAGAAAAGTTGATGAAATCCGAAAAAAGGATTACAAAATGGCGGAAAACCTGCAACGTTCCTAATTTTTTTTTCCGGTGGTCAAATTGAATTTTAGTTTCTGAATGAACACAATTTTCTAAGAATTTCTGTGCAAAAATTTTTTCAAAAATCGAACACAAATTTTTTTTTACATGTCTACAGCGATAAAAAAATTTCACCCGAAATGGATAAAATTTCGTACAATTGTACTCCTTCGGTTATCAATCACGAATATGAAAACAGAATTGCAAAATATCAAACGGTTTCGTTACTACAGCCATTCAAATGTTTCGTTCAAACCTTCAAAAAAAAATTAGAATGGCTTCTTAGAGTAAAATTATTAAATTATTGCTATTTCCAAAAATTCCGGATGCTAAAATGTATTTATACAAAAAAATTCGCTGAAACTTAGTTGGGAGTCGAACCCTCGATTCCAACGTAAGTATTAATGAAGAAATTAAGACAGTTCTAAGGATATTAATATTCGTTGCTAAGCAACGGAATTTCGTAGCTCATAGAATTCTACTGGTTATTTGAATTTCACTGAATAAAATTTCGCAAGTATCGTGACACGAATTTGTTTGGAAACGAAAATGAAATATTCTCTTTTGGAAAAAATGTCATGGTTCATGCTTATTATTAAACGAATTATTCAAGGAATAAACCTGATTTTTTTACTAATAATTCTACATTTTATAAACACAAAAAAAACAGATTAGTGGAAAAATCTATTTATAAATCGTTTTCGAAGATGTTTCCATTTTTAAGAATACACATTCTCGCCCTTTTCGCAACACTATCGATCGCTGAACGTATCATTTCGGGGTTTTGCCGGATCTCCTCGGCAGCTGATTCAATTCGTTGAATAAGTTCTTCCTTTGAGTTTAATGGAGCTCTCTCATCATAAACAAGACTTTTGAGATGTCCCCAGAAATAAAAATCAAGTGGTGTGAGATCCGGCGAACGAGGAGGCCATGCGATAGGTCCTAATCGGCCAATCCATCGGCGTGGGTATTCTTCATCTAGATACCCTCTTACATCTCGAGTTGTGTGGGCAGGGCAACCATCATGCTGGTACCAAATGCCCTGAATCTGACTCTGCGGAATATCTTCAAGATCTGGCAGAATCTCCGTCAGGAAGTGATAATAGCCGTTTCCAGTCAATGTTTGAGGAAGAATGTATGGTCCGATAATGAATTTATCTTTTATTCCCGCCCAAACATTAACTGAAAACCTCTTCTGGCTATTTTTTGATAACGTGGCATGCGGATTTTCTCTATGCCATAAAATACTATTTTTTCTGTTGAAGAAACCATCCCTATGAAAAGTAGCTTCATCCGTAAATAAAATTTGATGGAGAAAATCCCTATTTCTACGTACTCTTCTCAAAATAAACTGACAGAATTCTTTTCTTCTATGAAAATCACCGTCTTCTAAAGTTTGGCAGAGTTGGAAATGGAACGAATGGAAGCTGTTCCTTTTGAGTACTCTCCAAACAGTAGTTTCACTTTTATTCACTGAAGGGTGGTTCGAACGAGTTCTTGTTGAAATCATTGGGTTATCTCCTACTAAATTAAGGGTGCGATCATCGTTTGTTCTTATTGTTTCCTTTTTTTTCCGGTGCAAACTTCCTTCTTCACGTAATTTGCGTACTGTTTCATAAAAAGTTTTGAAGTTTGGCAAATTTCTGCTTGGAAATCTGCGGGAGTAAATTTCCCTTGCTTTTCTGCCTGAGCAATTCGCTTCATAATAAGCCTGCACAATATCATTTTTTTCCGAAAGAGAATATTTCATTTTCGTTTCCAAACAAATTCGTGTCACGATACTTGCGAAATTATATTTAGTGAAATTCAAAAACCAGTAGAATTCTATGAGCTACGAACTTCCGTTGCTTAGCAACGAATATTAATATCCTTAGAACTGTCTTAATTTCTTCATTAATACTTACGCTGGAATCGAGGGTTCGACTCCCAACTAAGTTTCAGCGAATTTTTTTTGTATAAATACATTTTAGCATCCGGAATTTTTGGAAATAGGAATAATTCAATAATTTTGACTCTAAGAAGCCATTCTAAATTTTTTTTGGAGGTTTGAACGAAACATTTGAATGGCTGTAGTAACGAAACCGTTTGATATTTTGCAATTCTGTTTTCATATTCGTGATTGATAATTGAAGGAGTACAATTGTACGAAATTTCATCCATTTCGGGTGAAATTTTTTTATCGCTGTAGACATGTAAAAAAAAATTTGTGTTCGATTTTTGAAAAAATTTTTGCACAGAAATTCTTAGAAAATTGTGTTCATTCAGAAACTAAAATTCAATTTGACCACCGGAAAAAAAAATTAGGAACGTTGCAGGTTTTCCGCCATTTTGTAATCCTTTTTTCGGATTTCATCAACTTTTCTGAATAGAGGACCCAAAAATACTGAGATTTGACCAAAAACCGTTTCTTTGAGTGTTATACAAAACTGACCACACCCATAAGAATATTGCTCAAAATTGACGTTTAACACCCTGTATCTCGCTTATGCGTCGAAAACGGGATATATTGTATAAGGCAAAAATGATTCTCCCGATGTCCTCTACACGAATATATATGTTTGTCCAGTTTATGATGAAACACCCTGTATAACAGGCTGTTCAGTATATAAACAGATGGTAAAATAAGTATTCTCTCTTTTTTGAAAAGGTCCCTGCAGCTTGTTGTTCTTGAGACCCCACATAAGGATGTTATTGCCTCCTTTTGCTTGAGGAATACTCTCTTCGCTTCAGAGCTGTAACCCCACAGTAAAATACTGTAGGTTGCTATGGAATGGAAATTAGCGTAGTATGTTAGTCTGCAAACGTCTGAAGAAGATTTGGCCCTCATTCGCCTTATAGTAAAAATAGCGGTAGATAATTTACCTGACATCTATATACGGGTTCCAAGAGAGAGAGTTGTCAAAAACTACACCGAGCAACTTTATCCTTTCAGTATCTCCACCACATCTAAAACAGATCTTTTGGGTTTTTTCTTTGTTGAGCTTCAGTCCATTAGTAGTAAGGGGAATTGTAAGGGGAGAAGTAGAAAAAACTAGTCTACTAGCTGCCAACCAACTAAATTGCCTCTTTCTCACTTTCTTTGAAACCAAAAACTAAACCAGAGGAAGTCAAAAATTATATTAAAGAAACATTTGAAATAGATATTACTTGTGAAGAGATGAGAACAAAAAAGATATCCACAAAAGTTCTTTCAAACTTTATGAATCGAAAGAAACTGTTATGGATCCAAACAAATGGGGCAAAGGTATTAGTTTGAACCATTTTCTACATCTACGACGATATCTCAACCACGAGAAGTAAATACACCCATCAATACACGGTCTTTCACGAGGAACCTCACCCATATTTATATGGGAAACTACTGAACGTATTTTCATGAAATTCAGCACTTATAAGTATTTCACGATGCTGATGAAATCTAAAATATTTTCAAGGCATGAGCACCTCCGGTTTTTCCGGAAATGACGTCAACTTCCGTTTTTCAAATTAGAACACCATTTTTTTATTGCAGAAATAGATTCCTTAGAAAATTTCAAGTTATTTTGATGTAACATTTTTCAGTTTTGGTTGGAAAATTCTCTGTGAGCGGGAAAATTCGAAAAAAAAAATCGAAAATAGAGCTCCGCTGAAACAAGAATAACTTCGAGGTTTTTGGATGGAAAATTTTCATTTTTGGGATTTTTCAAGATGTAAGATTGATGTATCCACTTTAAAAATCGAAATCGCGATTCATGATACAGGGGGTGAAAAAATCGCTTTCAAAGTTAGGGATGACAAAATCGTGAAAAATCAATTTTTTCAAATTAGAACCCCATTTTTTTATGGCAGATATTGAATCTACGTTAAAAAATAATGTGATTGTATGCATCATACCCTTGCCCTAAAGTGGATATTTTTTGAGTTATTCACAAAAGAGTAATTTACGTAACAAGTCCGGAAAATAGGGTTTTTTTGGACGAATAGACAAAATTCCAGGACGAGCGTAAGCGAGTCCTGGAAGTCTGTGAGTCCAAAAAAACCATTTTCGGGCGTGTTGCGTACAATATTTTTTCGGCAACCGTGTAAAATAACACTATCGCTGCTGCTTTCCATATTTTATTGCGATTGCGATCAAAAAACATGCAAATTTTTGACAACTAATTTCATATGAACTGTCAGTCGTTATCTCGGTTGCTATGGATTCTATGATTCTTTTCCGGCCTAGTCCAGGAAGTAAGTACTTTCCGGACTAGGCCGGGAAATGCTACTTTCTCAGAGAAAAAGCGTCCGGGAAGTGAGCACGTCCCGGACGGTTGCCGAAAAAACTGTTTTTCGTCTTGAATTTTCAGCTATTTCTTTTCCCTTCACGCCAAAAAGATGAAATTTTCAGGAACTGTTACTTAAACCATGTTTTAGATTTTACTACCCTAATATGCAAGAGGAAAAAGTTACAGGTTGTTCCTAAATAGATGGCGAATTTTGAATTTCTATGTATTTGAATGGTGTTGTTGCTGATTCTAATCGGGATATTGCGGAGTTATATCGGTTGAATTTCTCTGAGATTTATATAAATTCAACAGCCAGGGATATTTCTTTTGTCGCGGACAATACAGTAGACGTTGTAGATTGCCCTTGTTCCTTAGATGACGTTCGGAATCAACTGATGGCACTCTCGAATCGAACCGATTCCGGTCCTGACAATTTATCCACTCTATTCTTGAAAAATTGTAGTGATTCACTTTTGTTTCCCATTTGGTCCTTGTTCAGATTGTTTTTAGAATCGGGGGCGTACACTCGTATTGGAAACACAGCTATATTACCTATATACCAGTTTTTAAGTCCGGGGATAGCAGTGACATAGAAAACTACAGACCCATTTGTAAAATTTCATATTTGCCCAAAGTATTGGACTCTATAGTTACATCTAAGTTAACTCCAATGTTCAAGCAAATTATAATCAATGAACAGCATGGTTTCGTTTCAAGAAGGTCTACCACCACTAATCTTTTGGTTTATGTTGATAGGTTGGGTAGGGCGCATGAGAGAGGGCACCAAGTGGACTCCGTTTATACCGACTTTTCTAAGGCCTATGATAGAGTGGCCCATTGGATCTTCAAATTGAAAATCGAATCACTCGGGGTGAGGGGGCCGTTATTGAGTTGGTTGGTTGACCGAATTAGGGGCAACAAATGAAGGGTGAAAATATTCGATGTTTGTTCTGGAGAGTTTGAGGCAATATCTGGGTTGCCTCAGGGATCTTCTTTGTCTCCTCTGTTGTTTTTATTGTTTGTTAATGATGTTTACGAGGTTTTTTCATATTGTTCTTTTCTACTCTTTGCCGATGACCTGAAGCTATTTCGGGAGATTACTAGCTATTCGGATTATTCACTGATACAAGCCGACTTGGATTCATTGATGAGTTGGTGTGATAAGAACGAGATGAAACTGAACATAACTAAGTGTAAGGTAATGCGTTTCTTCAGGGGTAGGTCCCCAATTGAGTTCAGTTATTATATTTCGGAGCAACTTTTGGATAGGGTAGAGGTTATAAGGGATCTGGGAGTCTATTTTGATTCCAAGCTTGATTTTGTTTTCCATATCAACATAACCATTCGGAAAGCTTTCAGAATGCTGGGTTTCGTTAAACGAAATACAAAGGATTTTAATGACATCGATGCTATAAAAAATATATATGTAACTAACGTCAGAAGCATTTTGGAATACTGCTCTACTGTTTGGTCTCCATACTATCAGGTTCACATCGGTAATATTGAGGAGGTACAGAAAAGATTTTAGAGATGGATAGGTTATAAGCGGGGCATTCAGTCTAATGAAATTGACTATAGTTTATTGATGTCCGGCTTATCCTTGAAAACTCTTCAGGAACGAAGAAAAAATTTCGGGATAAGCTCCTTAATGACCTCATTGATTGTCCCTATCTACTGGCAAGATTGAATTTCAATGCAGTGCATGTTGATTTGCGTCACAGAGATTTTCTTGTACCTGAGTTTCATAGCAGGAACTATTCCTATAACAACCCAGTGGATAGGGCGATGAGAGCATCTAATGAATCGGGTTTGGATTTGTTGAATGAGTCCCTATTCGCGATCAAAAGATACTTCAATAATTCTTGAATGAAACTCTTTCATGTTCATCTTCTTTTTTTTTCTGTATATTTTCTGGGCCTTCAGCTAAGCTGTATTATTTCCTTTGTTTTATTACTGTTTATTTGTTTTTGTTATCATGTAAAATGGTTGTACCGTTAAAATAAATAAATTAGAGATATAAGTATTGAGTGTGAAATTGAAATATCTTATGTTGTAAGTAGAACTAAAAAAGTGGTTGTTTTAAGTATTTATAGAATATGCTTGGTAAGTGTCCACATTTTTTTGAACACCCTAGAACAAGCCCTTGATATAATATATAAAAGATTCAAAGATTATATTGTAATTATATGCGGTGACTTTGATATTAATCTTATGAGTGATGATGACTCCAAGATCTCATTGATTCGCATATTTGCATGTGTCAGCTGTAGACGTATAATTTCTTGTCCCCGGAGGTTTTTAAATTACAATAATAAACTATATTCAGTTTTTCATCTAATTCATTGTGGATGCTGTGTTTTCATTGCGTTGCAGTATTTGAGAGGATTTTTACTGTTTCTGACAATTATGGGTACTCGAAACAAAACAATTGCTGACCTTGAGAAGAATTTTTCAAAGTCAAATGAATGAATTCGAGAAGAAATTGAAAGAAGTTCA
The DNA here is from genome assembly GCF_914767665.1 of Harmonia axyridis. Classification (NCBI taxonomy): domain Eukaryota; kingdom Metazoa; phylum Arthropoda; class Insecta; order Coleoptera; family Coccinellidae; genus Harmonia; species Harmonia axyridis. Next base: position 15,933,408 of record NC_059506.1, read on the forward strand.
GAAGCCGGCTAAAGCTCGTGGTGACCCTGGATTAATAACTTTAGAAATCCTAAAAATGGAATTTGAGGCATTCAAATTGGAGATCACGCAAAGATTGGAGAATATTGTAGAGGAAATGACACAAAAGAGTCTCAATATAAACATTCTCATATATGGTTTACCTGAGGATTCGAATGAAGACGTTTTTCCTGCCGTATCAAAAATATTCAGTAATTTAGGGATAGATGTAAACAAAGATCAAATTAACAACTGTTACCGTCTGGGTAAAAAAGTCAACGGATGTCAGAACACATAACACAATAAAACACCGGCCAGTGGTAGTTGAGTTCGTGTGTCAGTGGCTAAGAGATGCGGTATTTACGAAGAAATCCAAGTTGAAAGGTTCGCGTGTTGTTATTGTGGAAATGTTTGTGAGCAAAAAGTTGAATTTGTTCAGAAAGGTTAGGGAAAAGTTCAAGAATAGCTCATGGACAGTTAAAGGTAACATTAAAGTAAGGATAAACAATAAGGTTCTGCAAATTAATGGGCTGGAACAACTTGATCAATTGAAAATTAATAAAACTGATACTAATATTGTTTAGTTCCGATCTTGTTGAAATTGTTTAATCTCAGCATTGTACCTTTTGGGATGGGGGTTTGTGACGCATTCATAGATTTGTATTTGGAATAACGTACACTGATTTATATTTTAGTCTTTTGTTATTTGATTATTGAGTTCACCACTGCTGTATTTTTAATTTTTTTTATATTATTTCTTTATTATTATTATTTTCCATTTCTAGTGCAATTTCAACTGGTCAGTTCACTGCATACATTATAGTTTTACACTGTTTTGTGTATGGTGAAATGAAAACCATTATGTGGGACAGTCATGAATATTTAATGTATTAGGTATTATGAATAGGATCTCTTTAGCACACTTAAATATTAGAACTTTGCTAGGTCATTTTACGGATTTTTAAAACATGGTTTTGCATAGCTGTCATGATATTGTTTTTTTGAACGAGACTAGGTTGGATGGGAGTGTACCTGACGAGTCAGTTTTTATTGAGGGGTATCGCATCATTCGATGTGATCGTAATAGGCAGGGAGGGGGTGTAGCTGTATATGTTAGGTCGAGTCAGTCGAGTGTCGAGTTTGGGTTATTCGGTGTTGAGGGTTGGAGGTTCAATATAATTTGGCTGAAGGTCGGCTCACCCTTGGACGGAACGGCTTTAGGTGTTATTTATAGACCACCAACTAATAATTATAAAATATTTTGGCAGCTATTTGAGTCTGAATGTGGTTTTGGTACTGAACATGCGAGTAAGATTGTTTGTGTCGAAGATTTCAATATTAATATGTGTGTTTCGGACAGTGAATCCAAATTTGTGAAAAGAAGCTACGGAAATCTAGGGTTGTTTCTGTTTGTTGATCAGCCTACAAGAATAACAGAACGCTCTGCTACTTTAATTGATTTTATTTTAACATCTGACGCTCACATCATCTCTGACGTTCTTGTTCTACCCACAGATATAAATACTGACCACGAACTTATTTTGTGTAATTTGAGCATTGAAAATGTAGAAAAAACACCTCGTTTTAAGACATATAGAGATTTCAGATTCTTCAATTACAATTAATTAATTAATCAGTTCAGATCGGACCTCGAATCCATTCCTTGGAATAATATTTATGATGTTCGCGATGTTGATGAAAAGGTCGAATTCATAAATTATAATCTGATTTGTTTGCTGGATTCACATGCACCGTTTCGCACCGTGAGGGTAATACAGAATTATGCACCATGGCTGACTGATAATTTGAGGGAGATGATGAATTTGAGAAATAGAACTCTTAGACGTTTCAGGAAATTCAAAAATCAAAATGATTGGATAGTTTATAAACAACTCCGTAATACAGTTTCAATGGCAGTAAAAAATGAGAAAAAGTCATATTATAATCATATTTTGAACGATAAAAATCCGAAAAACATTTATTCTAATCTCAAATCGCTGAATTTAATTAATAAACATACGACAAGTCTTCCTGAAAAGTTGAATGTCCATAAGATCAATCAACATTTTGTTGATTCCATTCCCAAAATACCGATGGACAGGGAAACTCATACATTTTATTCTGACAATATGAGGGATCCGAACATGGTGAAGATGTTTTTTAATGAAGTAGACGAAACTGTGGTATCTAAAATCATTAATCGGATAAGAACTAAAGCTGTGGGTTATGATGGGATTAATGTGTCCACAATTCAACTCTGCTGCCCTTTTATATTGCCCTATATTGCCCATGTTATCAATGCTTGTCTGAAACATTCGATTTTTCCGAGTTCTTGGAAAAAGGCATTAGTAATCCCACTTCCTAAGATCTTTCCTTGATGACATTCGTCCTATCAGTGTGCTTCCAACGTTATCCAAGATACTTGAAAAGGTGATGCAGACACAAATACGGGAGCATTTAGATTCTTTTAATATAATTCCGTGTGAACAATCTGGTTTCAGACCTGGACATAGTTGCTGCACTGCATTACTTAACATCACAGATGAAATCATTGAGTTTTCTGATCGGGGTAATCTAACAATCATGACCTTGCTTGATTTTACCAAAGCGTTTGAATCAATAAATCACAAATTCTTGTTGGCTATACTTCATTATATTGGTTTTCCTCGGGAGGCCATAAGGCTGGTTAAGGTTATATCGGATCTCGATCCCAAGCGGTACTTATTAATGGTGTGTTGTCTTCTTTTGTGAGCCTGACTTCTGGGGTCCCGCAGGGTTCCATTCTTGGACCTCTGCTTTTCATTATTTATATTTGTTGTTTTGCTTTTATTTCTCTTTCAGCAAGGTTGTATTTTTATGCAGATGACAGCCAGATGAAATTTTCTTTCAAACCCGATGAGGCTGAGCAAGCTATAAGTGCTCTGAACTTCGACTTGTGTAGAATATATGAAATTTCTCAAAAACATTGTTTGAAGTTGAACATCAGTAAGTCAACATGTCTTCTTTTCGGTGGTAAGAATGATAGAAGAGCGTTTTCGCGGGATTTCGGCGGTACCATAGTGTTGGAGGGAGAGACGATTGACTTTCAGGAAAATATAAGAAACCTAGGCTTAACTATGGACACGGATTCAAGATTTTCTAAGCACATTTCGAAGTGCTTGAGTAAAGCATATTTGAATTTGAGACTTCTGTATCCGTGTCGGAAATACTTGAACAGTAATAATAAGAAAATTATCTGTAACTCGCTGGTTCTTTCTCATCTAAACTTTTGTGATGTAGTTTATGGTCCCTGCTTGACTGTTGTGGATGAGAAGCGAATCTGGGGTTTACAGAATTCATGTTTGAGGTTCATTCATGGGATCAGAAGGTATGAACCGGTAACATACAGTCTCAGATGCACTGATTGGCTGAATATGAAACATAGAAGGCAGTTACACTCTCTCACGTTATTTTTCAATATAATCAGACGTAATTCACCTTTGTTGCATGCTAATAAAATCAGGTTTCGTTCTGAAATGCACCATGTTAATGTTCGTTCAAAGGACACGATTTCTATTCCCAAACACTTCACCGCGCCATTTACTAGATCGTTTTCCTATCAAGTTCCGTATCTTATGAATGGGTTAGGATTTGAATACAAGAGCTTAACTTTAGATAAATTCAAACAACACATATTAAACAACTTTCGTAATGATCCATTGTATTTATAGTAAACCAATTTAATTATTCCAACTAACTGATATATTATGTTCCTTTGAACTCAACATCTTGAAAATTTATTAATTTTTGTTTTTTTTTTGTTGTGCTATGGCTGTATCTAGTGAATGTTCTACAAAGATTTGCTTGTTTTGCTGCATTGGTGAGCTCATTCGATTTGAGTTAGTGGCTTATGTTCGAACATATTTTTCTTTCTTTTTTTATCTTGTTTCTAGTTCAATTACAGAGGGTTAGGTGGAAGAATAGACGCGAGGTCTCGGGACTTTTATTCGGTTTTATTTTCAAGTTATAATACCTGAGACAGCGCGAACTAAATCTCGCCCTCAAATGTGTTGCATTTTTTGTATCATAATTTCTATAAATAAAGGCCTTTATTATTATTATTACTATTATTTATGGATCTATTGTCAACTTTCAATTATAATCAGACAATCTTAAGTCCTACTAGAATCACCAAAAATACTTGTTCACTAATTGACAACATATTTGTAAATACCAATAATTACAGGAATAATAAAAATATAATATCAGCACTTTCGGACCACATATCGCAGTTCATTGCGGTAGACTGTAATATTCCAATAACAACAAATATTGATACAGTTGCTGAAAGGAGATTTTTTACCAGGTCTAAACTGGAGGATTTTTTCTTTTGTTTACTTGGGACGGTGTGCTGTCGGAGTCTGATTCTGATAGAGCATATGAACTGCTCTCTCAAATTATAAGAACAAAAATGGATCAGATCTTTCTACATAAAAATACTGTCGAAAAAGGGGTAGAAATGTCGTTTGGATGACAATGGGTATCAGGAAATCAAGTGAACGCAAAAGAGAGCTTTATGAAAAAATGATTGATGGAATGGTTTCACAAGAATATTACAAAGAATATTCAAGAATATTGAAGAGGTTTATAGAACAAGCTAAAATCAATTCGAAAAATGCATATATTGAAAAATCTGAAAATAAGACTAGAGCCACCTGGACACTAATCAATAATGCTACAAAAAATTTAGAAAACAAGAACACCTTTCTCAAGTTATTTCCTAACAAAAATGAGAAAACCATATTAAATGATATAAATTCTAACTTTTTGAAATTCACAAAGAATAATGACATCCAAATTTCCAATACAATTTCATATATCAGATCATGTGATAAAAGCATTCTTCTGAGCCCTGTCATAGAGCAAGAAAGAAAAACTACATTATGAAGTTGAAGAACAAAAAATCAGTGGGATATGATGAAATTCCTGTTGATGTGTTAAAAATTAGTGCATAATTATTAACAAAACCAATGACTCATATAATTAACTTGATATTGGAAACAGGAAAATATCCACAAGTCCTCAAAGAAGCTTGGATAAGACCCATACATTAGAAAGGAGATATGAACAATTATGAGTATTATTGTCCAATATCCCTTCTCTCTAATTCAAATAAAATTTTTGAAAGAATATTTTTTGATAAAGTAATAACCTTTCTTGAGGAAAATAATATTTTGGTAGAACAACAATGTGGTTATAAACAAGGAAGATCAACAATCAATGCTATATGTCAGGCATTAAATTCATCCATAAAATCAATGAATAAAAATCAAATAACAGTGGCACTCTGTTTGGATCTATCAAAGGCCTTTGATAGAGTAAATCATGAGAAATTGCCACAGAAAATGGAAAAATATGGTATAAGAGACTCTGCAGTAAAGCTTTTCAGATCATGCCTAACTGGTAGAATACAAAGGACGGTAGAAAAGAGAAAAGATGGAAAACAAAAAAGGTCAGATGCCATCCGAATAGAGAGAGGTGTGCCGCAGGGCTCTATACTAGGCCTATTACTGTATATACTGTACACCAATGATTTAATTAAAGTAATAACAGAGAATACTGTGATTTTTGCCGATGATGTTTAAATAATATGTACAGGTACCACATCTGATGAATGCAAGGCTAGATTGAAAGAAGACTTAGAAGTCATGGATAAATGATTCACAAGCAATGACCTCGAAATGAATATTGCTAAAACAAAGCTACTTGTCTGCAGAGATAAAAATCAACATGCAATTTCCAATATTACTTACAACAATATAACTATTACAACTGAAAGAACAATATCATTCTTAGGATCAAAACTTAAATTGGATTTATATTGTTATGCATTGAGGATTCTAACAAAAACAATTGGAGTAGATGCAGCCCTGGCAGCAAACCATGCCTATGTGCAGTCCAGGCTTAGATATGGAATTATATTCTGGGCATATTCCGTTGAATCTGATAGAATTTTCATTCTACAAAAAAGATGCTTGAGGAATATCTTTAATTTAAAATTTAATGAGACATGTAAAAATGTTTTTACTGAGCAAAAAATACTTACCCTGTATAGTCTATTCATATATGAATGTGTGATGTAAATAATTAATAATTATAATTGATTTTAAAACTCTGGTTTTGAAACATGAACATAATACTAGGGGCAAAACTTATTTAAGTGCTGAAAAAACAACTTGTACCTATATACAGAAAAATGTTACACATTTCATACTAACAATCTGGAATAAATCACCTAAAAATTTTAAGAGTAGGCACATTGTAGCGCAAAAGAAGCCTTTAAAATCTTTTTTAATAAGGAAATGTTATTACAATGTGAAAGACTTCACGAATGATGAAAATTTTAATGAACTTCAAAATAGTCAATGTAGGTTAGGTTATTGGGGTTTTTGTTGGGGGTATAGTTGGATAGTTATAGGTGCATATATATTTTGTATTTTTTTATTGTAACGTGATCTACATCTGTGGAGATAAAATGGATCAAATAAAATGGATTATTATCATTATTATACCTACTAGCTGACTATTTGGAACTTCTACTTAAAATTTTTTACCGGAATCAATATGAAAACATTTAAAATCATCTCTTTTGCATTTCTGTTTTTTTTCGCCGAAGATTCTGAGCCCTGCTATTGTAGGGTTTCCCATTAAGATATTTCATTTTGAATAGCCCGATATCTAGGTGCTATCACTTTTTAAGCTGTCAAATTTGGACATTTGACAAGTAACACTAGGCCATTACTAATAATAATATAATATTTACGCGATTGTATTGAACTCTGATATCGATTCTATCAGATAATTCGCGATGTGAATTGCTTATATTGTCACATCTTTATTGCTACTATGTTATTCTACTGAGTTATAATTCGATTAATCCATATTCTCTACTTGTAATATACTACCCAAGGACATTATCAACTATGATGACATGCTCGTTACATACAAGTATAAGCGTACGAAAGTGTATAGATAAAATTCGAAATATTCTGTCGGAAGATAAGGAAACTAGTATACAATATTGATAAAATTGATCAGCGAATGTGGTGAAATTTTATTGGTTAATGCTTATTATACAATAAACTATATAATTATCCGACTTTTGCCTATACGCGTAGGATTTCTCCTCGCCGTCGGCTTCTCACTCCTCGCTAAGAGGAACATTCACTCAATCCCAGATATTTAAAATATCAGAAGGGCAGAGCTCGATCGTGTCCGGTCGTTGTGGTCCCCCTGGTTCTCGTCGAACTTCTGGTCCTCTTACACGCGATCCTTGGACCTGTCCTTCGCTTCCTAGGAATTTTCTCACCGTCTTTGCAGTACCTTAAAGAACAGCTTTTTGCATTATATTACATATATACTCACTAAGTCCTAGTTGCTTGATATTTCTCTTGAGATTTTTGGGTACTATTTCTGTTGTTGAGATGATAATTGGAATAGTTCTCGTTGATATCATTCCCCACTGGCGCTTTATCTGAAATTCGAGGTATTGCTACGTCGATGAGTATTGCTGCCTTTTGATGTTTATCAACTAGCAATATATCTGGTCTGTTGTGAGGGACTGTTTTATCAGTCAAAACTGTTCGATACCAGTACAGTTTATAGCGTTCGTTTTCCAGGATGGTTTCCGGTCGGTATTTGTAGTATGGCTCTTTTTCAGAATGGATTAGTGTTAATTTAGTTGCCATTTCTTGGTGTAGTATCTTTCCTACTGCATCGTGTCTCTCTTTATATTCATTTCCTGCAAACATTTGACATCCTCCCGTGATATGTTGGATTGTCTCATTCGTTGGACACCCATAACGGCATCGATCGTCAGTAATAGTTCGATCCTTTATGATATGCTTGCAGTAATTTCTTGTTGAGATCACTTGATCTTGGATGGCTAAAAGAAATCCTTCCGTTTCTGGATACATCGCACCTGATGTGAGCCAATAGTTCGACGCTTCAATGTCGACATGATCCTTGTTCACCTCCTATAATAATATAATTATTATTATTATTATTATCTCCTAGCCCTTTCGTATTCCAACAAAAATTTTTTCTTTAGTGGTATGACGATCCGGATGAGAAATCATTTTCTTCAGAACTCAATGAATTAATATTTGAAAGTAACTGGAGGAATATATTTGATCGCAAAATCTTCAGTTATACTTTGTCATGTTTGAATAATTTTCCTCTACTTCTGTGACAAATCCGTTCATTAACTGAAGGAATATATTTGGTCGCAAAATCTTGAGTTATACTTTGTCATGTTTGAATAATTTTCCTCTACTTCTTTGACAAATCCGTTCATTCTGTCATATCTTCTACATAGAAAACAATTATGTCTCATTATGATACAGTCCATTCTGGAATTATTTACATCGAAGTAGGCCATGAACGTCTAGTCGCGGCTTTATTTCTGGTTACAAAAATATCTCTAAAAATTGCTATGGTTCATCATAGAAATAACCAGTTTAAATTATTTTCATCATTTTTGTATCCGAAAGATCCTGAATTTTCGAAATTACGATTATTACGAAGGGACGCATACAGTCATGATTTCATAAATTGAAATTTAGATTATATTTCGTAAAAATATAGTGAAATGCTATCTCATTTCAAGGAAATCCAATGAAGAGATATCTATACATTTAAGAGCCGCCCATGAAAGATCCCATTGAAGATCATTAAAATATGCATATTCCTTTGCACCGAAGGCTCTTCAAAAATTGTTGCATTAGTGATGGACACTGGATACTAACCTGCTTGCAAAATTCTTATCAAATAACTCTTATGGATCATTTTAACTGTGGTGTCTAAACTGGTGAAGAAAACAGAAAAAACTATCCTGAGGAATTAATTTGGCACGTTTCAACTGATCAGGAAAATAACCTCCATCTCGTAATAACCTCTGACAAAGGCTCTGCTATACTTGGTGTTTCGTAATCACGAAATATATACGAAAATATATTGTTTGTTTTTCATTATGAGGGACTTCTCAAAAGTTTTTTCTTTATTTTTAAATTCAAGTTTTGAATATTCTGCCAACGAGTTGCGTACAGCTACCTCTTTTTGTTGGCGCATGTGCGTAGTGGTTAAGCAGAAGACAGGAAGACAATTCTTAAGAAACCGCCACGCAGTTAAATTCTATTTTTTCTATTTTCGCTATTTTCCAAAAGTTTGGACGCATTTCAACTATTTATTTTGTGATCAAGCCGCTCTAGTTCGTGAATACACACCAAAGAACATAGTGTTGTGTTCATCCCCAGAAAGAAGGGCCCTTCAAGCATCAGCAGAATCATCCTTTTGAGGGTAAGTCGTGAATCGTTGGTTTTGTTTCAATATTTATTTAATTTATTGATTTGTGAGGGGTCCTATTCGCTATTATTGAATTTTCAGCGGAAGTCTCGAGGATTGAGGTCTAATCAGTCCACTTTAATCCTCTCCGGCCTTTAACAACTTAAAAGTCTTGAAGCATCTTATTTTGAGCTCTGTAACACTTGGAATGACCAGCTTCAACATACTCGGTGATATGCAGTCTTCACTGTTGAGCTTTGTCGCTGTCTCCAGGACATCTATCGCAATTATTTCTCTTGAAAAATAGGAATTTCCCATGAACTTTTGGGCAGTTTTTCTCGATTTCTTTCCCTTTCTTCGAAAGATGTTCATTTAAGGTCATAGGATATTTTACTGCTTCATCGTTATTTTTTTTCTCGATAACCCTTCATAACATATTTTCCAGATTTTGTTTGATGCGGTCTCAATTTTTTTTTCTCGATTTTTTTTTCATCAGATTTTTCCCTGTATAATCTTTTACAAACATAAAATGCTTTTCTACCATCTGAATTTTTTTATATAATATATTACTGAAAGCGCATCTAACCTGTTCTTCAATTATTTAACCTCCCTGTTTCTTTTTCAGCTTTGACTGCCCATAATCTCAACTTCTAAAACCTTTTTAGGACAAGTAAACTCATGGCTCTCCTGGATTTAAGTCCAGAACTGGTCAAGAATTTCGTTTATAGATAGGTCGGAATATACAAAGTGAGTGTGCACTGGCTTGTGATTACCTCAGTGAATCGATCTTTATTTTTTTTCAGATTTCTAACTGATTTACTGTTTCTTTTTTCAGGTTCTATTAATATACCAGAAAATCGCAACACCTGTCCTCTATGGTCTGGAATATTTGGTTCTATTATACATGGATCAGAGTCTGCATAGCTATTAGAATAGAGATTATCAATTAAAGACGTAGTTAGGAAGTTATCCAAGCGTAGAAGATATTGAGAATTTTTGAACAGATCAACTGGCTACACCGACCCTCTACAACTTCCAGGCCAATTGGATAAGAAGTGAAGAGAAATCCCGTGAGACAATAGAACACAAGCCGCATAACGCAGTTTCTATAGAAGAATTCCATGGAATATTGAAGAATACACAAAATTAGAAATCACCAGGCCCTAATGGAATCCACAACTTTTGGTTAAAGAAATTTTGTTGTATACACGGCAGGCTAGTTGAAACCATAAATAGTGTTATAAGTAATCCAACGGAAATGCCGAAATTTTTAACAACAGGGACCTCATATCTCCTACCAAAGGATCTGAAAAACAAAGTGGATCCATCGAAATACACACCAATCACATGCCTACCAACAATATATGAAATCATCACATAATGTTTAGCATCTCGTATCTACAAACATTGCGAGACAAATAATATAATGACACCTCATCAGAAAGGATGTTCCAAGAATGCACTAGGATCAAAGGAACTTCTGATAATAGTTTCATCATATGCCTTCAAAAAACAGAAAAAAATTTTTATGACATATTTTGACTATGTGAAGTCCTCCAACTCTATTCCACATGGGCGGCTGATAAAAATTTTGGAAATATAAAAGATCGATCCAATAAAAATAAACTATGCAATGTGCGGGTAGCGTGTAGATACTCACATATAGATGACAGATCAACTTCAGGGATGCGCCCCTGCCCACGCGAGCCTTGGTTTATCTCCCATGACCATACGGGGGAAACCATTGTCCTCTACCTACAATCCTTTCCAAACCTAATATCCATCACCTACTATCCTTAACCATCCTCCAACCCGTCTAGCTAGCGTGGAGGATTAAGGCTAAAACCCCCAAATTACAAATATCAAATGGCGAAATTCAAAACAAAAGGAATAGTACCCCAGGTGGGTAGGAACCAAAGTTCCAAATCCCACATCTTCAAGGTCTGCCCCACGGATTCTGGGGGAGGCAAAAATTCGCAATATAATAACACAGCCAGAACAACTTTGTTCGTTGCTGCATTCAACATACGAAAAATGCAATCTAACAACAGATTAGAAGAATTGGAGGAGGAATTATCGTGGATAAAATGGGACATAATAGGCTCAAGCGAAACAAGAAGACCGGAACAATAAACAGGCATCACACTTGAGTCTGGCCATTATCTGTACTTAAACAATAACGAAACGAACACTCATCTGGGTGGAGTGGGATTCCTGGTGAATAAGAGAATGATGGACCGAATCGTTAAAGTACGTTCCATATCCTCGAGAGTCTTATACCTGGTCTTGCAGATATCTAGAAGGTATAGCCTCCAGATTATACAAGTATATGCCCCCACTAGCGCTTCGGACGAAAACGAAGTTGTACAGCTATACGACGACATAACGGCAGCAAGAAGGGCCGTGATAGCAAAATTTTCGATGATAATTGGTGATTTTAACGGCAAAGTGGGAAGTACTAATATCGATGGTATCCCGAACAGAGGAGAACTATCTCCAGAGAGATAATTTATTCTGCATGAACACCTTCTTTAAGAAACCAACAAACCGTAGCTGGACCTGGAAAAGCCCAGACTCAAGCACAAAGAACGAAATAGATTACATCATCAGCAATAAAAAGTACATAATTGCAGACGTAACAACGTTGAACAGGTTTCATGTAGGAAGCAACTATAGAATGACTAGGGCCAAAGTTATAATTGACACTAAATTAGAAAGAAACAAGTTACTGCGGTCACACAAGTATCCAACGCTAGCGGAATTAAAACAACACGAAGATAAATATCAAAAAATTCTGAACAATAAACTGCTACAAACAACTGAGCTATCAACACTTGGAATTAACGAACTCGAACATTAAATCCAGACAGGCATCCGAACAGCTACAAGACAGGTATGCTATACTAGAAAACAACAGAACAACAAATTATCAAAGCAGACCAGAACATTGATGGAGGAACGGAGAAATTCGAAGAAGGGTACAACAGAACACACCCAGCTGAATGAAGAGATTAAAAAGAATGTGCGAAAAGACATCAGAAACCACAACACAGAACTGATAAAAACAGTCATTGAGGACAAAAAGAATATGAAAGTTTTAAAAACAATCAACTCACTTGGAAGAAGACAAATACACAAATTGAAAAACGATAACGGAGAGATGGTTCAAGGAAACAACGAACTCATCCAAATAGTTGAGACATATTCCTCACTGAACCAGAAGCCACTAGTTCATTCCACTAGGGTTACAAATGTCGGCTCAGAAAAAATACAAGATATCTCCAATGACGATATCACTCTCGCCCTCTCGCAAATGAAAAGCGGTCGAGCCCCAGGCGAAGATGGAATTACAAAGGAGATGATACAGTTGGGAGTTGCAGCAACTCTTAATACCTTGAAGATTCTCCTCAATAAGTGTTTGCAAAGCGGAACAATACCTGACAACTGGAATAACGCCCAGGTCGTTCTTCTCTTCAAAAAGGGTGATAAATTGAACATCGAGAATTATACACCTATAAGTCTCCTTCCACATCCGTATAAATTACGGACAAAAGTAATTACGAACAGACTGACCAGTAAATTTGACAGTTATCAACCTCCGGAACAGGCGGGCTTTCGTAGAGGTTTTGGCACTACCGAACAAATTCAGAACATCAGAACACTAATCGAAAAATGCAATGAATACAACATAACTGTTCATCTGGCCTTCATCGACTACAACAAGGCGTTCGACTCCATCGAGCTATGGGCTGTATTTCAAGCGATGGACAATACAAGGATAGATTCCAGATACAGAAGCCTTTTTGAGTACATAAAGGCAACGTTTCAAGTGAGGATCGGAGAAGGTTTATCAACCGGACTAATTCCTGTTCGGAGAGGGATGAGACAGGGTGACACTATTTCTCCGAAGCTCTTTACACTGGCACTGGAAGATGTTTTTCTCTAATTCTGTGGTTATTCCGTTCATTCTTCCACATCTTGTAGAACAAAATCGTGCGAGAATATATCAGAAACGCACAGTTTTCATGGTTATATTTTATTATTCTATGTTGGCACTCCGAACATTCCGCTACGGCTTTATCTGTCAATTCATCAAATTGCCTTAAAGAAATCAGTTCTGCCAATCAACATTTTTCAATGCAAAAATCACTAAATTATATTTATGGAAATATTTCATTAATTTCAATGAAAATGCAATGAATTAGAGAAAATAATGTATAATACTCGTACAGAAGGCTCATTCTACCACTCGTTCATTCCAAAACTCGCCACTTCGTGGCTCGTTTTTGAATTTTGAACTCGTGGAAGAATATCAATGCCTTCTGCACTTGTATTATAAATAACTATTAAAAACCTCCATTCGGAACACAGGGGCCTTAGATCGATGGCCGATATTTGAATCACCTGCGTTTCGCGGATGATATTGTGCTTATCAGCAGCGACTTGGTCGAGTTGCAGGAAATGCTTTTGGAGTTGAAGACAGCTTCGGAGAGGGTGGGCCTAACAATGAACCTATCGAAGACTAAAATCCTGACAACAGAAGAGAGGAACATCCAGATAGGTATGCAAGCGATCGAAAGGGTTCAGGATTATATCTACCTGGGTCATCAAATAAAACTGGAAATAGAAAACCAGCAAGCCAAAAGAGTCCATATGACTTGGGCCGCTGCTGGAAATCTCAGCCACACCCTCAGAAATCCTGATATACCTATCAACCTCAAATCAAAAGTTTTCAACACCTGTATCCTTCCAATCCTCACATATGGGCTAGAGACGACTACTCTAACTTGCAGAAGAGCTAACAAGCTCAGAACAACACAAAGGGCCATGAAAGACTAATGCTGGGCGTCAACCTCCAAGATCGCATAAGGAACGAAGAGATCAGATGGCGAGTACGGGTGGAGGATGTAATAAAACGAGTTGCATCCATCATAGTAGGATGGATGTTTATGTTGATTATCTGCAGTGTGAAAGAATTTTGATTCCTTGAAAATTGTCTCAATGATTTTGATAAGCGTACGATATTGTTTCTCGTAACTAGCCTTGAAAAAGAAACGAAGTGTTTCGAAACGTCGGCGCTGTTACCAATTGAACAGTAGAATGAAATCGTGTCCAATATTCCCAATATTTTCTTATTATTAAATAACAATGGATGATAACCAAGTATTAATCATATCATGAAGGATCAAACTATTACTGACGATCGATGCCGATATTAAAACTAATTCATTCTGAAAAGTGCCATACTAATAGTATAACAACCGGAAACCATCCTGGAAAACAAGCGCTATAAACGTTTCATAAAATTGTGAAACACCAAGTCAAGTGTTTTATTTTATCTTCTTTTATTAATATTATAAGATTTAAGTTATGTTTCACCAAGCGATATGCAAGGAATCAATTTCGGCTATAAACTATACTGGGATCGTACATTTTTGACTGATAAAACAGACCCTTATAACAAGCCAGATATACTGCTAGTCGATAAACATCAAAAGATAGCACTACTCATCGACGTAGCAATACCAAATAACAAGTACATGCGTCAAAAGGAGGTCGAAAAAAATTCGAAATACAGGGACCTCGAATTTCAGATAAAGCGGCAGTGGGGAATGATATCAACGAGATCTATTCCAATGATCATCTCAATAACAGGGGATTGAGTAAATTTTCCTCTTACCCCAGTTCAAAAAATAATAATAATAAATGTTCCTCTTAACAGGGAGACAGGGAATGAGAAAGCCGACGGCGAGGACATTTTTGTATCCTACGCAAAATGTAAATTTTGTTTTTCCGTCTTTATAGGTTCTTAATTGAAGTTCTCTTGCATTATTGGTTTGTTCTTTTTTTTTCTAGCATAACTTATAAATTTTATGTAATCTTGATGAGAAAATCGGTGGTATTGAGTTGAATTGCTCTGCTAGACTTCGCCCTCTGGTGATCCAATGAAAACTTCATAATAAAGGCCATATTATTATTATGACGACTTTAGTCTAAAGATACAGACTAAAGTCATCATAATAATAATATGGCCTTTATTATGCAGTTTTTCAGTCTATACAGACTAAAGTCGTCATAATAATGATATGGCCTTTATTATGCATTTTTATTGGATCACCAGAGGGCGAAGTCTAGCAGAGCTCATCAACTCAATCCCACCGATTGTCTGATCTAGATAACAAAAAATGTACAAGTTACGCTAGAAAAAAAGAACAAACCAATAATGCAAGTTAACTTCAATTTAGAACCTATGAAGAGGGAAAAAAAATTACAATTCCTGATTCTTAAGCAGAGTTTTACGGATTTCACTCTGAAACAACGCTACGGATAGGCTTTTGCAAGATAAAGGCAAACTGTTATAGTAAATGATTGCATTGTTTACACAAGTTCCCCTTAACATTGATGTCGAATAACTGGGCAGGTGCAGAAGCTCCGGTCTTCTTAAATTATATTGCCGCAACTAGGACCAAATTTCTGGTACCAACTACTCTATCAAGTTATCAAGTTATTATACCTGATGGAGGAATTAATTTCATGTTCACGATAAATGGAACCAAACAATAAAAATTTTGACTTCGAAAAGTTGAGCCGAAAATTCTGCTTTGATGAGCACATGAATGCTCTTTGAATCCTCATTCATCATACGTACACCTTCCTCAACATCATCAGGAAAAAACGGAAAGTACAGTTGTGCATCATCGATAAAACAATGTAGAGTAGCGAATACAACTGAAAAGATAAGCCGTATAAATGATGAACAAAAAGGGTCCCAAAATAGAACGCTACCGTACACCAGCCGTCAAGCCACATACATCGGAAACTCTATCATTCGCCCTAACATGTTTTCTGCCCTCAAGATAACTTACAAATAGTTTGACTGCACACTCCTCAAAACCGAAAAACCTCAACTAAGATCACAAAAGGTTGTGATCAACGGTGTCAAAGGCTCTACTGTAATCAAGAAAAGCCAAACCAACTGCTCTACCACTGTCCCTGAAAAAATATCACCAACGACAGCTGCCATGGCAGTGCTGCAACTATGATATTTACGAAACACTGACTGTTTCTCCGGCATTCATTTATTTTTTTCAAGATAAAGAAACAACTACCTGAAGATAACTTTTTCAAATATTATAGACAAAATACAAAGGATATTTATCGGTCTTAGATCACTTAATGATGTTAGATTGCTTACCTTTGGTAGCGGAAAAATCAATGCAGTTTTTCAAGCAGAAGGAAATTTAGATTTTTCAATGCAAAAGTTAATTAAATGAACAACACATTTGGTCAATAGTGACAGACTATATTTAAACATTGAGACTGATATATGCCAGGAGCCACTCTTCAGACCCAGGATGATTCTATTGACACGGTCAACATCCACCGTGCCAAATCTGAAGGAGCTATTACCAAATACTAACAGAGATTGACTCGAATGAACCTGACCTCCAGCTGAATTATTACTTATTTCAGAGAAAAGATGAATTAGGAGGCACTGTATAATCTTTTTTGCGCTTTACATTTAAATCAGCAAGATACCTCCACAGGTCTCTAGAGTTGGATTTACTGTTGGAAATAAATTGTAAATAGGTCTTTTTCTCAGTTCTAATGGTAGAGACTGTTATGTTTCGAAGCTGTTTATAGTAATTCCAGTCTTCAACCTTGCTCGATTCTTTGAAGGTAGCTAGGCCAAGATCTCTATCGCGCATCAAAAATCGAGTATTCTGAGGAAGCCATGGTGCTTTAGACTTAGTCACTCTGACCTTTCTAGGAGGAGCATGCTTATCAAAGCAAGTTGAAATAAATGAAGATCATATGGCTTCTTTAAAATCTACATTCCGTTCATACAAATACATATGCCAATCCATATTTTCTAAGACCTTCAAAAAATTCTGCAGATTCAAATTTCTGGAATCACGTAGGTATCTCCTTGATTTTATCAATCTTAATTTTATTTTATAATTTAATTTCGTCCAAGTTAAACAATGATCACCAATATTTGTGTCAGAAACACCATACAATATTTTCATTCGTGATGAAAAAGGATCGAGACGAAAACAACTATATTTTGTAATCCTAGTCGATTCATCAAAAAGTTGAACTAAATTTATCAGTTATAAACAAATCAGAATTGAAATCACCCAAGCAAATCAACTCATCATTGGTTCAGTATACGTTCATAAAAATATTATTCAATTCATCAGCAAAACAAACAATATTACAACTAACCGGGCGATAGATAACACCAAGACCGATTTCACGAGACCCAAAAAAGATGATAGATAGTAACAGAACCTGGGTTCTGTAATATCACCATCTTGGATGCATCAATTAATATATCTTGAAGATGTTTTGATGGTCTTGAATATTGTTCATTATTTTTTGAGAATGTTTTGGTATCACCTAGATATTCAAACTAACTTTGTAAAGTTGATAAAATGAATTAAGTATTCTTCGGGTTTATTAATTAGAGTTTATATTATTTTGAGGGATTTTAGATCTTTGGTATTTATTTGGTTGGAATGGAAACAGGTAATTCATTAGGTAGTTTTTGTTAAAATTAAAAAGTGGAGGCCTTGTGAATTTTGTGTTCTGTACAAAGTACAATCATTATTTACTTTTTCATTAATCATTAGTATAGATATATATTGGTTTTTGAAATTTTTTCGAAAGGTCCATAATCATCTCATGAACCAGATCTCAATTCATTATATTCGGCCAATTCAGTAACTTATTACTTTATGATAATGGATAATCTCCATTATGTTTTTAATTATGTCTCGAATAAATCATTACCAAGAATTTCCGATCTGATTAAAAACATATCGACTAACAAATACAAAGCTGATATCAACATTCTAAACCAGGAAAAAAAACACGGAACGAAAGAACCAAATCTACGGATATTTGAATCATGCGCAAATCGTACATGGTTCGATCTGAGCTAGTGAACTGAAAAGAACCAATAGGTCGTTTGAACCGGGTCGTCTCAGCAATGGATCTGGTTCGTCGAAATTGAACGAACCTCATATCCCTAAACTACATTTAATGGACTGTTTATAAAAATTCCCACGCCCCAACTATACCATTCTTTACCACCCTATTCGCTCTATAGAAATTGAATCCCTGAATACTCGTAACATCAAGACCACTCCGAAACCATGTTTCAGTTACACAAAAGTATCAGAAGAATTACCATGCAAGATATCAACAATACCGTTACTTATAATCACTCAAATGAGACCTAACATTCAAATAACTGATCGTTAACATATTTCTATGGTTACTCATATTTGTTATTATTTGATGCTTAATGCCTGCTGAAGTGAACGTCAACAACGCAAACAACATATTGCCAGCCAGTTTACAAATTTAAATGTTCAATAAGATAAAGATATGAGAAGGTAAACAAAATTTATTATAGGTATCGTAAATCTAGCTGAATTCATTGATTCACTTCAAACTCTCAATATTGGACAAACTCTGAACAATTCATTCATTGAATTCACAATCCATTTCTTATTGTCAAACAGAATATCAACGTTTCCATTCAGGTCCGACAGTTATTGTGAAATACCGATCTACACCTGTTGAATACATTTAAAGTGTTTGGCATCAAAACCTCACTTGGAATTAACTTTGAGCCTTTCGGTTTCCTGTTAATAGAAAAAACTTCATTTCTTTTCCATTGCTGACAAAATTCAACACATATATAGTCCATTCAGCAATTATTGACATCGAAGTAGGCCATGAACGGCTAGTCGCGGTTTTATTTCTAGTTACAAAAATATCACTAAAAATTGCTATGATCCATCATAGAAATAATCAGTAAACAATAGTTTATTGATTTACCTTTGTATTCATATTTAGATTGAATTGTACTCAAATATGTTTGGTATAAGAAAGTGTACTCTGAAAAATGTTTTAATTTTGCTCAATGAACTTATAATAATAATAATAATAATAATATTATTATTATTACCGCGGGTAGCGGTAGGAAATCCCTAGCGATTCACCTATCAGGAGAGTTGAATCGACTCCTGCCCACCGCAGATTCCAGGAGCTCCCTGACCCGGGAAGCTGTAACCTGTCGAAGGGTCCCTGTCCAGGGTAACGGACGAAGCCGTGTGGAAAGCAGCTCAAGAATTCTCCCACCGTAGCTCTGCGGATCGTAAAAAGCGATCAAAGGCCGTCTCCCCCACGACACGGAGGAACCCATGAATGATGGTGAATTTAAGGAATCGAAATATAGAGCCGCTGCCTGAGGTTCGTCAGGGCGTGTCTGGAGCCGGCGCTGGACATGACAGTATGCGGGACGTCGGTGACAGAGTGCTAAGGAGACGGGCGTCTGTCGATCAAAATGCTACGCCTCCACAATCTCAACATTCTAGGAGAAGAATAACACGAGTTTCTCCGACTGCTGAAGGTGCTGTGCAGGATCCCCAACCAGCACTCACCCAAGCAGGTCTACCAAGAAGACGCATGAAATGGACAAGTTCGATAAATGAAACGATCATGCGCATATACTATGAAGTAACTAATATGGAAGAGGATAAAATAGGCTACCGGCAAAAGCTGTTTGCAGAATTCCACAGAAACTATCCCGAACTTCAAGTTTCTGAACAAAGAGTAGCCGACCAATACCGGGTCATATTGAGAAATAAACTTGTACCCGATGAGAGACTTAACACAATAAAAAATGAAGTCCAACTGAGGCTACAGAATAGGAACCCCACTAACAACGAAGTGACAATTGAAGAAAACTACGATTGTGCTGAAAACCAACACAACATCAATGCACAAATTAATACTGAGGAACAAAACAGCGGAGATTTGGCACTAGCAAGAGATGAGCAATGGCGGAATATACAAACTGCGACTATGGAAAACCGAGAAGAAAGTCGAAGAGATCTATTAGAGCAATTATCTGTTACAATGAATAGATATTTTATAGAATTCGAGGGTACTGATCCTCTTAAACGACCAATTCTTCCTAGACTGAAGACATCGAAAAAACTCTCACATATTCTGCACATAATGAACAAAGAGATAATTCCACCGTTTTTTTCGAATGACCAAAACCTAGAGTCATTGCATCTTATTACCTACTGTGCAGCCTCTACAATATCAGCAGTGCTCGGTGTGAAGCCAAAACCTAGAAGTGAGCAACCAGCACAGAAAAAACAGCATAACAAACCACATTGGCAAAATAGGCTAGAAGCAAAAGTACATAGCCTCCGACAAGATATAGGACGGTTAACACAATTTGAAAAAGGTTCTCCGTCGAGAAAACTACAGAAAATAGTGGATGCAATTATGGATCGCCATAGGCGACATGCAAACTACGACGCCAACAATGAAAGTGCTCAAGAAACTCTAGATACACTCAAACAAAAATTAAGTGTATACTTTGAACGACTGAGAAGATACAATGAGAGCTATAAACGAAAACATGACAATATGATTTTTGAAAACTCCGAAAAGAACTTTTATAGAATGCTTAATGAACAAACGTCAACTAAATTAGTGAGTCCTTCAAGCGCCGAAGATATGGAGAGTTTTTGGACCGATCAACTGTCAACACCAACTCCTTTTAACTCCAAAGCGCATTGGATAAGAAGAGAGGAGAAATCATGTGAGACCATAGAAAATATGCCACATAGTGTAATAACGTCTGAAGAACTACAGGAAATATTGAAGAACACTCACAATTGGAAATCTCCAGGCCCAGATGGAATTCACAACTTCTGGTTGAAGAAGTTTTGGTGTCTGCACGGCAGGCTAGTCGAATACATAAATAACATAATACATAATCCAACAGAAATGCCAACATTTTTAACAACAGGTATCACTTACCTAATACCGAAGGATTTTCAAAACACTATGGATCCATCAAAATATAGACCTATAACATGCCTACCAACAATATACAAAATCATCACATCATGTTTAGCATCTCGTATCTACAAACATTGCGAGAAAAATAAAATAATAACAACACAGCAGAAAGGATGTTCCAAGAATGCACAAGGATCGAAGGAACAGCTGGTAATAGATTCCATCATATGCAACCAAGCCTTCAAGAAACATAGAAACCTTTTCATGACTTATTTTGATTATAATAATAATAATAATAATAATAAACTTTATTTGCAGATAATATACAACAGAAATAACCAATCAATCAAAAAACATACTTCTAAATATCCTATAATTTTATCTGCAAAAAGGAGACTTACGACAGTAAGACTGTTTATATGTAAGCTCCCAAAAGTTCACCAAGAACAAAAAAAAGATTCCAGCACTGAGCATATAGTTGGATACATTGAGAAAAAAAATTTTTTTCTTTCGTACATTTAGTGAACTTAAATAGAAAACTTGAAGAGAAAAAAAAAACCATCGGAGATCAAGCCTGCGTCCACATAGCTTAGGACCTAAGCCTAAAGTGAACCTGTCAACAAAAATTGTGTGTATGACTTTTTGAATTTATATAAACTAAGGGATTTCAGAGGAAGAGGCAAACCATTATAGAGAGAAACAATATTGAACGTGAACGACCTAGTAAAAGTGGTTGTAGAATGGGTGGGCGCGGAGAGGAGACCACGGTGTCTGAGATTCAAAGTATGAACATCCGAGCGCAATTTAATTTTATTGAAAAGATATGGTGGAGTTTTATAAAGAATAATCGAGTGAAAAAGAATCATCGAGTGGAGCCTCCTACGCCTTTCCATATCTATCCAGTTACAGTCCTTGAGTTTGTGAATGACTGGTTCGAACTTCCGGATCCCATATATAAACCTCAGGCATGATCTCTGTACCTTCTGTATCTTCTTACTGTACTCTCTGGTTAAACAAGGACCATAAACTGCGTCGCAAAAGTTGAAATGACTAAGAACCAGAGACTCCGTCAGCAAAATTTTTAATTTTGTTGTCAGATAATGCCTGTGAGGGTATAATCTTTTTAGGTTTGCATAAGCCCTTTGAATGCACATTATTACATGTTCCTTAAATCTCAATTCTGAGTCCATCAAAAGTCCTAAGTTCCTCGCAGAGCTGACGCAAGTCAGCTTAACATCATCCAATACAATACTCAGTCGCGATTGAACCTGTTCCTTATGTCTGCCAAATACAATCATCTTGGTTTTAGACGAGTTCAAATTCAAGTGATGCCGACGAGAAAAGCAAGCGAGAGCTCTCAGATCATCATTCACTTTCTCACATGCGCTTTCCACCTCTGATGACAAAAAAGTATGGAGTATCTGGGTGTCATCTGCATAACGGAAATCGATACAGTATTTCAAGCCGTTCGTGAGGAAGAATGTATAAATGCAAAAGAGCAGGGGACCAAGCACGGACCCCTGCGGTACACCGCAATGAACTGGTTCCGGCGTCGAAGAACCCTTATCTGTTTCGACGTATTGAGTACGACCAATCAAATAGCTTCGAATGAGCTCAACCGCCGAAGGTGCAAACCCAATATGCCCAAGAATTGCCAATAAGAGAACGTGATCAATTTGATCGAACGCCTTCGAATAATCCAACAGAACAAGAATGCACGTTTTACCTGAATCAATTGCGCGTAAGATCTCATCAACCACATCCAGGAGTGTAGTACCACAGCTATAACCCTTGCGAAATCCCGACTGCCGCTGAGGTAGAATGTTGTATTTCTCCAAATGTGCCCTTATTTGAGAAGCAATTATTTTTTCGAAAATCTTAGAGCAAGTGGGCAAAATAGCTACAGGGCGGAGATCATTCAGATTGTGTATTTCAGTTTTCTTAGGCAAAGGCATCACTCGGGCTATTTTCCAAGAGTCAGGAAACACTGATTTCAGTAAACACGAATTAAAATATTGAGTAGGAACGGCACAACTCGAGGACAGCACAATTTTATCATTTCCATACTCACTCGATCTGATCCAACAGCATTTGATTTCATTGATGAAATTATAGAGATTACCACCTCCTCACCAACAAGGGTGAAAGTAAGTTCCTCCTCAACAAGTCTCAAGGGCATGGTAGAATAAAAGTTCAACAAATCTCGATCAGGAGTCCCCAGTCTCTGAAATTGTAGGAAAAAGTTGTTGATAGAGGTAGGGTCATTCAAAGCTTCGGGCAAGGCTGCTGAACTCGTCTTTTTGCTATATACTCCCACCTCGTTCAATTGCCTCCAAACATGTTTCATACCGGATTTTATTGTGGAGCAGCTGAGGTACGATCTTTTTTCTGCATTTATTGCATTGGTAGTAGCATTTCTCATCTGCTTGTAGAACTGCCAGTCCTGAGGGGAACCAGTCCTCCTGAATTTTTTATAAGCTTTGTCCTTCTGCCTTTTCATCAGTCTGATAGCCTCAGTGAACCATGGCTTACATTTATTGTTTATGGTTATCAACTTCTCTGGTGCGATGTGATCGTAAAGATCACATAGAAGTTTGGTGAATGTTGCTTCCTTCAGATTGACATCCTCAACATAAAGTAAACTGTCAAACGGAGTGACCGAAAATAATTGGTCAAGAACATCACGATCCACTCTACGTAATGATCTGGATTTCAAAGTACGGTTCTCTAGTACTTTTCGATCGAAGTTCAACCTAACATAAACCAAAGAATGGTCGGACAACTGTCCCACAGTATCCACTCCATGGATGAGATCCTCACTCTCAGATGAAGTCAAAATGATATCAATCAGCGTAGCAGACCTGTTCGTAATTCTTGTGGCAGAATCAATAATTTGTGCCAAATTAAACTGAACGAACAGTTCAGACAATCTCCGGACCCTAAAGTCATCAACTCTTAAAAAGTCCACATTTACATCACCACCGATAACGATATCACTACTCGAAGGATGATATCTTAAAACAAGGTCCTCAAAAGAACTAAAAAATTCTGAAAAACTACCGGATGGAGGTCGATACATAACGCAGATAATTACCGACTTACCATTAATCCCAACTTTCATCCACATTTGTTCGAGACAACTAGTAATTCCCCCATGCAAAATCTCATAACCTAAACTATCGCGTATAAAAAAACCAATGCCTCCCCCTCTGGATCCTCTGTCTTTTCTTATAAAATTATAACCAGGTATGTTAACCAGGCGCGCAGGCACACCATCGGCTAGCCAAGTCTCGCATAACCCGACTATATCAAAATCATTATTATGGAGAAAACTCCGAAAATCATCAAAACGTGCGAGTAAAGATTGTACATTGTAAAACGCTATGCTCAAACTCCTCATAATCTATGAACTTATCAAATTAGAATTTAAAATAAATGTATCCAACCAATTAACATTTCAATAAATAAAGCAATACAAAAATTGGAATAAAGGCAAAAAAAAATTTAAACAGAAAAAATAAATTTCTATAATCCCTTTATACAGCAAGGGTTGTTGAGTTACTCCACTCACAATACTCAACTTTTTATAATACCTTCCATTTCTTCAGTGGATCCGACGATGTGTTTTTTACCCTTCCATTTAATGAAGATTCTGCCATCAAGAGACCAAACTTCCCTTCTTCCTACTCTTTCTTTAGCACTTTTGAGTAATTCGTAGTTTAGTTTACTGAGTTCTTCGACTAATAATAGTTGGGAATTCTTTAAATTTCTTTTATTACGGAAAACTTCATTCTTAGATGATACCGATGTAAACTTTATAACAACAGGTCTAGGGCGATCTTGACTGATATTCTTCTGTCCAATTCTATGGCAATTCGAAATTACTGACTTTTCCATCTTAAATTTTGAAACCAAGATTTCCTGCACCGAATCTTCCAAGCTCTCTTCAGTTGTCTCCTTCAACCCCAACAGTCTCAATTGTTTACGTTTACCATTTTGTTCCATCTTATTCAGTCTTAAATTTAATTCGCTTATCTTTACTTCATTATCTATGGATTTCCCTTCGAGTTCACGAACACGTTCTTCAAGGCGGTCCAGATGTTGTTGGACAGTGGATGTTACCTTATCGGCTACTTTTATCGCCAGGTTTGATAAGAATTCCTTATCTGACAGGCATTCGAGAATGCATTGTTTTATATTTTCTTGTTGTTGTTTTGAAATTGGCATTTTCTTTATTAATTTGATGAACGAAATATTACAGAGTAGGCAGAAGAAATAAAAGTTCTATGAATTACCCTAATAGGCAGATATGTACTTCCAAACTTATTTTCACCACTGAATTTAACTATAAAACTCGGGAGCTCAACAAAATGTGTCTACTCAGTGCGGAGCATCACACAAAAATTTCTATATATATATATAAGAAGGCTTTCGACTCACTTCCACATGGCTGGCTGAAGAAAATTTTGGAGATATACAAGATCGATCCAATTATAACCAATTTTCTAAAGCTTGCAATGGACAATTGGAAAACGAACATCGAGCTTTCCACGGCAAACATAAAAACCAAACTGATTCCAATTAAGAGGGGAATTTTCCAAGGTGACTCCATGAGCCCTTTATGGTTCTGCTTGGCGCTGAACCCACTCTCTAAACAGCTAAACGCTACTGAAAAGGGTTTCAACATTAAAGGAAATAATAATACTACCACCCTCAATCATTTGCTGTACATGGATGATTTGAAACTGATAACAGGCAATAAGAACCACCTAGAAATTATGGTCAAACTAGTGGAACATTTTTCGAAAGATGTAGGTATGGAATTCGGTTTGGACAAATGTCGTGCTCTCAGCGTAGTGAGAGGAAGAATACAAGATGAACCGATCACTCTCGCAAATGGACAGCAAATAGAAGCAATGAAGTTGGATGATCTTTATAAATATCTTGGAATGAAACAGAATCGACGAATCAACCACCAAAGAATGAAGCAAGACTTAACGACTGAGTTCATTAGGAGAACCAAAAAAATCTTAAAAACAAACCTCAACAGCAGGAACATGACGAGAGCCATCAACACATATGCATGTTCAATTCTAACATACTCATTCGGTATAGTTCCATGGAGCAAAACAGACATCGAAAACTTGCAACGTAAAATGAGAACGTTGATGACAAAAGCAAACAAGCACCATCCGAAAAGCAGCATTGAGAGGACTACACTGCCGAGAAATAAAGGAGGCAGGGGTCTTACGGACATCATGGAACTTGCTAGTGGGCAGATAGAAAGCCTACGGGAATACTTCAGAGATCAAGCAAGTACATCAGAGTTCTACAAAATACTGTGTGAAACAGACGAATCAACACCTTTACAACTTCACAAGGAGCAATTTTCATACAACCACCAGACAAACCAAGAAAAATTGGATAGATGGAGAGAGAAGCCCCTGCATGGAAGACATTTCAACGAGGTGAACCAGGATCATGTCGACATTGAAGCGTCGAACTATTGGCTCACATCAGGTGCAATGTACCCAGAAACAGAGGGTTTTCTTTTAGCCATCCAAGATCAAGTGATCTCAACTAGAAATTACTGCAGGCATATCATAAAGGATCGAACTATTACCGACGATCGATGCCGATATGGGTGTCCAACAAATGAGACAATACAACATATCACGGGTGGATGTCAGATGTTTGCAGGAAATGAATATAAAGAGAGACACGATGCAGTAGGAAAGATATTACACCAAGAAATGGCAACTAAATTAACATTAATTCAATCTGAAAAAGTACCATACTACAAGTACCGACCGGAGACCATCCTGGAAAACGAACGCTATAAACTGTACTGGGATCGTACAGTTTTGACTGATAAAACAGTCCCTCACAACAGGCCAGATATATTGCTAGTTGATAAACATCAAAAGGCAGCTATACTCATCGACGTAGCAATACCTAATAACAACAACTTGCGTCAAAAAGAGGTCGAAAAAATTTCAAAATATAGGGACCTCGAATTTCAGATAAAGCGCCAGTGGGGAATGATATCAACGAGAACTATTCCAATTATCATCTCAACAACAGGAATAGTACCCAAAAATCTCAAGAGAAATATCAAGCAACTAGGGCTTAGTGAGTATATATGTAATGTAATGCAAAAAGCTGTTCTTTTAGGTACTGCAAGGACGGTGAGAAAATTCCTAGGAAGCGAAGGACAGGTCCAAGGATCGCGTGTAAGAGGACCAGAAGTTCGACGACAACCAGGGGGACCACAAGGACCGGACACGACCGAGCTCTACCCTTCTGATATTTTAAATATCTGGGATTGAGTGAATGTTCCTCTTAGCGAGGAGTGAGAAGCCGACGGCGAGGATAAATCCTACGCGTATAGGCAAAAGTCGGATAATAATATTATTTTCATAATTTTTGTATTCCAAGAATCCCAAATCTTCTAAATTACGAAGGGGCGCATACAGTTATGATTTCATAAAATGGAATTCAGGTTCTATAATGTAAAAATATAGTGGAATGATATAACATTTCAAGGAAATCCCATGAAGAAATATCAATTCCTTAAAGAATCTCCAATGGAAGATCCCATTGAATATCATTAAAATATGCATATTCCTTTTCACCAAAGGCTCTTCAATACTCGTTGCATTCTTGATGGGGACTGGATACCAACCTGCTTGCAAAATTCTAATCATATAACTCTTATGGATCATTTTAACTGTGGTGTCTAAACTGGTGAAGAAAACAGAAAAAACTGGTTGATAAATTTAAATAGTGTAGCCAAGTGAATGGAAGAGCAATATCATAATAAGAGAAATAAAATTCAAAGAATCCATTTAGCATATGAAGATTTTTAACATCACAGTTGCACTGCAACTTTCAAAATTGGAACCAATTTATCAGCCGTTGTGTAAATTACTTTCTAAAGTCACTATTTATTGAAACATAACATGAATGATTGATCAAACTTGTATGAAAAATATAGATACTATTTTTGCACTCGTTTTCTATTTTTTATTGAAATGCTTTCATACTATTTACTATTGAATTACATGAAGTATTTTGCGCATAACTGCTTTGATTCATTTACTAAAAGCATTTTTGCATGAAATTATTTTTAATTTGTAAATTTCAAAATTTTATTGCATCCTGTTATTATCGTTAAGTGGTTGAATTTATTTTTCAATTAAATACTCAGTAAAAATTCTATAAAGCAATTAGAGTTCATTAGATTTTTGGATTACTTATCGAAGAACAAAAATCAGATATAACAATACTTAATTTCAAGATAGAAAAGAAATAAACTATAGATGCAATGCCAAGACTTTGGTTACAGATCTTTTTCATATAGCTTGATAATATAAAAATATGATAATATAACGGTCAAGCTCCATGAATTTTTGAAATTCATAATTTGAGCTGTGAGCACATAATTCCAAATATCTGCAGAGAAGGTATTAATTTAGCAACCCAATTATAAAATACTTCTTCCTTCATAGATTTATATAATCCTCATGATCACCTCTGTCAAAACAAAACATCCAGGTAAAAATTCATCAATCTAGCATTCAAAATAGTGCTCCTTCTACTTTTACCCTTGAATATACTTGGAAAACTTTTTGTTTTCTTTCTAGAGTTCACTGTTGAATAAGACTGCCATTTTCAAATAACCTATTTTCCTCCAGATAAATGAATTTCACATTTTGTTGCAAATATTCTCTGTATTCACCATGAAATCGAACTCAACTTATTATATTTTTCTGTATATCAATAAGAATTTTCTTTTTATTAACTGTTTTGAACTTGTAACCAATAAATTTTATGTCTTTGACTTTGATTGATTTTATCCAGACTGATGTAACAATCAATTCATTCAATGATTCTTCGAAGGTGAAATCGTATTGCATAGGTTTTCTTCCACTAATAATCCAGGCTGTAATGACTTGTCTTCTTTTTTCAAACAGTACTGTTAGAAAGACTCAAATAAACTAATCAATGTGTGTTTGAAATTGATACAACTTTTCAGTTTCAAAATTTCTTGGATCAAAACCAATAACACAAACAAACTGGGACAGTATTCTCGACAAGTGATCTTTCAAAACGTATATGTTCTTTCAGTGCTCTGAACACTGAATGTACGTATACGTTTTGAAGGATCACTTGTCAAGAATACGGTCCCTGAACAATCTAACCTCCTGTCAATAACATTTCCAATGCCAACCCGAAATCAGCAATTCAAAATGTTACTGAATGCGCCAGTATAGTATATCCAAAGTCACTTGAACTAGTCCATAAAAACGCTTGGCCAGATGTCCCTTTGAAGTGGATACCGCGATTCGCTAAACACTGGGGTTTATTCGAAAGTATTGTTAGGCAATAAATTCACTGTTCCCAAAGGAATTTTGGGAAACTTGGACAACCCTTGTATAATAGAGATATTCTGGCTTCCTCCAAGTGACTTTGGATATACTATACCAACTTAATTTCGATTTTCCACAGCCACCCGGAATGTCAATAATTCCTGAATGGACTATAGGTGAAATTTTATGCGCTGACTGCTGATTTACTTGAGAAGTATTTACATCCTGACGAGTTAAATTAATGCGGTAGTTGTTCGACGCCTTTATGACTGAATCGACGATGTCCAACTGTTAAGCCATGCAGTAATAGCTTGTACCGGTCGACTTTTTTGCTATAAGAATCCTGAGCTCCTAGAAATGCTGTTGTTTTCGTGGTCAATGCATCAATTTCTGACCTGAGTGGATCTAACTGTTTTTCAACTAATATTTGAAATGCCATAAATTTCTCCAGTGAATATCTCTTGCGGAAGCACTTCCACCGGCAGTCCGCGCCAATTCGTTTTGGAAGGTTTTCATCTTCAAAGAAAACGCCACAAAGAGATTACCACCTTTTATCTGAGTTTTTCGGCTGATTTAGAGTTGTATTTTTTCGACTGTGACTCCATGATTTTGCGATGAAATCCAATCAATGACTTAAATAATTGAAGCAATATTTAAAACAAACCGGAGCTAACGAATGTATGTCTACTCGATGCGAGATATCTGCGTAATATATTGCATAATATATAATATCCATTTGGTCTAGAATAATGGGCACTCAAGACGAAGTTCTGTGCTATTAATTAGTTGTTCAGTATGAATTTCTTTCAACCAGTGTTCAGTCAATACAGCACCAAGTATATCAAACTTTATTCGTAATTGATATTATGTTCAAGTTCAAAAAGTTATATGTCTTATTTTTGATATCTTCTATGTCCACGAAAAAATCGGTACCTCCTGACAGTCATTCCCAAAGTCAAAACTCAGGCTTACAAACTTGTGCAAGTAGTTTATAGTTGATTCCAAGTTGGAAGGCTTTGCTTGAGTGCTTGAACTTCCTTCATTCGAAATTAATTCCACCTGCAACTTTTTTGCTGGAAATTTATCCAAAAGGAATTTGATGAAGTCCTCTGTTGTACATTTAATATTAATTCTCCCTACATATAGCCAGGCTTTTTATTCCGCTGATTGAAGTGTTGATGGTTTCGTTTGTTTCCTTGATTTGGAAGTTATTTCTGGATGTTCGTTGTGTATGAATCGCTGCCACAGAATTCATGACGTTACGAGTAGTTCTTTCATTATTGTAGCTGAGTAGCTATTTCTGGGATTCCCTTCGTTTCGTCAAACGAGACTGATCTCTGACGTGACATTACTGGTCGATTTACAACTGCACCGAGTTTTTCACCATAATTTGACCCCCCCTTTAACTTTGTTACTGAAAGAGGTATTATACAAAAAAATTTTTTCTACAAAAGTTTCACCAAATCCACTAGTGTTTTATAAAATGATTTCACAAAACGAAATATATACAGAGTGGGCAACATATTGATTGCAACTTCATTTTTTCAAATGGAACACCCTGTATATTATTTTATATTTGACTAGCTCTTTTTGTCCTGATTTCGAATATATAACATATGTTTAGCATATATCTCTTAGTCTGAGTACCACAGAGTTTCAAATTTTAAGAACCACCTGGCATGCTCAGTAATTAGTTTTCAAGTGGTAGGTTGCGATAACTCAAAATGCCATTTTTGAGTTATCTCGTTGGCAACGATATATTTTTCACTAAAATAAATTGGAATTCGATGATTTGGATACAACTCCATATATTCTCTCCTTGTAGCTTTCATATTTTTATTTTTCTTCACATAAAGTGAATATATTTCAAATTTTTCCGCTTCTGTGTAGTGCATATTCGATGAATATTTTCATTCAATGACGAACGTATGTCATATATCATTGCCAACTAAAAAAAGGGCATTTTGAATAATCGCAGCCTTTGAAAACTGATTACCTAGCTTGCCAGGTGGTTCTTAAAATTGGAAACTCTGTGGAACTCAGAATAAGAGAGGTGGGCCAAACATATTTATACTTTCGAAATCAGGGGAAAAAGAGCTAGACAAATACAGAAAAATATACAGGGTGTTCCATTTGAAAAAATGAAGTTGCAATCAATATGTTGGTCACCCTGTATATATTTCGTTTTGTGAAATCATTTTAAAAAACATTAGTCGATTTCGTGAAACTTTTGTAGGAAACATTTTTTTGTATCTCCTTCAGAAACAAAGTTAAAGGGGGGGTCAAATTATGGTGAAAAACCCGTTACATTTGCGCTACTCATGGTTGACGGTTCTGATTTGGAGGCCCCACTGACATCCACTCAGATTTGTTTGCAATTTGTGGTATATCTTTTTTTGTTGTTTTCTGACTTTTTCTTGCATCTTCTATTTTCATTAAATATATTTTTGATTCTTAATTTTTTTATTTTTTTCCAATTGGGAAATTAGTTTCTCACTCAGGGTTTGATATTTCGTGATATGCCTGATGTCCTAGGCCTTCTCCGAATTTCTGTTTTGTAAATTTTCCATTTTTGAATTTTTCCTTCATTTGATTTGGAAAGGACCACCAACACTAGTCCATCAATTTAAGTACTTGCTGGTAATTTTTGAAAATTATATACTCAATTAAGTCATCTTTTTTTCATTTATTTAGTTCGGTTTGAAAATGCACGACATTCACTTCAGCCATCTAGAAAATTCTCTTCATCCTTTAGAATAATGAGTGGAATCAAATTGATGGAAAATTTAAATGAAAGTGTCCAAGAGTCTAATAGGATAGAAACCTTGGTAATTAGGGTGCACCATAAACTTAATTCGATGTCTGATATCTATACTAGTTCAAATGTTCGCTCATTCAATAGTAATTACAAATGTCTCACCGAATAAATTGCTTACGAAATTAGTGTGTTAACGAAATCATTAAGATCGAACTTATCCTAGTGATGAGAAAATATCATTCTTATAGTCTTGGTGAATGAAGTCCTAATCCAGATTGTTTCAGTATTCGATATTAAATATTTTGATATTTTGTCCTATCCCTTTATATTACTCACATTATTCATGTCCTCTCATTTATTTGAGTGGTAAAGGCATTTTTTTGATTACGCTGATTTATAACTTTCTCAAACTCAGCTCCAGCCGTTTTTCCTGCAGAAACAAATCCTAGAAAATGCTCCCTGATTTTCATAATTCCTTCTTCGCCATTGTTTACAAAAAATATTTGAGAAATATCTAGATTTGTCTGTTCTACGTAAAATACGAATTACATATGATGAATTTGATAGGTTCAATTTGTTCCACATTTTCGAGTTTTCATTAAATCATTCCCCGAATTGTCAAAAATTAAAAATATACCTACAGTTGACTTCTTCTTCTTCTTCCTCAGCCTCAGTTGACTACCGATATCGAATTTCAGTTTTTTCTATAAATTATGTATTTCAATCGCTTGGCGGATAATCATTTTCTGTATTTCTTTGGAAACAATTATATATTATTGAACAAATGAAAATGATTATTTTTATTTTATTTATTTCATCATCCGATGCTTTATGCTAAGTTCTACCCAGTGCTGAAAAAATGCTCGAAAAATAAAAAAATTAAGAGATTATACCTTTATCGATTCGAAGACCCCAAGGCCAAAGGCAAATTGAGAGAGTAAGAATATATGATAATACTCACTTTGCATTTGCATTAAACGATTAAAACATATTATAATTATCTTGATATGAAATAGGAACTTTTCTTTTATTTAGTTTCAGTGATAAGGCTGAAATGGTGAAATGGAATCGTTTCTTCAATATTTCGCATTCTTTCTAGGAATCAATATTCTGATTAGATAATCGAAAATGAAAATAATCACTGAAACAATACGGGGCCACCACAAATACTCAATAAAAGTCAGTGATCATTGATTCTGCCAAGGACATACTAGATATTAATCATTTCATATAGGTGTTATGTTTTAATTTCACTTCTCCATATATGTTCCAGTGAGTTAGCTTCATATATTAATTTTCTGGGACATTCACTTCATTAATGAACTCCAGAATACCATGAAATTTATCTGACTCCTGACGGATACTAAAATTTTTAAAACAAACAATCTCCCATTGAAGAGATCTCGAAATTTCGACTGAACATTCGTTTCACTAATTCGGAACTGTTCTATTAATTTCAGTTCGATCAAATAGTTGTCTCAGAATCCGAAAATTTCACACTTCTATCATCTAAAATCAGGCAGCTTCGGTATACCTATTGATGTGATTTTTCGTTGGGGATTTCCAAGATTAGAATGATATATATGATAAATTTTTCAAATCTTTCATCATCAATCCGAAGAATTTCCATCTAGACGAGTTTCTATCCTCAATCATAGTATAAGTATCTCATTACTATGCTTCAAAATAGGTAAAATATTTCAACTGAATTTCAGAATTAATTACGACTGTCCTCTGTTATTGTCGCCTGTCGGCACGTTTGATGATTTTATTACCCTTCTTTGTTATTGAAGGACCCGGGTGCACAAATTCTTCTAGGATTTTCTCTGTCAAAAGTTTTTTCCGAGATTCGAATCAGGTTTTTTCAGTAGGGCTTGTATTTTCATAATCCCGAAATATAGATGCATACACAAAACATTCTTGAGTGAATTCTTTTTCACTTATCTCATGAACGTCAAAAGACATCGAAAATTGATTTACTCTTCAACACATTATATTTCTCTGTTATTCCGATTTATTCGGAATCAGCTGCTCATTCCAAAATCACAAATGAAACTTATCCAATTAATCCTTTTTTTCATATGGAAAATCCATTGCTCATTAACGAAAAATCATCATTATTTGATGTTTTGGTGTTTTTTCAACATTTCTGACCATCCTACCTATATAGTATATATCATTTTGAAGGGAAAAAAATAACGAATTCAACGAGGTAATGATTTATAGGGTATTCCATTGAAAACAATATAGGTTTGTGTTGAATCTTCAAAACCATACCCCGAAAAAAAAAAATTGAGTACGCCACTGGATTCTACGCAAAATTCTGATTCAGACGTAGTTTTTACCTCAGCATTATTTCTAATAACTTCGGAGATAAAGGAGGGGTCCGAAAAGTATCAATTTCCAAAATCACCGTGTATCTCTTGAACGGAAACAGTTATGCAAAATCTGATTAGACCAACTTGAGTTTCACGAAAAAGTAGAACGTGAAAACCGCAAGGCTCTATCTTAAATAACAAGCGAGAAACCTGGCAGTCTCACCCAAAATGGGATGCACTGTACAGGGTGGGCAAATTTCGATGTTTTAGCACTACAACTTTTGAACCAGAGGAGATAGACAAAATTTGATACCAACTTCTCGGTCTCTTTTTCTGAGAAACTAACAAGGGTAGTATTCATCTTTGGCCACCTTCTTTTGTTTTCGAGTAATAAGCGAAAATTGGAAATATGGCGATATCGAAAAACATTTATATCTCCGCTAATACTGATGATAGAGCTCTGAAATTAAAACATTATACAGGCACTTTTTTACGTGGAATTCAGTGGCGTGCTTGTATTTTCGAAAGGGTTTTTAATTACGAAGCTATGACCCAAAGTTATGTTTTTTCAAATAGGAACACTAGTTTTTTGTGTAATTTTCCGAAAGCTTGATTTTTCCTGATTTCAAAAATATATAACATCGTATGATTCGGTTCAATATAAATAATAGAAAACGGCAAAAAACCACTTTTCACCTGAGAGTCTCAATATTTCTATGGTTTCAACTGTTGATGAACACAAAAAAATGGAGCTTCCTATAACAAGAGCAGTGTCTTTCCGTCAATCTGATTATTTCTATGCTTTTCACTTATTTCTACAAAATTCGAATCTAGATATGTTTTATAAATTCTTTATCTAAAAATTGATTTGGAAATAACGGAGAAACCACAAGATCGAATTTTTCAATCGAAAGAGTTGTATTGAGATGCATGTATCAGGAGATTATTTACATAGATCTCCAGAATCA
Organism: Harmonia axyridis; assembly: GCF_914767665.1. Lineage (NCBI taxonomy): Eukaryota > Metazoa > Arthropoda > Insecta > Coleoptera > Coccinellidae > Harmonia > Harmonia axyridis. Next base: position 15,968,980 of record NC_059506.1, read on the forward strand.
ATACGCACAAGTACCCATCCATTTTAAACAGCATATGAAACAATCCATATATGGTTGCACTCAACATTTTAATTACGAAGGGACAAACAAGAAATAATATTTAACCTAATAATGACAACAATTGCACAATGCACAGTCGACACCTCTTCTCGATATTTCAATAGATGAATATTTGAAACTGTGTTCAAGCTATCTAGGAAACTTTTTCCAAGTTCGTTTATCTTTTCGAAACTATTTGTATAAAATAAATTTAGATTCGAATTTTGTAGAAATAAGTGAAAAACATAGAAATAATCAGATTGACGGAAGGACACTGCTCTTGTTATAGAAGGGCTCATCAACAGTTGAAACCATAGAAATATTGAGACTCTCAAGTGAAAGAAGGTTTTTGACCATTTTCTGTTATTTATTTTAATACGAATCATGCGATGCTATATATTTTTGAAATCAGGAAAAATCAAGCTTTCAGAAAATGGCACAAAAATCTAATGTTCCCATTTGAAAAAACATAACTTTGGGTCATAGCTTCGTAATTAAAAACCCTTTTGAAAATACGAGCACGCCACTGAATTTCACGTAAAAAAGTGCCTGTATAATGTTTTAATTTCAGAGCTCTATCATCAGTATTAGCGGAGATATAAATGTTTTTCGATATCGCCATTTTTCCAATTTTCGCTTATAACTCGAAAACAAAAGAAGGTGGCCAAAAATGAATACTACCCTTGTTAGTTTCTCAGAAAAAGAGACCGAAAAGTGGGTATCAGATTTTGTCTATCTCATCTGGTTTAAAAGTTGTAATGCTAAAACATCGAAATTTGCCCACCCTGTACAGTTACTATAATCCGAAACTCTCGAGTTTGAATTCAATTCAATTTATTCATCATAAAGATGACATGTATTGTGAAAAATTATAACGTAAAACGCACAAAAAGCAGACTAAGCTAGATTTTTGAAATATTTCTGATGATTCCACGTTTTATAATGTGGAAATTCATTCAGGCATTTGAAATTCTAATAAAAAAAAATCGAAGGTATTGGCTATATGAAAGCTGAAAAAAAGAGGATCAAATCATTATGTTCTAGTGAACATTCCTCAGGCTAATCACATCCTCCCGTTGGTCAAATTATCGATGTGTTCCTTATTTCGTATAGTCAAAATTTCAGTTCCCGCATTGACTTTTATATTTCCACATACACTCCAAACCTTCTAGTGGGTAAATTTTTTCACAGCGTATTTAAAAATTTCAATACGTTTAGGTGTTAGATCTTAGATCCTCTTTCACTGTTATTCTGGTTCCAAATTAATTTTACCGCGATAACAAAAATTCATTATACAATGATTTTATAAGGAAGGAGAACACACTAAACTTCAGCACATTAAGAACAGACCTAAATCAGCCTTAGGCGAACATTTGTTGGAATTTGAACATAAGACCATAATAGAAAATTTATTATTGATAGATAATAACTATAATAAACTTGTTCTCTTAGAACAATTTGAAATTCAAAAATTCAAAAATAAAAACAATAATTTCTTTTTAAATGATATATCTGAGGTTACTGAAAGACATATGTTTAAATCTTTATAATTATTGAAATAACCTTTTTATTATATTGAAGTGATTAAGTCAATGTTACCTCATTGTTCTGTGGTCCTGCCCAGTTTGACTTTTGTGACAACCATGTTGGCTTCCCCATGTGTTTCGTTAATTCTGGTTATTCCCGCCGACTTGTTCATTAATATTATATTGTTATTGAAAAAATTGTATCTCAAATTTTGATCACTGGAAATCGTAGTAGTTTTTTTATCTGTATTGACTTCTGGGAATGTTTATGATTGATGATATTTCATAGTTTGACCGTAAGATTCAATTTTTTATAGAAATGTGTTTCCGTCAATTTATCGAGATAACTATCTAGCATAGCCATGACGGTTTCTTCAATAAGTTCCTTTATTTCGGAAGTACTTTGTCTCATAAGATCCATTTAAATGTTATTAATATATAATTGTTCATAATTAAGAACAGAAAATATTTCCAATTGACAATTACTCCACTTACCAGAGCGGGTCAACATACGTATGCTCGAGAAATATGTTCATGAGACAATAAATGTAATAATTCATAAGCTCCCGATAAGAGATTTGATTTTGAACATTTAAATCAAGCTTATATCTCGTATTGCGATTCGGAACGTGAACTCCCCAACACAGCTGTTATCATTTTATCCAACACTCTTGTTGAATACAAACAACTTGGAAACCCTCGGTTCCGTATGTTTCTTCCACTGGGGAACAATCATTAGGCTTTGTAGTCGTGTTGTGTGTGAATTTAAATGCTTCTTTATTTAGAATACCGTTGATACTGATATTATCCCTAACATTATTCCACAATTTTTTTTGTTCTGAAATGGTTGAAAAAATTATTTTAAAAATGAATCGATGCAATGAAGAATTTCCTCGAATTATCCAATATTGAAAATAATAAGGCACATACTAGTAGAAAAATACGCTATCGAGTATCAGACTGAGAATATTTACATGAACAAATCAATAAAAAAAGCTGAGGAGCTATTGAACAAACACTCTTTTATTCATGCGCTAATTGCACTCATGAAAAATACATAACTGTATCTAAGAATATTCAACAGTGCAATTGGTGCATGAATGAATGAGCTCAAAAGCTTCTAAAATCAGGTCAAAGCTTTCCTGATTTTTTTCGATATTCCGCTTGAGGTCTCTAGTTTACCTATAATGATTGCCAAAAAGTATAGTGTGGAAAAGCCAGATGGAATAATTTAATTACCTTCGTTACAGTTTATATTTTTGCAAAGTCCCGTAATTTTCATTTTAAAATTCGTAAAAATGCGAACCCTACTTTCAACCCCCTTCAGAAGACAGGTAGGTATAACCCCTGTTTTTTAAATGAGAACTATGCGCTTGTGACACATCGTGTATAAGGTCTCTTCATTCTCTGCTCAAAAATCTTATTTCTTTCTAGATTAATGCAACAATTAAAATAGAACAAAAATAAATTTATGGGATAACCGAATTTCAATATAATATTCCCTCGAATTTTATTATAATAATAATCAACTTATTTGCCTTCAAAATGTGAAAAACCCTAATAATATGTTTTCCAGATAGTACCCTAAAAACTATGTTGAAAATTATCTGTTGCAATGTTGGTTTTTAAAACACCATCGCAAAATGTTGTAGTTTATAAAATGTCTAATTTATCGTTAAATTTCATTAATTTCAATTCCGATAATGGTTCGATTAACGACAATTCATAAAATAACAATTTTACAAATGATGTCAATGTTGGATAACAATATTTTCTTTCAAGGGTCATGTTAATCGTTAAAATTGCCCCTACTGGTCTACCGAGAATCCTCAAAGGACGATATAGGAATCCACCCAAAGTTAATGTTTGGTCGGGAAATTTTCGAAACCTATAGGTCCTGTTTTCATTGAGAACAATTTGAAAGGTGATAATTATTTATCACTACTTCCAAATGATGCCGTTTTTACTTCAGCAAATCTTTATCCTGATCAAAAAAATCTACGAAACTCACTATGTTTTCAACATGATGAAGCATTAGCATTACTAACTTAGTATGTACTCCGAAAGTCTGAGAAGATACAATGATATCTATAAAAGGAAACAGGATAATATGATTTTTGAAAACTACGAAAAGAAATTCTTCAGAATGTTAAACGATAATATGCCGGCAACACTAGGAAGTTATTCGAACGATATTGAGAATTTTTGTACAGATCAACTGGCTACACAGACCCCTTACTCCCAAGTCAATTAGAAAAGAAGTGAAGAGAATTCCTGTGAGACAATAGAACACATGCCGCATAACGCAGTTCCTATAAAAGAATTCCATGAAATATTGAAGTACACACACAATTGGAAATCACCAGGCCCAGATGAAATCCACCACTATTGGTTAAAGAAATTTTGGTGTCTACACGGCAGGCTAGTTGAATCCATAAATAGTGTTATAGATAATCCAACGGAAATGCCCAAATTTTTAACAACATGAACCACCCACCGAAAGATCTGCTGAACATAGCGGATCATGACTGGCTGACAAAAATTTTGGAAATATACACTCAATCAATTGCAATACATGGATGACCTTTAACTAATAACAGGCAACAAAAACCACTTGCAAATTTGGTCAAACTGATAGAGAATTTTTCGAGAGACGTGGGGATGAAATTCGTACTGAACAAATGTATTATTAACGTAGTGCGAGGGAGAAGTCAAGATAAACCGATCGCTCTTTCCAATGGACAGAAGATCGAAACAATGAAATCGGACGATCTTTAAGAATACCTAGAAATAAAACAAAACCGACGAATCAACCATCAAAGAATGAAGGAAGACTTAACAATTGAGTTTTTTAGGAGAACCAACAAAATTTTAAAAACAAACATCAACAGCAAGAACATGACGAGGGACATCAATACATATGCGTATTCAATTCTAACATACTATCTCGGTATAATTCCATGGAGTAAAATAGATATAGAAAACCTTCAACGCAAAATGAGAACCCTGATGACAAAAGCAAACAAGCACCATCCAAAAAGTAGCATTGAGAGGACGGCACTGCCGAGGAATAAAAGAGTTAGAGGTCTGCTAGACTACATGGAACTTCTCATGAGCAAATAGAATGCCTAAAAATATACTTCAAAGACAAAGCAAGCACGTGAGAGGTCTACAAATCACTGTGAAGCATCAGCACTTTTACAACTACAACAGACAATCCAAGAAGAACTACAACGATGGAGACAGAAACCCCTACATGGACGAAATTTCAACGAGGGGAAACCAGGTCCATGTCGACATTGAAGCGTCAAACTATTGGCTCACATCAGGTGCGAGGTATCCAGAAACGGAAGGTTTTCTTTTAGTCATCCAAAATCAAGTGATCCCAACGAGAAATTACTGCAAGTATATCATAAAGGATCGAAATATTATTGAGTACTGATGATCGATGCCGATATGGGTGTTCAACGATTGAGACAATCCAACATATCACGGGAGGATGTCAAGTGTTTGCAGAAAATGAATATGAAGAAAGACACGATGCAGTAGGAAAGATACTACACCAAGAATTGGCCACCATATTAGAACTTATTCATTCTGAAAAAGTGCCAAACTACATGTACCAACCGAAGACCATTCTGGAAAACCAACGCTATAAACTATAATGGGATCGTACAGTTTTGACTGATAAAGCAGTCCCTCACAACAGACCACCTGGTCTGTTGTGGTTTGTTGTAGTACTATATACAGGATGTTTCATTGGTGTATATACGTTAACCTGGAGTGGAGCTACCCTAGACGAGTCCAAAAAGTCCATACATGATAGATCTAACTTTCCCCATAGCCGAGATACAGGGTGGTTTATAAATTCACCAATATTTTCAATTCTTTATAACTCTTGAACCACCCAGTATACTTGATTGATATTTGGAAAGAAAAATTTACTCCTTCGATTGATCTTTGAACTAATTGAAAAAATTAGGTCCGTATTAGAAAAAAATGGGACTTTTCACAAGATTCAACACCCTGTATAGTAGAATATTGGAAATATTCGTAAAGAGTAGAAATTTTTCAATGGGGATCAGTAGATTTCAATGTCCCAACAATTCATTCGTTAACTGTTAATTCAATTTGTACAGTTTTAGTTATTTAGAATTTTCTTTTGATTGATTATTTATTTTGTCATTTTTAGAATTGGAATTATATTCCAAGACAAAAATAAACGAATATATCATGAAGATATATTATTGTGTGGGAATAGACACAAAGTTGTCAATTTCTTCATATTTATATTGAATATTCTTCATCAAATAGAATCATTAAACCTTTATAAACTGAATTAAAACGAAAATAAACTTCAAATGTCATTTCTCTTACAGGTGAGTCTTATAAATATTGTTAATTTATTATTGTATTTAACTGTTGAATGAGTCTCCTACAGAGAAACAATTTTTAGTTTATTCTGGAAGAAAATTAGTATTACATATATTTAAAAGAACTTTTTTCATGAAAAGAGTTGTTCTATCCAACGCCAAAGCTATTGAACTGAAATCTTAACCAGCCTGTTTAGTGCCTATAGAAGCACATATCAAAAGGAAAAACATTGAATCTTTCTAGCATGAATTTATCATTTTTATATGGCTGTTGTGATTTCAGAAAAACTGAAAACATTTATTTGTTATCGATATCTTAACATTCTCAGGTAGATTTTCTCTTGCAGAAATTATGAATTTCTGATGAAAATCTTCATCTGAATTCATCATTGAGTCGAATAGTGGATCATATTCTGTTGAGATCTATATAATTCTGTAGAATCCGCGGACTAAAATCTCAACGATTGATTACTTTGAACACTTTCTCGGCGATGTGAAAGATAAAGTTCTTGTTCCTTCAATCTACAGACAGTAGCACGCGGCACATCCAAAGCATGACTAATTCTTGTCGTAATTTCCTTTCATAAGTTTCTACCGTTTCCTCAATGTCGTTATAAACATCTAAGTGTCGTCTCTCTTGGATTTCATTTAATTTTGAGGTAAGGACTTTGCCATTTTTCATAAACAAAATGGAAGACGGAACAAAATATTCGTTGATTTGGTTATTGTCTGTTAGCATTATCTCAGTTCATATTCTCCAACAGCTGGTTTTACATTACTATCATAAAAACCATACGTCCAACAATTCTTTTTGTTCAATTTCGGAATTTGTAAAGCATAATGCTGACCCCATACATTTTTTATGAGCATTGTGAAAGTTTATAATTTCAAGACATATAATGTTATTTCAAATCCTTATTGGGATTAGGGATATTGTTGTATTCCTCTTTGGAATAATGCACGATGTAGAAGAAAGAATAGCAGGATTGCTGTCACCAGGGCAGCTTTATGAAGGAAAGCTCCGTAAAACTTGATGAGATGAGAAGAGTAGAGGTTGCTGAGGGTAGATGCGATGATGGGTTGAGTTCACTTGTAGTTACACTTAACTTTCACTTATCAGGGTTTTTTAGGAAATGCACTTGTTAACGAAGAATACGAAATATTAGGAACGATATTTATTAAGATAAGTCTAAACGACGCGACGTAGACTATCTACTCGGCGGAAAGATAAGATCTGAACTACTGGGAAGAAAGATCGGAACTGATTGGATGAAAGGTCTGAACTACGGGGAAGAAAGATCGGAACTAATCAGAGGAAAGATTAGAACTGATTTAATGGCGGTGTGCCGCTTCTTTTATATTGATATGATAAATGCTGCTGTCAGCAGAAAGTAATAATGAATAGGCTTATTGTTAAAGGGGTTGCCAACACCTCCCCCCTAAAAAGATTTTTGATTACATTTTTTAAATAAAGAGCAAAAATCTAGAAGCAACAGATCACTTTACAAAACATAAAAATATCTGAGTTATGGAGCTGGTACATCGGTACAATTATAGAAATATTATAAATAACAAATGAGTGAATAAAATAAGAAAACATGGCATTTTCCAGAATTGAAATATTAAATATGAAAACATTAATTATCATGAAAATTAAGAATGTTATTAAAATATCAAAATATGTTGAGATTATTAAAATTCAAAATTCTTTTCAAAAGTTCAAGGTAAGCTGAAAATAAAGTTATAAAGGATTAATCTTGATTCCTTGGAGTCTCTTGGATCTTCTCATTGACTGGGATCCGGTGCTGATGGCATCCTCAGTAGGACGTGAAGTAGAAGGTTTAGGGTAGTTGAGACGCTCTAACTCTACATCGTAGAAGACTGGAATTGGTTGCTCGATTGGCGTTGTACAGCATTGATTGAATATCTGGAAACATGGACTTCCTTCGATTGCTCTGGGTTCCTTGGTGCAGCAGAGGTATCTTCTTAAGAGTTGAAAGAAACCACACCATTTTAGAATATTGTAGCCAATGATGAGAGTGATCAAGCCAAGTATTATTGGAATTATTGTTTGAAGCCATGATGAATGTTGGATCACAAAGGGTTTGTTCAGTTGTTGTTGAAGTTGCTCATCAAATTCACCTAGTTTGTGTTGAGCATATTTTAACTCATGAAGATTAATTTGTGTGAACTTGAGAGGTTCCAAATGTATGGAGTTCAGAGTGATATTTTCTTTAAATTTTTCACAACAGTCATCGTCGACTATATTTTTAGAAGGGATTTCAAAGCTTGAATTAGTAGACATCAAAATAGAATTGGTTTCAAGATTGACTTGGTTGGTGAAGGCTTTACAATTTTGATTAAGTTCTAAGGTTCACATTTGCTTGATAACTTCATGTTTCAAAGGATCTTCATCACAAATAATCGTTAGTTGAGTTGGAGTAGAAACAGAAAATAACCATAGATTGTTGTCGATTTCATGCCAGATTTCAGCGTCAGCAATTAAATTTCTTGTTTTACATGACTTTGGAATCGATTTTCTCACAGCAGATATTAATTGAACTTCACATGCAGCATCGGTCTTTCTAAGGGTAGGCATCTTCTTGCATATCCATTCCTTTGGATGGTATTCTTCACAATTTGCCAAAGTATCGACCATCAAATAACTAGTTCTCATATGGGAGATAAGGTGAAAGGATTTTGATGGTTCAATATAGGAAAATAAAGTATTATCATTTTTGTGTGGAGTAGGTAATAACAACATATGATAAATGTCAAGTTTTTCAAGAGAAGCAAGAGGTATCTCAAAAGCAATAATTAATAAGTCTTTTGTTAGAAATGATTTTATATTCATGATTTTATAATAAAGATAAACATTCTCAATATTAAAAGGAATTGGAAGAGTGAACTTTGAAGATATAATTGATAATTCATGAAGCAATTGTTCTGAAAAAAGTATTCTATAGCTTATAATACCATGAGGTAATAAAATGAAATCATTGACATAATTTTCAAGAGTATTCAATACTTCATCAGTCATTTCTATAAGTAACAATAAATGATTGGCGATATGAGTTTCGATTTCAAAAGATTCTTTCATTCTCTCTACTTGTTTTGAATAAAAGTAGAATGCTTTCAAATTATTATTGAGGATTTCGATATTTTCATTCATTTTACGAAAAGAACTGTTGAAATTAGAAATAGTTGAAGATAAAATGGAAATTTGTTGTTGCATTAATACTTTAGTTTGTTTATTATTATTAATAAGTTCATTTATCGAATCTGAATAAAATTCAGCATCATTTGAATCAGGGGTACCGATAAACCATTTGATTGCTGTGCCAACTCCATTTAAAATACCGCGTTTCTTCCTTTGAGAAGATATTTGATGAGAAATTGTTTTGTATAATTGTTTGATAAGATTCATTTTTGTTTTAACATAATTTAATTGATTTTTACAGTCATTTGAAATGTGATCAGCCATTGCAATTTTACATATATTTGAGGAAGCCGTATAATAAAGAGAAATGTGTTCTACTTGAAATTTAATGTTGGTTAAATTATGATATTCAATTCAATTCAATTCAATTCAATTCATTTATTTCCAAAGACAATTTTACAATTGTATAGGAATAGTCAAATCCAAACATATATCATCATTACTAAATTGTACAAAAAAAAACAAAAACAAGATAACATATCATATTAAAATTTTTAAATATTCGTCCACACGATAAAAACAATTCTCAATAAAAAAAGATTTCAACTTGATTTTGAACTCATTTAGTGATTGACAAGTTTTAATATTATCTGGCAAATTATTAAATATTAGAGGGCCTAAATTATGGGGAGATCGAAATGCAACTTTAGACATACAAACGTTGGTTCTCAAGTTCGAGCTATATCTGGTATTGAAATTGTGAACATCACAGTTTCTCCTAAATTTATCGGGATTTGTAAAAACATACAAACACATTTCATACAAAAACAACGACGGAACAGTCAAAATTTTAAACTTTCTAAAATAGTCTTTGCAACTAGTAGTTTTCGGTGTACCTGCAATAGAACGTATACACCTCGTCTGGGCCACAAATACGTCCTCACAGAGTGTCGACCAACCCCAGAAACAGACACCATATCTCAGTCTTGCATCAACATTAGCATGATATACCTGAATCAGTTGTTTCTCCGTTAGAACAGTTTTCAGCTGTCTCAGAACATAGCTTTGAGAGTTAACTTTTGGTACCAAATATTCACAGTGTGACTTCCAGTTAAGGTTAGCATCAACATATAGGCCTAAAAACTTTGTGCTGTCACTAAAAGATAATGACTGGTCACATAATCTGATATTCAGCTCATTAATACTCTTCTGAGAATGGTGAAATCTCATAAATGTCGTTTTATTAGGGTTTAAGTGAAGTGCGTAGTCAGAAAACCAACCGTCAATTCTTTCAATCAGATTATTACATTTCCGTTCGAGAGTAACATCAGAACCACCAGATATCAGGGATGATATGTCATCTGCGAAAGCTGCAAATGAAGCATCAAGATCAATATCATTGAATTGATTGATAAACAAAATGAAAAATATTGGACCAAGGATAGAACCTTGTGGCACTCCAGTTAGGGTATCCAACAAATTCGAATTGACACTTCTTATATTATTATCTGAATCAATATTGCTTATGGAAACATACTGTTGTCTTTCACCCAAATATGACTCTATCCACCCTAAACATCTGTCATCAAAACCATACCTTTCAATCAGCTTTAAAAATTGTCCATGATCAACACAGTCAAACGCCCTACTAATATCACAAAAGATCCCAACAGGGCACTCCCCTGCTTCCATGAAATTTACCAGGTTCTCATAAAAGAAATGCATCGCTGACATAGTATTTTTCCCTTTTCGAAAACCAAATTGGTTCTCCGAGAAGATCTTCTGTTGTTCTAGAACGCATACTCAAATATCTTGGATAACACCGATGGCACTGTTATCGGTCTGTAGTTTTCAACCATATTCTCATTACCCTTTTTAAAGATGGGGATTACTTTCCCCACTTTCAGTTTTTTGGGGAACTCACCGCAACAGAATGACAGATTGACAAGATGGGTTAGTGGTTTGATAACACATGGTAAAACTCTTTTCATTAAGAAATTCGGTAACTCATCAAACCCACTGGAGTTAGAATTTTTTAGTTTCTTCATAAGCAAATCTCCCAATTCTTGTTCAGTATATGGACAAAGTTTGAGTTTATGGTCTATATTGGTGTTAAAATCAGGTATGCCATTGGAGCTATTTTTTTTTTGAATGATTTCATTTGGCGCATTCCTGAAAAAACCATTGAAAGTGGCAGCAACCTTTGCCGGGTCATCAACAGATTTATTTTCATGATCACGAAGAACAATATTTTTATGTTGACTTTTTTTATTAGTTATTTGATTAACCACTCGCCAACAAGATTTTGTCGTACTTTGTGACGTGTTTATTATGTTCTGGAAAAAATTCTTCTTTGTATCCCTTACTAATTTACTATGTTCTTTCTTAGCCTTCAAATAAAGTGTTCTCAACTCAGGATGCCTTTGTGAGAAATAATGTAAATCCTTCAAATTTCTGCTAGAGTTCCTTACATTGTTTGAAACCCAACTTTTTGAACCCATTTCTTTAGTCAACTTGTGCAGAGGAAAATGAATATTGAAGTAATACTGCAAAATGTTGAAAAAATCGTCAAATGACCCCGACAAGTCCGAGCTACCATATACAGATGACCAGGTCTCACCATGAAGTGACTGTTCAAACTTAAGAATTGCTTCTTCGTTGTATTTTCTCCCAAGTCGACTGACTCTACTTGATCTTCTAGGACATAAATCAAATTCCCCTAATGTTGTTCTATGATCAGAAAATGTGTTATCGTATACACACGTGATATACCGACTATGGTCAGCAAATATATGATCAATACAACTAATAGACGCATCAGTCAAGCGGGTCGGCCAACCACTCCTATGAAGCAGCCCATATGAAGAAAATATATTACTTAATTTCATGAAATTAGTACACTTCTCATCAAGATAATTGAAATTAAAGTCTCCACAGATTATCACATCGCTAACTGTATCATAGATTTCATCTAACACTTCTCCTATCTTCTCCAGAAAAACACCAGCTTTGCCATTAGGGGAGCGATAACAGTTCAATATTATAGTTTTTTTACTAAATATATTACATGATATGGCACAAACTTGTATATCCAGCTCAATGCAAAATTTATTTAAGTCAATGGACTTGCACAAAATATCTTTACGAGTGTAGATCGCAACTCCTCCTCTCCGTCGATCGGTTCGGCTATATGAACTAGATAGTTCATAACCATCAATCTGATAGCTTGGAATCGACATGTTATCCGTCCATGTCTCGTTGAAACAAAGAAAAAACATATTCTTGTATGAAGATATATCAATCAGCATTTCATTTATTTTGTCAGAATTCAGTCCACCCAGATTAAAAAAAAAGAGCTTGGGATCAAAAACTACCGGGTCAACTCTACCGTTTTTCTCCGGAAGAAAAACCGCTGTACACTGCAGTCCCTAGGCCACAGCTCAGGTTAGAAGTGTAAATCGATTATTTGAAATTTGCGCTTTTCCTAAATAATGAAATAACAGACCCGAGGAAGAATCAATAGAGGATATTTTATATTTATTTCGATGTGCTCGGATTGGGGCTAGGAATATGAATGCATTTTCATCTGAAATGACATAAGTTTTTAATTGATTAAAATGATAGGTTTTCAATTTTATTTTACTTATTCTTGAAGAGGCCGTTTGGTTATCATGAATTTGTTCTATTTTATAAGGACCTTTATAGTTTGGATTGAGTTTTTTGTTCGTTGCTTTTGAATGATTATCATATAATAATACTAGATCTCCTTCATTAAAAGCATATGTTCGATTATGTGATTTATCATAATATTCTTTGGATTTATTTTTTGATTTAATTAGGTTTTCACGAGCTGTTTCTCTCAAAATTTTCAATTTATTTGTGATATCGGTTGCAAGTTCCGAATAATTTGCTAAAGGTTTAGGTTTATTAATTTGAGACGGTATTCTTGCTCGTTGTCCGAAAACTAATTCATAAGGGGTTTTCTGAGTTGATTCATGAATTGATGAATTATAGGTAAAAGTAGCAAAATTCAAAAATTCATCCCAATTATCAGTATCGTTATTTATATAGCATTTAAAATAATCCTTGAGAGTTAAATGAGTTCTTTCTAATGAACCTTGAGTTTGTGGATGATATGGAGTAGATTGTTTATGTTTGATTGACATTAGTCGATTGATTTCTTTAAAGATATTTGAGGAAAATTCTACACCTTGATCAGTGAGGATTCTATCAGGAAATCCGAATTGTGTACAAAATTTAAGAAAATAAATTTCTACTGTTTTAGCATCATGAGTATTCAAAGAATATGCTTGAATAAATTTTGTAAGATCATCTTGAATGGTTAAAATGAATCGATTATTATTTTTGGTTTTAGGAAGTGGACCTACAATATCTAGAGCAATTTGTTCACAAAATTTAGTTGAAGTGGTTGTTATAATCATTGGGCTTTTATTATGTTTGAAATCAGTTTTTGATTGTTGACAAATTTTACATTTCTTAATATATTGCCTTATTTCATCTTTCATGTTTTTCCAAGAATATAATTGTTTGATTTTCTCATAAGTGCTTTCGAATCCTTGATGACCACCTAGAGGTGAATCATGATTTTCAAATAGAATTTATTTAATTAAGTTTTCATCATGTATGAATTTACGTTCTTCAGATAAAATTTCATAATCGAAATCACGGAATAGGAAATATAAAAGACTATAATAAGTTTCTTCACGTGTGACTGAATTTTGTTTGGATAAAGCAATATTTGGAATGACGAATTTCTGAATACCATTATATTTCAAAAGAAGTCGAAGATTGAATAAAGTTTCGAATAAATGTTCATAAAGAACAGATTCATCATAAAATTCTTTCAGAAATATAATATAAATAGATTGTTGAGGTAATCTTTTAACAACTATATCGGATATCCTCGAACGAGTAGGTAAACCTGAAAATTTTGATTTTAAATAGTCTGAGAATTCATTAGAATCAGAAAGATCACATGACATTGGTATTATAAAGTTTTTTATTTGTGAAATAGGAATATTAATTAATTTTGGTTTTGGAATTTGAACTTCTCTTTGATGAAAATTCTTGAAATTGTCGAAGGTTAGTTCTTCTTCATTAATTGAATGGATAATTTTGGTTGAATCTTGATTTGGAAAATTATAAATTGATATCTTAATATTGGAATCTGAGAAAATATATTGAATCATCTTAAAAATCTAAGGCCAATATAATTTATCCAATCCACAAGCAATTCGTGGTAAAGCCAAATGAGTACCTATCTTTGTTTTTGATGCATAATTTTTTGAGGTTTAGAAGTGAATTGAACACTGTTTTATAGGATGGTTTTTCATGATAAAATTCCTTAGTTATGAGATAGTAAATGTTCCGATTTTTATGTCGAATTTTTGCAACTTGTCCAACTGATTTATTTTGAGATAAAAGATTTTTTATTTGTCCAAATTTATTTTTGAAAGAAAGAGCAATTCCTTTTCCCATGTGGAAATCTTTAGAAACACAATGACCTAGAGAATATTTTTCAGGTGAATTTAATAAATCATCATTAATTTCCGAAATATTGAAAGGTTGTTCGATTTTATTTTGTTCATATAGTTTAAGAAAATCAACGAAGGAATTTTGATTGATTGAATTTATTTTCTCAGAAATGATTCTACTTAAAGCATCAGCGTTTGGATTTAATTTTTCTTTTTTATAAACAATTTCCTAATCATAATCCATTAATTTCAATCTCCATCTAACTAAACGACTTGAAGGTTTTTTACAATTTTTAAGCCAGACTAAAGGTTTATGATCTGTGCAAATAATGAATTTTTGTCCATAAAGGTATGGTCTAAAATGTTTACATGCTTCTACAATAGCCAGAAGTTCTTTTTCAGTGGTTGAATAATTTCGTTCTGCTTTATTAAGCGTTTTAGAAAAACAACTAATTGGAAGGTCTTCTCCGATTGTTCCTTGAGATGAAATAGCGCCGATTGCATCATTCGAAGCGTCAGTAGTCAATAAAAAGTTTCTGAAAAATTTGGAAATTGAAAAATTGGTTCTTTTGAAAGTAGTTCCTTAAATTGATCGAAGGATTTTTTACATTTATTGGTCCATTAAAATTTTTGATTTTTCTTTAATTAATTGATCAATGGTTTTGCGATAGCTCAAAAATTTTCAATGAATTTCCGATAGTAACCGATAAGTCCTAAAAATGATTTGATTTCCTTAGCAGTTTTGGGTACCAATTGGAATGTTTTTAATGGTTTCAATTTTCTTTGGATCTGGTTGTACTCTAGATGCAGATATATGATGTCCTAAATAAGATATTTCTTTACATAAAAATTCGCATTTGTCCGGTTGTAATTGTAAATTATGACGTCGCAATCGTTCAAACACGGTTTCTCATTCTTCATGAATTTGAACTAAATGTTTTGTTTGACCATAAAATTGTTTTAAAACTATTTTTAAATCATGCCAAGATTCAATATCAGATAATTCTAATTCATTAATTACTTCGGTAGATAATTGTGAAACTACATATAAAAAGAGAGTTGGAGTTTGTTATGGGCTTGCTAATTGGAATGCAGAATTTGTGTTTTGAATGAATGCATTGAGTTCAGATCTTTCCACAGAAAATGGCTTAATGAATTTGAATAAGAGTGCAGTTGGAAGATTTAAATCATCATCTTCTTCCGAAATATTATCATTATTTGTTGAATGAACAGACATTTTAAAGGATTTATATAGGAATTATATGAGAACAATTATTTGAGAATACGATAATATAGCAAATTGACTTACTTGTCGTCTGTTTATTTGAAGAGAAAAACTGTGCGTAGACCCCGATGGTCCGGTGAATCTTCAGACTCAGTAAGACAGTGGGTTGCTTCTGCGTAGACACCCGATGGTCCGGTGGATCTTCAGACCCAGTAACAGAAGTGGAGTAGCAGGGTGGTTTTGGAGGGTTGCGTAGAGGGTACGACCTATGAACAGCTGTGCTGAAGTGGAGGAATCCTGGTCCAATACTCTGTGCGTTGACTCCCTATGGTCCGATGAATTGACTGATCCAGTTACACAGATGGTCAGGTGTTGTCCTCTCACCTAGATTTCGTCACTTTGGAGATATTTAATTATTTCCAAAATTGAAGTGGCTATCCCGATGCTTTGTCACCAAATTTCGTGTTGTATTTCTCTTTGGAATAATGCACGATGTAGAAGAAAGAATAGCAGGATTGCTGTCACCAGGGCAGCTTTATGAAGGAAAGCTCCGTAAAACTTGATGAGATGAGAAGAGTAGAGGTTGCTGAGGGTAGATGCGATGATGGGTTGAGTTCACTTGTAGTTACACTTAACTTTCACACATTCGGGTTTTTTAGGAAATACACTTGTTAAGGAAGAATACGAAATATTAGGAACGATATTTATTAAGATAAGTCTAAATGACGTAGACTATCTACTCGGCGGAAAGATAAGATCTGAACTACTGGGAAGAAAGATCGGAACTGATCGGATGAAAGGTCTGAACTACGGGGAAGAAAGATCGGAACTGATCAGAGGAAAGATTAGAACTGATTTAATGGCGGTGTGCTGCTTCTTTTATATTGATATGATAAATGCTGCTGTCAGCAGAAAGTAATATTGAATAGGCTTATTGTTATAGGGGTTGCCAACAATATACATATACTCACACTCGTTGAAGTAGTACCAGTGACGTAGCGAACTTTACTCCCGCCCGGGCACAATACTTTTTTAGAAACCCCAATTATGATGAAAATAAGAATTATCCAGAATTTTTAGTTTTGCGTACCATTGTGTTGCCCCTTTGCGAGTATCACCTGCGGCATGGTTACCTCTCTTGCACACCCCTGATCAGTACGATCATTACTACGCCACTGATCAGTATGATTAATGATAAGTTCAATTGAATGTATTCATAAAAGGTTAAAAAGAACCATCTCTTAGTGGATCTAAAAAAACGAAAGCACTAACCAAGAGTCAGCAGTTGATAACAGAACGTTGTATACCTATATACAGTTGTGCCAGAGTTAGTTTGCATTAATTGATCAACGTATTCTAGGATCGAAAATACGATATTTTTATATTTATCCCCTTCGGAACTAACGCAGCAAAACCATGAAATTTGGTATGCTTCTTGTTACTCAAACTACTACAGTGAGCATACTATGAATCAGGTACGTCCGAATCAAATCTTCTGTTTCAAAAATCTGAATTCAAGAAAAGTTTATTTGTTGCAAGGTTTTTTTATACCTCATATGTACATATACTGTTATGGATTCCTCAATTAAAAAATTAGTAGTCATTAATGTTCAAGTATCACTGAAATACGAAATTCTCAGTTGGTTTCATACAATATATTTAAATTCAGAAGTAGAAGGTGATATGTTTGTCATTAAGTTGAGTGAGAAAATGAAAAGTTGAGTGATAGTGTTATAGACAGTATAGACAAAATGAGAGCATCGATTAGAGAAATGAAAACTGAAAATCCACGATAGCCAGAAAAATAATAGAAGAGAGATGTCAAGCGGAAAATTGGGGGAACTAATTTGGAGCAGATTTTTGAGAGAAGTTTTGATATCGGTAGAATAGAAGTTAGTAAGGAGTCTGAGAAGAAAATATATAAGCGAATGAAGATCATAATATTAAAGTGTTTAAAATTAGAATTTGAAGAATGGGTAGAGCTGAATTTGTAAGACTATGGAATTTGGAATTGGAAAGAGTTTGGAGATGAAACTTGAAAGTAGTATGGAATAGGAGTTTTAGTTTGGATTCTATCCTTTTCTTATCTAATTGTATTGCGGCCATTTGTCTTTCAATGCTCGACAAAAACGTATTAGTTCGATAACGATCTCCTGTGATTGTTTCAGTCGGTTTTAACAACTCATAATACACTACGCCGAGCTGGTCCCACCAAATACTGAGCATGACCATGTAACCGTGAACATTCGGTTTTGCCTTCGACGTGGAAGCATGATCGGGATATCCTCATTATTTTCTGCGCTTAAAATTCTCGTAATGAACCAATTTCTTGCGATGAATGGTAAATTTTTTTTCTGCTGCGAAAAATCTTTCGCGGCTCATTCAATTATCACCTGCAATATTTGTCGCAACACTTTTGGGAATTCTTGTACCAAAACAGAAATATAATAGATTATACAGTAATAATGTTATCATTTTTTGATATTTCTTTTTATAACCGATACATAAACATTGCAAATTTTTTCAAATAAACTTTTAATTTACAACTTTTATTGATATAACAAAAACAATATCTGTATGAAAGGGGAATCTTTGATAGAATATAGTGAGTTCATCGTCTAAAATCACCTAACGATACAGGGTGCCGGAATTTTTTTGTTTTTGACGGATACCCAACGGTGGTTCTACCGGCATAGTGACGGGATCCAAGGGGCAGAGCCCCTTCGGAGAACAGAGCAAGTTTGGTTAATAATAATGATAGACTGCTAGATCAAGTATTTTCAAACGTTCCATGTCACGTCTCTCTGGACGCATTTTCGTAAGTAATTGCACAAGTGCATCAAAATTACCGATAATTTTGCATGACAGCGTGTTGTCATAAAAACTGCATGAGTTCATTTTCATTTTTGGAGAAAGAGCCCGACACCGAAGGTGGAGGGCTCTTTCTCCAAAAATGAAAATGACCGAATGCAGTTTTTCAAGGAAAACACGCTGGAATGCGAAATTATCCGGTCATTTCGATGCACGAGTGTAATTCGGGGGAATATTTCCCGAATAAACTGTTACATCACTTGTCAAACTGATGTAGAATGGAATTGCCATAGATTCGAACTGTGTAAGATGCATAGAAAATATGCATCTATGAACAGAACAATTATCGCAGTGCAGTTTCGCTTCCTACAATGCAATTATCGCTGTAATTTTCGATAATTGTTCTCCAGATACAAAGAATTTTTGACAGGAGGGAAATATTCGCTGTAATTTTCGATAATTGTTCTCCAGATACATAGAATTTTTGACAGGAGGGAAATATTCTTTAGTAAGTGTTGATCCGCAGAACCCTTCGATTCATTTCTGCGTTTCCTGTAAGTCAATTCGTTTTTCGTCTATGGAAATGAACACTGTGGATACTAAGGGGTTCAATTTTCGTAAGGCTAATTTTCCGTTTATGTGCCAGATGATATTGGATATCACTTGGGATGATGTCTTTGAGTCGACCCAGGATGTCGATGTGGTATGTTGAAGGTTTTAGGCGATATTGAATGATATATTATTGCAAACTGTGCCTTTTAAGATCAGTATAAAAATACGTTTTCTTTCTTACTTCAATTCGACTATAATAGGCAAAATGACAGTAATTGAAAATCACTGAATTTTTCTAATAACTCGATGAAACTTGTTTCAAAGAATACGAAACAAGCATTTATCTTCTTATTCATTGCGTGATGAATCATTATTTCCATAAAATAAAATTACAAAATTCGAATGTTTGCCTCGATTTGTTGAACACCAATCAAAGCGAATGACGTCACATAGTAGTAGTAAACTAACGCCTGGTTCTGTTCTGTTCTCTGACAGACCTATTTTAGGTTATATCCAAGATAACAACTATTGTTGTTACATCTGGGTTATATCCATGGTGTAGAAATATTCTTTCACTATGTGTTATACAGGGTGTTTCATTGGTAAACGGAAATACTTCACAGGTGCATAGGTGGCACCAAGGCGGTTCTGGAGATACCCCATTTATTGGGTCTTACTGTCTTCGTAGCCGTGATACAGGGTGTTTTATGAATATTTGGCAAATATGTTCCTAATTGAGGGCCCAAACGTATCATTCAATAACCGCCTTGAAAATCTAGGTCCGGGTTAACAAAAATTATGAATCGTTTGAATCCTCGAAACAACACCCTGTATGTAAATCGGAATTCGGAGTTCGGAAACACCACTAAAAACTAAACTGAGACGTGTACTTCGAATTTTCGCGCAAAAAGTTTAACTGCACAAATTTTCAACGTAAAAGTGAAGTTTTTAAGAACTTGGATAATAATTATAATAACGTTTTTTCACTTTTAAAGAGAAAAAAAATACATTTTTGTACCATCATATATATGAGCCATTTAAATTATCATATATGGGCCATTTAAATTTAAATTATCCAAGGAATCTCTCTTTTTCCTTCGTAACTCCGATTCAGAAACACACAGTATAACATAAAAACAATCGAATTTGTTAAAAATATATATTACAAGTTATTTTGTTCAAACTTCGATATCAAACCTCTTTTTTTCACATTATAGATATGAGCAAACAATGTCGTCAAAAATTTTTTTTCGATTAATACCAACAAATAGGTTTTATGAAGGATGTTTATAGTGAATGAACATTATATTATTATTATCTACGAAATATTAATTATTGTTTAATTGATTCAGTCCTTACTTGGTGGAAAATCATATTGATTTGGTAAAAACTAAATGTAAACACTTACCACTTCCCTCAGATTTCAATTATTTCCGACAATTGTTTCGCCGTCTAAGCGGCTTCATCAAGGTTACATTGCAAAGTGTTGAATTTTGAAATACAATTTCAGCTATATATACACAAAAATGAGAGTGCCTATGGAGCAATAAAATGTTGATTTATGGATTCTTTGATGGGTCAACGGTCTTCTCGGTTCGGGTTACTATAATACTTTATTTGATGCAATTTGGAATTTCCAAAAAGTTTTACTTAAAGATGTTCAAAAGCGGTGACTTATTGACATCTGATTGGGAATTTAGCAAAATAAACTTATAATAATAATAATAAGGGTAGCAGTAGGTGGATCTCTAGCTATTCACCTATCAGGAGAGTTGAATCGACTCCTGCCCACCGCAGATTCCAGGAGCTCCCTGACCCGGAAAGCTGAAACCTGTCCAGGGTAACGGACGAAGCCGTGTGGAAAGCAGCTCAAGAATTCTCCCACCGAAGCTCTGCGGATCGTAAAGAGCGATCAAAGGCCGTCTCCCCCACGACACGGAGGAACCCATGAATAATGGTTAATTTGAGGAATTGAAATATAGAGCCGCTGCCTGAGGTTCGTCAGGGCGTGTCTGGAGCCGGCGCTGGACATGACAGTATGCGGGACGTCGGTGACAGAGTGCTAAGGAGACGGGCGTCTTTCGAACAAAATGCTACGCCTCCGCAATCTTCTGGGAAAAGAATAACACGAGTTTCTCCGACCGCTGAAAGTGCTGCGCAGGATCCCCAACCAGTACTCACCCAAGCAGGTCTACCAAGAAGACGCATGAAATGGACAAGTTCGATAAATGAAACGATCATTCGCATATATTATGAAGTGACTTATATGGAAGAGGATAAAATGGGCTATCGGCAAAAATTATTTGCAGAATTCCACAGAAACTATCCCGAACTCCAAGTTTCTGAGCAAAGAGTAGCCGACCAATACCGGGTCATATTGAGAAATAAACTTCTACCCGATGAGAGACTCAACACCATAAAAAATTAAATCCAACTGAGGCTACAGAATAGAAACCTCACTACAAACGAAACGACAATTGAAGAAAACTACGATAGTACTGAAAACCAACACAACATCAATGCACAAATGAACTCTGAGGAACAAAACAACGCAGATGTGATAGCAATAAGTGATGCTCAACGACGGAATTTATATATATTCCATTATATTATATTATCCTGAGAAAAACAACAAAATAAACCACATTGGCACAATAGTCTAGAAGACAAAGGTCATAGCATCCGCCAAGATATTGGGAGATTCACCCAATTTGCAAAAGGTTAGCCGTCTAGAAAACTACAAAAAAAGTTGAATATAATAATGGATCGTCACCGGCAACATACAACGTATGATCCAAACAATGAAAATGCTCAACAAATTTTAGACAAACTGAAACAAAAATTATTCCTAGTATCCCTCCTATTGAATAGAAGAACTCTTAATAAAAAACCATACAAACACAATTAAAAAAGATGATATTTTGGAATGCTTTAGAGTTTGTCTTCTAGGATCGTCGATTACTATCTTCGACATAATTCCTTTGATCTATTGGGAAATTAATATCCAATACATTGTCACTCGCCCCCTCGCTGGCAAAGTATGGGTTTGATGAGATTAGTCTTAGACTAATTATGTCATATTTCACAGACAGGAAGCAGAAGGTCTTTTACAATGGTACATGGTCTGCAGAGGGTCTGATAAGTCTTGGGGTACCACAAGGTTCCATATGCGGCAGCATGCGTTCTGGAGTGTCCAAGAGTTCCTGTCCAGTAGTTTGAATTTTAATCTCTTTTAAATTAATTTATTCTTTGTGTTGTAATGTTTGTAATGAGGATTGGTATTTATATCATTCATAGTCGTATTACTTTATTGAGTAATGCATTTATATTTTATATTTTGACAATGATACTCTGTATGATTTAAGAATTGTATAACTTTATTGAGTTATTCCTACTATTTTTATATTCTGACATTGCTCAGAAATGCTCTATACAATTCCGAAATTATTACTTTATTGCGTAATGCCTTTATATTTTTACAATGATACTCTGTATCATTTAAGAATTGTATAACTTTATTAAGTTATCTCTACTATTTTTATATTCTGACAATGATGAGAAATGATTTATACCATTTCAAAGTTGTATTTTTTATCGAATCCGTGTGCAATACAATGAATTTTTGTGAAGGAGCATCAATAAATTATCTATCTATCTATCTATCTATCTATTATTCTATTGGCCCTTAAAGTAGATAAACGTACATCCAAGAATTTACAATCCCTTTGAATGAAAATGGAACTGTCATCTCGTTGTCCATTTCTCATCTTCCTGTAAAAGTGATACTCACAGAAATGTGCGACTGAACTGTCGTGTATAAATATTCAATAAAAAAAAAGACAAATTCTACGACTAGCTCTGTGCTGTTTATATTAGGTATTTTTCAACAGTTTTTTCGGCAATAGTTCAGAATCATTCAATTATACACACATCGGAAAAGTCTAAGGATATTCTTCGAAATGATTGGTTTTGAGTTAAATGAGAGAAAATTCGAGGAAATTATGTATAGATGTATTCAATAATTGTTTATATACTTCAAATGAACCGAAATTTTTATAATGAAAAAGTGAAAAACTGAAAAAAATCGAAGTATCTAAATTGCGAAAAACATAGTAATTATTCTTAGTAATTTTTTATCGAAAATCAATTCAAGTTTGGCATTTAATACAATGTGTGGCCTCCTCGTTGATTAATTACGGCTCTAAACCTGCGATTCATAGACAAAATCAGATTGTTTAGGTCTTCCTGATTTAAATTTGTCCATTCAGCTGTCAGAAGCTCCCTGAATTCTAAAACATTTTGGACGTTTCCCATATTTGGCGTAATCCTTCTTTGAAGCATGTCCCATACATGTTCTATCGGATTCAGGTCCGGAGATTGTGCTGGCCATGGCAAAACATCAATTCCCTCATTATCCAACCATTGTGTCACAATACGAGCGGTATGGGGACGAGCATTGTCATGCATCAAATGGAAGTTTTCACCAACAGCTTCTGCATAAGGTTGTACAATTGGTTGCAGAATATTTTCCAAATATTGCTGAGCTCTTAGAAAACCATCAGGAAAAACGAGCTCTGTTCTACGTCCAATGGAAATTCCTCCCCACACCATAATTGTACCACCTCTATACTTCCTGGACGTGTCTCAAGCGTTCTAAATTACCAGATTGTCTCCATAGTCTTATTCGACGAGAATCTGGATGATATCCGAATCTTGATTCATCTGTGAATAAAACTGTGGACCACTCATTGACACCCCAATTTTGAAACTCACGACACCAATTCAATCTTGCAGCGCGATTTCCTCTGGAAAGTGGTGGACACCTGATGGGCCGTCGGGAATGAAGATCGGCTTCATGAAGACGATTCCTCACAGTATCTCGCCCAATGGTCAAATTATGAGCCCGTTGAAATTCCATAACCAACTCAGGAGCCGTTATAGTGGGTTGCCTTCGGGCGGTCAAAACCAAAAATCTGTCTTGAATAGCAGTTGTACAACGTCCACGTCCTGGATGATTTTCGGCAGGATTTCCAGTTGTTCTGAAACGCCTCCACAAAAGACTTATAACACTTTGTGAAACACCCATTCGCTCATCTGCATCGACTTGTCTCATGCCCCCTTCAAGTAAACCAACCACTCGATTCAGCTCTTCCAAAGTTAAATGATGTCGTTCCATAATAAAAAGAAGTTGATAGAAAAATAGTGTCGATGTTATAACCCAAAATCGATCTAACGAATGCATGAAATGATTAAAATCAAATACAGAAATTTTAACTGCGACATTCATTTTTTTTATTTTTATCATATCTCCCATATTTTCTTGGCTAGCATATGTATACAACCAAAATTCATTCCGCATGATGATTTCAATTGATAGTCTGCAAAAAACTTGAGATAAAAGCAATATGCGATTTACCATGCGAGATATACTGAAATATCCTTAGACTTTTCCGATGTGTGTATTTGAAGTTTGTTGAAAGGCAGACAAAAAGTATGATGATTGGGTATTATCGAATAGAAAATATTGACCAGAATCCACTCGGCAATTGAGAGGGTTCCAAAAATTATTACGGTCGGATAGAAGTCTCTGAAATCGAAAATTAAGGAAAGATATGTTGGGTTGGCGAGATTGGAACCAAGTTGGGGAGCGCTGCTAATGCTTCACCTACAAGTTTATTGATGGCCTAACTTCTTCAAGATTTATCCGTCAGACATTTACTCTGACTCCCCAACTTCTTACGCGCTTCCTCTTTCGAAAGATTAGTCTGTTGAAACCATCCCCTAATATGTCCTCTACAATCTGTTACCGCTTTTCGATTTCAAAACTGGTGGTGGTGAATTTTTTCACGAGGGACATGTGTCATCACGGAAAACTTTGCAAGAGATAACCAAGCATGTTCACGCTTTTATGAATTATTTCCGAATTGTTTTCAGTCTATTCTTCTTCAGCTATTACCTTCAAGATCGATACGTATGTTTTTCTCAGATATGTCCCTTTTTATTCAATGATTGTATTCTAAAAATCCATGGACTCCAGAAAAAATGTCTGTACACAAAGTCTTCAACAGAGTCAGGTAGGAATTGACATTATATAATTCAGATGATCGTGGCTTTGGCAGGTAGCAGTTGTTAAATGTGCTAAAAATTGGGACCCAATTCAATGATAAGAACAAGGTGTCCCTTAAGAAAGGTAATATGTAAAAACCGATTAAGACAATAAACCATTCATCGACAAAATTATCATTAATTATGAAAGTAGACTATTTGGTAATTTAGTTCTCTAAAATAATGTCGTTTACCTAAATGTCTACTCTCGCGTTTACGACAATCATTCAATTTAAACACTTATATTCTTGATCCTTGGCCAGTATGCACCGAGATGGCTCTCATTTCATGGTGAATATTTTGTTTTAACTTGGCCAGAGAAGTTGGTTCACTAATGTAAACTTTAGATTTGAGGATATTCCACAGGTAATAGTCCATAGGCGGCAATTAAGGGCTGTGAGGCGGACAATGAATGTCACCTCTGAAAATTTCAAAAACTAGTGAGAGGGACACATTGATGATGATATAACCATGTTTTTTAGTTATAGTCAGTAAACTGGCTATTTGTATTTATGAAAAATAAAATATTAACTGTTATTGGAATTTATATTTTTGATTGAAATTTTTGTTTAAAAATCGTAATAGATTTGATGTTGTACAGGTGAGTGATAGATACCCTGTGAGATCCAGAGACTTTCATTATCCTTTACATCGTCTAAAATTAACAGAAAAACACCCAGAATATATGTGCAAAAAATTATTTAATAAGTTACCTCAACATTTGAAGGTTTTCGGATCTTACAGGGTGTATGTCCAAAATATCAAAGAATTTTTGTTAGAATTAGAACCGTATTCTTTGAATGAATACTTGAATAGGCATAGGTGAGAAATTTATTTTATTTTGACGTCATTCGTTTGTAATTCTTTATGTGGTGGCTCATGTACTGTATGTTACAATATGAAATAAAGGTTTATTATTATTATTATAACTTCTGCAATTTAGGCGAAAAAACCCATCAAAACCCTAAACAAAAGTTTTTGAATTGACACTTTCCATGGCCCTTTGAGTTAGTCTCAGTTGTTCTTCCACTCTTTCCGTTATTGCCATAGTTTCTAGATCATAAGTTTCCACTGGTAATACATATACAGCTGTCGTAGGTTTTGCGTTTCAAGTGTAGAGGAATATTTTTATCCTTAAAGATGAAACTCAGTTTGCCAAAGGCTGCCCATGATAAGCGTTTTCTTCTCCCAATTTCCAATATTTGATTTTTTTTTTCATTTGTAATCATATGACCCAAATATACATATTGTTCCGCCTTCTCAATTCGATATATTTGTATGAAACTAGTGTAAACGGAAAACAAGAGGTTGATGCGTAAGCCTACTTTATTTCTGCTAGAAACCTATTTGCAAAAAAACCGTCATTGAGCAGTATCTATTCGATTATTTCTCATTGTAAAAAAAAATAGAAGGAAAAGAAGAAAATTTCAATCATTGAATATATTTTCTTAAACAACACGGTCAATTCGAGAAAAGATGCTCAAAACTCGAATGTAATATATTCCAATGTGTTGGAAAATTATAGCTGAGTATATGTGTTGTAAGTGTCCAGAATTCATGCTAAAAAGTTCAGTCATTCAGAGAAAAATAGTTGATTGCATTCTGATGATCTTTAGAGTTTGTATTTCGTGTGGCCTATATTTTCCGGGAGACGGATTATTACAATGCTACATATAAAACCTAATGAAGTGGCGAGCCTTACATTCGAATCAAGAAGGAAGAATGAAAGAAGAGAATGCCTGTTGTGTATATAAAAAAATAGAATAGATATAACTCATGTTTTGATGAACCAATAGAATCCGTTAATTTCCCATAGGTACGGCGTATTGCTAAGTGAATATACACCTTGACGACGCGACGTAGTAAAATCGTTTTGGTGTTTCGCCTACTGCCATATTGGGATCATGTCTATAATAATATTCTTGGACGTTCGCCAATAAAATAAGAGTCAAACTCAGTGGAGTGTCATTGAATTATCAAAATGCAGTTCTTTGGTAATGGTTATTGAAATTATTCGTTATATAATCGTAACGAATACCAACTCGAGCAAAGACAATATATTTCGATGATATGAACCTTTCCACTCGACGTACCTCTCGAGAATCGGTGTTAATCGAATATTGTCTATGCTCTTGTGATATTATAACTGATTATTGACTTATATTAAATATTATACTTTACATTTTTAATCATTATGAATTCTGAGATAGCTTTCATCTGGCTTAGTGAGTTTTTAGCCTTTAAATTGTGTCATATACATTTTTGAAGATAATTCATGTTGAATTTTCTTTGATGTACGATTTTTTTGTTGAAATTGTTTGTGGTTGTATTCTATTCCTCTGATGAGATGGCATCAATTTCAATGGTTTTTTTCTTTTCAAGCCCTGATGAAAAATCAATAATGATTCGAAACG
Organism: Harmonia axyridis; assembly: GCF_914767665.1. Lineage (NCBI taxonomy): Eukaryota > Metazoa > Arthropoda > Insecta > Coleoptera > Coccinellidae > Harmonia > Harmonia axyridis. Next base: position 15,996,680 of record NC_059506.1, read on the forward strand.
TTGATCAATTTAATAAAGGTTTCTGTTCTTTTTTGGTGTCTCACTGGTCCTCAAGCTATGATTACCTGTTGTTGTTGTTGTTGTTGTAATTAGAAGGACGAGATTTGAATAGCATCGCGGTATTTTATTCCAGGATTTATGGATCATTTTAGCTATGATAGCTAAACTGATGAAGCAAATAGGATAAAACTTGTTGAAACTTCAAATAGTGTGGCTAAGTGAATGGATAAGCAGAATCATAATAAGACAGGAATAAAATAATGCAATAATATATGTAGAATTTCAATATGGCAGTTGTAATGTAACTTTTATAATTGGAACCATTTTGTCAGTCATTCAATGAAGGTGTGAAATACTTCAAAAAGCAATTATTTATTGAAATTGCCCGTGTCATGAATGAATGATTAAACTCATATGTAAAATGTAGATACCCATTTGTTCACTCAAGATTCTAATTTATCAAACGTTGTAGGAATGCTTTTGTACTATTTGCTGAGTACTGAAATACATAAAGAATTTTTCCCACAACGGCTTTGATTTACCCACCAACAACTCTTGGCATTTTTGAATGAAATCATTTTTTATTTGTGAATTACAAAATTCAACTGCATTCTGTTAGTATCTTCAAGTGAAGCTGAAAATTTTCAAATTTTTGGATTCCCATTCAAAAAAAAACTAAATTTAATTTCGAAATGGAATAAAAAATAAACTATAGATGTAAATGGCATCATTTATATATTTTGATGTCCGCTCTGTTCGTTATTTGTCCAAACATTTTTGTCTTCATAACATAAAATCCTAGCTTCGGTCATTTTCCAAAGAATTTTTTGAAATCATTATGAAAATAGCAAGAACTAATTTACACTTTTTATCAATTATTCGCAGTGAAGGTATAAATAATTAAAATAATTGTTCAACTATTCAATTGTGAAATAATTCTCCATTCATCGATTTGTGGTGATCAATTATTTCATCATTCAAAATAGTGTATCTTCTATCTTCACCCTTGAATATACTTGGCAAACCTTTTGGGTTGCTTTGTAGAGTCCATGAACGAATCTGACTCTTTCAAATATTCAACTTTCATCCAGATAAATGAATTGACATTTCGTTGTGAATATTCTCTCTTTTCAATATAATATCGTATTATTCATGTATTTTTCTGTTTATCAATAAAATATTCCTTCGATCAACAGTTCTGATCTTGAAACCAATTAATTTTATGATTTTATGAAATTTTTTAGATTTAATCGTATTATAGAGGTTTTCTTTCACTATTAATACAGACTGTAATGACTTGCCTTCTTCCTTTTTTTTCGAAAATTTTGCAGTTGATGAGTTTGTTTTTATTTCGATCCTTTAAATATTGAATAATTCAACTATTTCCTCGAAGCAAACGATAAAAAATTGAAACATCTCAATACAGAAACTAGATCACTAATGTTCTTCACTCATCATTTCCATTGGATTTATTGAACAGAAAGAAACGCCCAATAGGAATTTTGGGGGAAAATTTTGCGTCCCGGAGCAAGGTAGGTATCAGGACACCGGGACAAGTAATGAAAAAAGGCAGTCCCTTTCTTCTGAAAATCTTGAAAGGACGTTCAAGAAGTTTATAAGCCCCAGGTCTCATGAATCGCCTGTGTACACAAACGCTTTCTTATTAATTTTTTACAATCGTAGATTATTTTGACCGAGAGTAATTTCTCTTTGCAAGATCAAATCAGAGATCTGACTAAGATTTATACTTGCAGCATTTATGTTCTATTCTGAATATAGTTTCCTTCTTCGCCTCGTGCTAAGGGGCCACTTGGAAAGATCAAATAAAATACATTTACTAGGAAACGTAATAAAGTCTCGAAAAGTTTTCAAGTGCTTTGCAAATGAAAAAAATGAAAGTCATTGAGTTCATTTATTCGAATGGCATGTCATGGATGTTTTTTGCCTCTCGGATAACCTAGTCAGTCTTTATTTTTGTTGAGATATGTTGTGCCATTAATCGATAGCTTCAAAATGCTTCGCATCTCATGTTTTGTACAAGGTCTGACGGTGCACTTTCCACGTATACAGTTTCAAAGGGATACGATTACTTAACAATACTGATACCTACTAATAATATCAATTAAAGATAAGCCAAATCAAAGAAATTCTCGAAATATTTAAAAACATAAAAACGATAGACGTTTATAAATCGAACTGCACCTTTATCAATCATATTGAAATTATTGAAAAAGTTTGCAGACATCTGAACAGATCATAAAAGTCATAAATATTTATGAGACTTTTTAAGCTGAAAATATACAGTCTTTTCGACCTTCTCAAGAGAATTTAGATTATGTTTTCCATATGAACTTCATTTCATTTAGTCGAAATGATTGTTTCTAAATATTTTGATGATTTCTCTGGTGTGGCTTATCTTTAATTGATATTATTAGTAGGTTTGAGTAGTTAGTTAATCTTATCCCTTTGAAACTGTCTACTGTAACTATATAAGTTCGCTGATTATTGCACTCAATGGACTTGTTTACATATGGTGAAACCGTATGGAATGATTTAATTGAATTGATCATGGATCCGACCAATTAGTGTTTGACATGACATCCGGCAAAAAATTAGTAGAATACAGATCTACTCACGCTGTTCATGGACGAGCAATGAAAACAACAATTTGGATTAACTGTCAATTCTAGCAAACATTTTACAGGAGTGATTGAATTAGTTTGTGAAATATTTCTTTCGAATTGAAAATTGTTTCAGAAACGGAAAATAATATCTCTCTTTGTTTCAAATAACAAAACACACGTCACGGAAATTGGAAATATAATAAAACGTCATTCAGAATTTCTTACCTTCATGGAAATCAAATTCAAAATATAAGGTTCCATATGACTCGACCTGCCACCACTGTATTTCATTTTAGATGTAATATTCATATGTACAAGTATTATCGTTGATATCAGAACGCCGACAGACACAATGAATTCTGTTCAGCATCCACTTCGTCTTGCATTGAAAGCAATTCGAGCATTCATAGTGACACCATCAAAAACATACGATTTCCATTGCCAACAGAATCATCTTTTTAATTCATCAAGAGGATTTGTTGTGAAAGAATTGAACACTATTATGATTGAAACTTTTCCAAGAGAACTTTTCACCCCAAGCAACTTTTCCAATATCTTGTGAAAGAGGAAAGAATTTTCACTTCGCGAACATAAATGAAATTTTTATGATTAAACAATGATTTGAGTTTGGATTTCCTTGCAGACAATCAGTTTGATATTCTCTTACACCAGTCGACAAAGAATTCGCCGTTTCTCGACTATCGATTCAGTTATTATTTCTCTTATTTTCCGAACAAAAAATATTTATAATCTTTCGTTGCAGGCAGACCTCAAAAGTTTTCGAAACTTTCGTATATACTCATTATAGTTTCAAGATTTGTATATTCGTAAAATAGAATGATCAATCTGCAAAACCGTTTACCTCTCCGAAGTGCACAAACTCAATTGCTTCAGAGTTTCAAACTTTATTGCTCAAAAATTGAATTAATTCAAATAGTTGAAAAAAAGAACATTATTTCTGAATAAAAACATAAATTGAAATAATTCCAACCACAATTATGGAACGACAATATTCTCTCTCTGTTTTTTAATACCACATGAAAATATGTTCAAGAAAAAGATCAAAACTTATCTTCTCGATCCCGCTTCAGTGTAGTTTCTCTGTCATCTCTGTAGGTTGTTTGTCTCTTGAAATGCTAATATTTATATATTTTGGTTCTGCTGACTATTTAAAATGTTCTCTTTGTTTTTAATTTTGGATTAAGATATGTTCAAATGTGCATTTTGTATATAACAAGGGTTAAGTGGTAGAGCACCTTCGGGTGAACTTCCCCTTGAGATTTCTTGTGAAATAAATACCTTATTATTATTATTATTATTATCATTATAAAATGTAAGTTACTTCATTCCTAAGGACCTTGATTATTGTCTAGGGTTCAAATTTCTGAACAAAGATAGAATTGAATGCCTCAGAACAAATTCTTGAAATTTTCTTATCTGACATCCCTCGGTAACCGAGAATATCTTTCAGAAAACGAAGTGATTTATTTGAATTTGTTTGTCCGTACATTTCGAATTTCAGAAACGTAATGATGGTGAATAATGACTTGTGAATAATGATTCATTATTCACTACTGAAATTTTTGAATCTGTCAGGACTAGAATCCGAGACTCTCGCGATGATAGACTGGACTAATAATAATAAATACTCTATTACGCACAGGTAAATATTTCGCGAAATAAATACCTTTGTAATTTTTTATGTTTTATTGAATAAACATTATTTATTATTATCAATCAGTATGCCCCGTGTGGGGTTGCTAGTTCTCTATCGGGAGCCTCCCCAGGTGGCGGATAGGAGAACGCCTTCCAGATATGGATGGTATCGAGGAAATCAAATACTCGGGGCTGACCAAAACTAGTAATTGGACAACGGCAGCTGGTTGTTCAAAACTGACTGCAGGCTGTCATCAGAAGTATGAAAATTGGCTGCAGATCAGATAGCAGAGGCGCAGATAAGATATTAGTGTAGCTACAGAGTAAATGCGGGCCGGAGGCCGGCTCCGATAGGTTCCGGTTTCTCGCGCCTATGAAAGACAGAGTAGTTGCCGGCTAAAACTGGTAGTTTTGTTCGAAATATTGAGCGTAAAAGATGTCGTCGTCATCTGATGATATGATTGCTCTAGATTCAGTAGTTTTAAAACTGGCAAGAACTAAAGTATTCATCCGAAAAATCGTTTGAGATTCAGATATGGTGAATATCTTCACTTATTTTTGAAATTAAAAAATGATGACGAAAAGTCCTTCCAATACACCCGAATGAGTCACGAAACATTCAAATATATTTTGAATTAGATTGAGCACGGCCTAAATAAAAATTGGTGTAATTTCCATAAACAGCCTATATATCCCGAGGAAAGATTTGTGATTACTTTAATAAAGAAGCTTTGGCGAGCCGTTCTCGAGCCAAGATAATAAATAATAAACTTTCAGAGGTTGTAGATTCTGATTTGAAATATTTTACTAATGAATCATCACATAACTTATAAATATATAAAATCTGTTATTGAGAAATTTAATACCGAAGAATTGTTTTTTGGAAGAATATTCAGGCCATGATAATTTGAACATGAATTTGACGAAGTATTTGGTAATTTATGTACTTATGGTCATCAATAAATTGAATCATTGACCAATTCTTGAATACGACATCTAAATGCTAATATTTCGGTTACTGTGCAACTTATGATTTCATTCCATATTGCACTCCTTTTGTATACTTCGGCAATGATAGCGTCGACATCCATTTTACAACACAGTCGGCGTAGGTCAACCGGCTTGAAAGAACTAAATTGCAATTCCGACAAAGCAGCCGGAGCCTATTGCCAGCGCCGACAAGTTTCAACCGGCTTGCACTGTGTTAGCGCTAATTGATTATCATAGAATAATTTATAAAGCTTACCAGCGCCGGTCAGTACCGGCTAACGGGAAGCAGGTTACCGGCTTCAACTGTGTTTGTACCCTTATCGATGACGGCAATGCTACAGCGCATGGAAAGCAACGGAAAACTACCATGTATTTTATTCTTAGTACAATCATCATGTCCAAAAACAATCAATGTATGGGCCTGAATCCCTCGCATACCTTAAATGGTCTGAAGCTGCTAAGAATCTCCGGGTCAGTCACAAAGATTTGTACACATGGAACGTGAGAACATTGTATCAGGCTTGAAAAGCGCACAACCTCATTCAAGAAATGAAGTGGCTGAATATTCAGATCATGGTCGTAAGTGAGATGAGATGACCGGGGTCAGGACAATGCCTTGTGGATGACTGCCGTGTATACTATTCAGGAACGACTAGTGATGAACATCAAAGTGGTGTGGGTTTTGTTGTTGGGAAGTCAATTCAGGGCTGTATATCTAATTTCACACCTATCTCGGAAAGAATGGCATTACTACTGATAAATACAAGCCCTGTACCATCTAATATAATTCAGGTTTATGTCCCAACAGCTGACAAAAGCGAGGAAGAAATATAAAAATTCTATGAAGAATTATTGAACACATATAAGAGCGTTTCTAAACACCATCTAACAATAATAATGGGTGATTTCAATGCGAAGATTGGACGTGGCCAAGCAGGAAACTGCATGGCTTCATATGGATTAGGTGAAAGGAATGAGAGAGGAGATTCGCTACAGAAGAACAGTTGATAATACTGAATACGTTTTATAAACTACCACCAAGAAGACTCTACACATGGAAGTCGCCAATGGATTCCTGTGATCGTATTGTTAGAAACCAGATAGATTACATACATTACAAGAATATCATAGAAACCACTGGTCAGAAGCATTTGAAGCCGGATAAAAATATCAAGAAGAAACCCTGGATGACGGACAAAATTCTTGATGGAGAAAAGAAGTTTCGAAAAACGAAAATAGCTTCAATGTTCACAAAAGGATCAAGGAAACAACAGGTGGATTCAAGAAACGATCCCTGAACTCGGTCAGAAACGCTTCGAATATCGTTGTTGTTGAGAAACGGGAAAAGATCAATGTCTGGAAGCAATATCTTGAAGAGCTGTTCGAGGACACACGTCCACAATTCCTATCAATGGGGGATGATTCCGGACCTCCAATCACCATTGATGAAGTTCGAGCTATCATTAAACAAATGAAAGAGGGTAAAGCTGCAGGTCCTGATGGGGTCATTCTGAATTCCTGAAGCTGTTCGATGAACAAGGCCTGAGAAGAATAACTCACGTATTCAACCGCATTTATGGAACAGGGATCATTCCGAAGGAATGGTTAAGATCAGAGTTTATTGCGCTGCCAGAAACACCAGGAGCGAAGAAATGCGAGGACTTTAGAACGATCAGTCTCATGAGCCATTTGTTGAAAGCATTCCTAAAGATCATACATAGAAGGATCTACAAAGTTTGTGAAGAGCACATGTTGGAGACTCAGTTTGGGTTCCGCGATGCAGTAGGAACGAGGAAAGCACTTCTTAGTATCCAAGTGTTATTTCAGAGATGTCGGGATGTCAATTGTGATGTATATGCCTGCTTCGTGGTCTATTCCAAAGCCTTTGATAGAGTGCAACACCATAAGCTCATAGAAATACTCAAGGGAATAGGAATCGACGATCGTGAATTTAGAATAATATTGGAATCAGTCGGCACATGTAAACATTGATCGGGACAGATCGGAGGTAATACGGATACTACGGGCTGTAAGGCAGGGCTGCGTTTTATCGCCCTTACTCTTCAACATATATTATGAATATATATTCAAACAAGCCCCAGAAAGCAGCAAGTCAGGAATAACACATACATCGAGTCAATAAATATACGTACTTAGGATCTGTGTTGAATGACCAATGGGATCACTCTCAGGAAATAAGGTGTCGAATTGAAAAGGCAAGGGCAGTATTTTCTAGGATGGCATCGGTATTCAAGAGCAGTTCCTTAACCATGGCAACTAAAGTACGTCTCCTTCGTTGTTATGTGTTTTCGGTTTTGCTGTATGAGGCGGAGTCGTGGACCCTGAGTAAGGCCTCAATGAAGAAACTGTCAGCATTTTAAATGTGGCTGTACAGAAGAATCCTAAGGATTTCATGGATGGATCATGTACCCAACGAGGAAGTTCTTCGTAGCATGTATAAATCTACGGAAATAGTGACGACGGTGAAGTCTCGCAAATTGCAGTAGCTGGGTCATAGAATGCGCAACAAAAGGAGGTACGGACTGCTACAGGAGATTCTGCAGGGAAAAATTTCAGGTAAACGTGGCTCAGACCGGTGAAGGATTTCATGGCTCAAAAATCTTAGAACCTGGTACTTTACAACGACCACATCACTTTTCAGGTCGGCAGCAGACATAGTGAAAATAGCAAGGATGATTGCCAACATCCGGACCGGATAGGCACTGAAAGAAGAAGAATCAGTATGCAGAAGTTTAATGTGGAAATTAGAATTAAACCCTCTATAAAAACCGATTGCCTGAAAAAGAAGAAAACAAATTGAATTCACATAAGATTACAAAAAACAGTAATAAAGTAATAATATTCTGCCCAATTTACGAAACAAGTTTATTAAAAATCTTGAATGGAATTGACTATATGTTCTCTACCAGACAATTCAATGAATATTCGATCCATCTTCAACCATGCTTTCTTCAAGCCTACCTTTCTTCTGCTTCGAACAGGAGATTTGAAGTTGCCTTAGTTAATTCTTCCGCCAGAACTAATTTTGTGCCTTTGAGCTACTACTTGTTAAAAAAGAATTTATTTCTGGTTTTCATTGAGTTGAAATGTATAACTATTGGTCTCTTTGATTATTGGCTTCTCGGTCCCACTCTGTAACATTTTTCAATTTGAACATGGCCTAATTTTAATTTATTCATTGGCATAATTTCTGAATTATTATTTTAGGCCATCTTTCATCAAGCATCGAATACTTTGTTTTCCTTGCATTTATATCTTTAATTCCTTACCTACTGTTTATTCCTAAGCATATACATACCCTGAAAAAGTGATCTGAAGATCACAAGTATGATACCAGACATAAGGATCTGTCTCTCTCTCTCTAGTCGTTTCATCATTGCTGATGATCGTGATTCCCTCCTATACGCTCGGTCAGTTGTTTCCACCTCGCTCTATCCTCTGCATCTCGAAGAGCCTGAAAGAATGGGCGGGTCGTACTTTGTTGAACTTGGTCGGTCCATCTAGTCGGTGATCTACCTCTCGCTCTCTTACCCGGAACATTTCCCGACACAATTAGTTTCTCCAGGTTGTCTCCATCTCGGCGGGCTATATGACCGAAAAACTGAAGAACGCGCTGCAAGCAGATGGACGATAGTCTGGTTCTTATCTTCAACTCACTTAAAACAGAAACGTTAGTGCGATGAGCTGTCCAAGGTATTCGCAGCATTCGCCTCCAACACCACAATTCAAACGCGTCAATTTTCTGACGTTCAGACGACCGCAGAGTCCAGGTTTCAGCACCATACAGGAAGACAGAGAAGACAAGAGCTCTAACAAGTCTCACCTTTACACTCTTAGAAATCGAGCGGTCTCTCCATACTTTAGTTAACCGGGTCATGGCGCTCTTTGCCATGATTATGCGCCTTCGTACTTCCGCTTCGCAGTTTCCATCACTAGTTATGGAAGAACCCAAGTAATTGAAACTGTCTACCAGGTCATATTGGCTCAGAAGGCCCGTCAACCGCAACGTGCCGAATCTATCGACTATCATTATTTTAGTCTTTATTTTATTTATTTTCAAACCGACATTGTTGCTCTCACATTCCACCCGTCTGAGAAGTTCCACCATCTCTTCTTCCGTCGCCGCTATGAGGGTGGTATCGTCAGCAAATCTTAAGTTGGTGATTTTTTTCCCGGCAATCGTTATGCCTCCAGACCATTCATCCAAGGACCTTCTCATCACAAATTCACCATATATATTGAAAAGGTCTGGCGATAAAACACAACCCTGTCTGACTCCCCGTTCCGTTCTAAACCGTTTCGAGAACTTCTGGCTCAAACGAACAGTTGCCTCATTTGATTCATAGAGATTTTTAATGAGGGATACCAGATGAACAGGGGCTCCCATATGTACCAGGATTGTCCAAAGTTTGGCCCAGTTCACACAGTCGAACGCCTTTTGATAATCGACGAAACATATTATCATGGGTACTTGGTATTCTCTAGATTTTTCGATCAGCTGTCTGATATTCAGTATTTGTTCCCTAGTACCTTTTCCTTTTACAAAACCTGCCTGCTCTTGGGGTATTTGGCAGTCCAAATATGCTTTCAGTCTTGTTTTCAAGATTTTCAAAAGGACTTTGCTGGCGTGAGATACAAGTGACAGTGTTCGGTAGTTCCCGCACTTTGTAGTTGATCCTTTTTTGTGTAATGGAACGTATATTGACGTACACCAGTCGGTTGGCCATTTTCCCGTGCTCCATATAGCCGTACAGATTGAGTGGAATATTCGTACACCCTTTTCGCCCAACATTTGAAAGAGTTCGCCTGGTACGGTATCGATTCCTGGGGATTTATTCTTCTTCAATGATCGAATGGCTTCTTGTACTTCAGATAGTAGTATCGCTGGCTCTCTGGGATAGCTACATGGCCATGAAATTTCTGGTGGGTCCTGCCTGCTCTTGTACAGATCTGCACAGTAAATCCTCCATGTTTCCAATATTTCATCCATATCAGTCTTCAGATTTCCCCCAGCATCCAGAATGGACCAGTTCTGCGGTCTGAATTCTCTTGTCAGCAGTTTTATTTTGTTGAATAATTCCCTAGGCTCATTTCTGATCCCATGCCTCTCTATTTCCTCACATATACCAGCTATGTACTCCTCTTTGTCCTTGCGACATTGTCTTTGGACTTCCCTCGACAGCTTCCTATAGGCATGGTCTGCATCAGCCTTGCGCTTCACATCTTTCCTGCGTTGAATTAAATCCCATGAGTGATCAGTAATCCATGGTTTGCGCTTTGTGTTGTTTGGTGGTGTATGTTTTTTTGATGTCACAACCATTATGCTCTTCAAGTATTCCCAACCTTTTTCAGGATCGCTCTCTACCTGATCTAGGCAGAGTTTACTTTCTATGTCCAGCCTAAAATCCTGGACTTTTGATGGTTGCGGTATCATGGTCTTTCTTATTAGTTTCCGAGACACTATTTTAAAACGAAGCCTGAAATCGAGAACTAAAAGTTGGTGATCTGTTCCGCAGTCCGCTCCAGGGTAGGCTCTGCAGTTTGTGGCCGACGATCTCCATCGTTGTTTGATCAGAATGTAGTCAATCTGGTTTTTGGTTCGACCATCCGGGCTCCGCCACGTGAATTGTCTTCGAGGGTGGTGTTTAAAGAGAGTGTTAGTAATTGCAAGGTTCTGTTGTATGCAAAACTCCAAGAGGCGATCTCCTCTCTCATTTCTCTGGCCCAGTCCAAACTTACCCACAGCGCGCTCGACTTCTGAAGATTTTCCGACCTTGGCATTGAAATCGCCTAAGATGAACAATAGGTCACGGTTTGGAATATCGGTAAGAACCTCCTCAAGACGACCGTAGAACGCCTCTATTTCCACCTCCGAGGATGTCGATGTTGGTGCATAGATTTGTACAAAATGCGCTATTGTTGTGGTGGTTTGTATCTTGACATGTATTATTCTGTCATCTACTGCACGGTATCCAATCACAGAGTTATTCAGCTTTGGAGGCACAATTATTGCGACACCATTCGAGCTCGTATTTTCTGGACCCGAAAAGTAGACGGTGTTTCCCTCGGCGGTTCTGAAATGTCCACTATTCCGCCAATGTGTTTCCGACAGTCCCAGAATATCAAGATTATAAGTTCTCATCTCTCTCTCGACGATCTGTAGCTTCCCAGAATGTTGGACCAGACCTCGGATGTTCCATGTCCCAATTTTCCTTTTCCTTCGGAGATTTATATTTGTGTTGGTTCCAGTAACATAATTTCTGCAAGGTACCTGATTCCTCACACCTTTGCAGCCGGTGGCATATTTCACACCATCCGACCCGGAATCAGTATGGCGCCGAGTGTGAGTCGGATCGCAGCACGAACTATCAACCGTATCTTTGACTTTCATTATGGAGGAGAGAATTCTCTTGGGAATGTAGTGCAGTGGTTTCCCGTTGCCTTCTGCACCGCAGTACCCAGCCGTTTTTAGAATACGTCCATTGCGCCTGGAGAAATCCGTTCTGAAGCCGGTAATGATGGATACTGCTGCCCTCCATCATATCTTGGTTATAAACCCCAAGACAAGGTTGCCACTTCCGCTAGTTCCACCGTGCCGATGTCTCCCATCTCCGCCATCACAACCGTTGTGGACTTCGCCAGTTTCCCTTGGCATGGGACCCTTACAGGTACTAGTTTTCCGGGTCAGAAAACTCCTGGAATCTGCGGTGGGCAGGGATTGATTCATTTTCCCTGATAGGACTGCCCAAAGGGTTCCTACCCGCTACCCGTAAGGATCTGTCTACTGTCTGGTAATCTGCCTACCAACCCACAGAACCACGTAATTTAAACAATCGCCCATAAATGCTTGAATCAAACTCTTCAATCGCCTACCAGGGAGAATTGAGCATATTTAGTATTTTAGTTTTAAAATAGTTGTCAAGGATCCATTGCTAGAGAAGTGGTTCTTTTTCAAAGGAGAATATTTTTGTATCAAGTTGGTTCGAATATCAAGTGCAATTTTTTCCCATATACTTAACTTTTGACCTGCCCTATATGAATGTAAATTCGTAGCATGGGATGTAATAAATGATTATGTTCACGCCGGAGACTTGTTAGAGACAATTTGCGATCTAGGATACCCTGGTTACTTCCAGGGCAACACGAAAAACTAGCTTCTACCAGAGAAGTCGTTTCATAACAAGAATGATCAGTTATGTTTTGGGTAGGCATAATACATGGTCGTCGTACGCAGCCTATTACCCTTCCAGACACTATATGAAAGGGGATAGATATGTTCAAAACATTATCGAAACCATTATTTATCCTCTACGACATGAAATTGGAGTCAATTACATTTTTACGGATGACAATGCTAACCCCAATCGCACAAGAACATGAATTCCATTAAGCACATGTGTGTTGAACGAGTAATATCAAACAGAATTAATCCTCCTAGCACCCTCCAGGAACTCTCACTTCCTCTCGGCCCAAGAAGTATGATAAAACTTTCTAATGAATACCTACTATTAACTCTATCATAGTTTCCTCGCACAGGCGCGTCAAAACTTCACCACAGAACAAGGAAGGACAGACCAAATATTTTGCATTTTTAATTTCGCTTTAAAGTGGTTTTCTTCGAGATTTCGGTTTCTGGTATTCATTGTATTATGCACTATTACACTTCATGACTTATATCAGTAATATCAATGCAGAAATCACTAAAGTTATGAAATTTTTTTTTATTTTATTTCAAAACTCAATGAATTAGAGAAAATAATGCATACCTAATATAACGAGAGTTCATTTAAATTTGTGGTCAAGAGTGCTGTGAAGAAATAATAGTTGATTTTCTGTGATTTCAAGTAGTGCCTAGCTTGTACTAGATATAGTTCCCAGATTTGAAGTATGTAGCGCTACTTGTAATCATATAAAATCAACTCTAATTTCTCCACAGCAATCTTGACCACGAATTCAAATGAACGCTCGTTATAATATCCGTACAGAAGGCTCATTCTAAAACTCGTTCATTAAAAACACGATACACGATATAATGCTATGAATATATGCACTTTTGATACAGAAACAGTTGCAACAAACGTAATTACGTCGATATTTATCAGACAGCAAGCATACAGTTATGTGAATATTATAGTCGAAGATTCATAGTGAAAGAACCGAAAATATATGAATTAGCAGAGACAATATGGAAGTAAGAAAACATCTTTCATCATCCGCTTCAGGGAGCTGAAACCTCATTTTCTCCACCGTTGACTTCGTCCCCATGTCCTTCGGAATATCGCCTACTGAAATCTTGCAATTCATAGAATTCTCTTGAACGTTACTTCCGCTATTCCTATCCACCATTTTGGAACTCTGATTTCTGTGGCTTGATCTGAAATTGAGGAATAGTATTTGGAAGCTGGAATGTTTATTGGGAGTCTGTGCCGATAAATGATTCTATTCACCCGAATCGGTATTACGATGAGAATTTCATGCAATTCTTCATAGAACTTTCTTGTTTTTACAAAGAGTTGTTGCTAAAAGATTTTATATTCTTATTGACATTCGGCGATATTTTTAACAGAATAAGAATCTTGCACTGATTGTAGACAGTGAACCTTCGATGATTGGCATTCGATTATGATTGTCATTTTGTTAGCAGCTTCACCATAAAAAAAATGACTTCTTCCTTCAGTAGTGAGTGATTTTGTTCAACCTTTATTTATCACGATAACTGTGATTCCTAATTCATAATAGGATGATGCATGATGGAATCATGGTCTTGAATAATAGAAAGTTGTGAACTTAGCATAGGTCGGAACGCGGTATGTGTTAACTGTTGTGTGTCACGTTAGGTCGTTCGATTAAAACACTCTAAAAAGTAAGTTATTTTTTGGCTTGTTCGTGTAGTTATAATGTGAGTATGGTTTTCGCGGGACCCGACCTTGTATTGGTTGTAATCCACTCCCAAGAAGTTGACTGTCTCTGGTTGAGACGGTAGGCAATAATATATTGTGCACGGGACCGTAGCCACAAGAAGTCTGATGGGGTGCGAATAAAGATGTAATCAATGTAAATTAAGTGGTTTGAAGAAAATATATATATATATATATATATATCTTTTAGTTCGGCAGTATACCACAAGCGCTAGTTAACCGTTTTGTATACGGATGAATAACTCGAATAGAATCGTCGATCGTTGCCTCTTCAATAAATGGCAACGTTGTATTTCACATCCGTTTGGAGAAGGCTGATCCTCTCTCATATATGTTGGACAAAAGTCCAACATATTCTAACGAATTTATCGAAATATAATTTCGTAGAAGCTTATCTAGACCTTCAGAAGAAAGGAAGATGAATCACTTTTTTTAAATTTCATGAACATAAGACTTCAATTCTTTTCTTATTTCTTTCGCAGCAGAATTTGGACTTCTTGTTGCGTTATACGGTAGCCATAAATACATATTATATTGGGACTAGTCTCGATGCAAACGAACTCTCGCATGCTGCGATCTCGCAGCGAGCGCGTCGTCCAGATAATTTGGTCTCGATTCACTCGAATATTTTCCCGCTAAGATTCTTCAGTACTTCGTCGCCTCCAAGTATGGATGCATCAAAACGTGTTACAGTATCACTGTCTCATATACATATAATTTTTTTTTCATGAATTTCGAACCTGTAAAACAAATACTGTTCTTAGGACAATTTTATGATTGGAACAAATTTTTCAGGTACTTGGGAAATGGGTGCAATATGATTGACTTATATTATCAATATAGACTCGGAAATAGATCTACCATAACGAAAATTATTAGAAAAGTCTGTTCTGCTAATGGATTAGTCTTCATCAGGAGTGTATTCCACAATTTAATGATGAAGAGTGGCTGAAAAAGGCAGAAATCTTTTTTGAGCGTGCCAACTTCCCCAATTGATTGGATGCCTTAGAAGGAAAACATGTGAGGATAATTCAACAGAATTACACATGCTTGCAGTATTTAAACTATAAAAAATTTCATTCTGTGGTTCTGTTTGTGGTTGCAGATGCCAATTCTATGTTCGACTATATAGAATTAAATTCTTGCGGAAGAGAATTCGATTGTACAATTTTTGGAAACTAAAAGTTGTACAGCATGTAAGAAAACGGCCAAGCAAACCTACCAAGGCCACAACTTCTTCCGGGAACTTCAACTATGATACCCTTCACATTTTTTGGGGGTGAGGCATTTTTCCTTTCTATTTTTGTAATGAGGTCTTGTACAGGAAAGTTTTCACATTACAACTAACGAATATTTAACTACCGTTTATGTAGAGCTTGTAGGTTCATGGAATGTTCCTTAGGCATCCCCACGAATATCTGGAGAATATTTCACAGAACTATGGATGTGAAACTTGGCTTAGTAATGAGTATTATAAAATATTGTTGCGTTCTGCACAATTATGTAAGGGAAAGGGGTGGTTATAACTATGAGGACAAGCTCGTTATCAACGGCCTATGTGACTTTGATTGTAATAAAATCAGAGAAGGTGGACGAACACTTATTCAGAGGAGAAATGTATCAGCGGAATATTTTGTAAAAAATGCTGGTGCTGCTCCATGGTAAGATAATTGTATTTAAAATTACATTTGCTGTTATTGGAAAATAATCAATAACTTTTGTGAAAACATAATTTTCTGTAGTCTACTCGTCATCAGAAATCGTAGGGTATCAATATATTTTTATCTATTAACAATGTTATGTTCTACAATAAAGTAATTTTTTTCTCTGAACTAATCTATTTCGTTTTTTTCTTTTTTGATTTTTCTTGAAATTCTTCGCACATGAGTGAACATATTTCCATCCACTCGCTTCTCCTGATTTTGTCGTGAAATTGTGGAGAAGAAATACTCCATATCACGAGATGATTCTTCAAAGTTTCTATGAAAATCGCGGCGAACGAGCAGTCCCTGGCGGCGTGCTCGCGGCGAGGACGCCGCGATTATATTCACGTGTGAATCGTACCAATGGTTCCTTTGATCCGTTAAATCGCGGCGAGAATCGCCCGTGTGCATCGAGCCTAATGAAGCACATATGTTGCCCATAGTTATCGGGTACTAGCCAACGTATTTGCCTATTTGGATGAAAATTATCCCAATAACTCTGCAGCTCATCGGGACAGCTACATTTGGATAAACCATATTCTGTAGATTCGCAGTACCTATCTTATTGGATTGGTTCTATTGAAGCTACAGAGTAACTTTCAATGGATATCCACTAATATCTTCAATAATACTGGATACTATTCTATATGATTAAATTTCAAAATTGAGTTTATCAATTTTTGAGATTATTGTGAGTCATTAATTAATAAATTAAGATATCACAAAAGCTCCAACGATTTCACAATAATTCATTAAGATCTTGTAGGTCTTACGTTTCATAAGATGGAACATAGATAGTCCGGCACAAGTACCTAAATATAGAGATTATTCTGATTTTCATCATATGTTTGTCTTTACTTCCATAATATATCCATTTTTTTCGAATATGATACAATGTTTCAATACTAAATCATTACTCTGAAAATTGTATTTGAAATACACTCACCTTGAAAGTTCCTAGATTCTTAACAGAACAAGCAAATTTAACATTCCGTCCAGCAGCTACTGTGATATTTTCGATTACATCTGTAAATTCTGGCTCGTCAACTGTAACTGAAATCAAATAATTTTTTCTTTAGTATCATAGCTTATGAGGATAAATGAAATAATGGTAATATGTTTACGTACATTCGAATAGAATTCTAAATAGGCAGAGATAGTTGATTATATTTTGCACTTGATTATTATATTATGGTTCATTTTGAAACTATTTTGAGTGCTTTTTTCATGTGAAAATAGGTACTGGTTCTTCTTTAATCATTGCAACCAACCCTCTCCGTAAATGAGCCTCTATATGTAAAATAATAACTTCAAATTCTGTGCAAAACTTTGTGTTGATAGCGTCATAAGAAGATAAGAACCATAAAAATACAAGCAGAATATAGAAGAAAAATTACTGAATATTTCGGTAATTGCAGGTCTGACTAGGTTACAATTCAGTTAGTAAAATTACCATGCCAGACTCCTAAAGAACCACTCATCTAGGTAAACTAACGGGCAACAATGATATCATAGTGAATCTCATCTCATACAATAAAACACCAACATACAGTTATGTTGTGTTGATTTGCGTTGTGAAAATGTATACAGGGTGTCCCGGGAAGAATGCGACAAACGGATATCATGAATTAAGGACATCATGGAGGACTCCTATCAAAAGGTTTCAATCGCCTGAGTGCCTCCGTTTGGGATATACAGGGTGATGTTCATCTTATGAGTGAAATTTCACAGATCAATAACTCTTCAACTAATCGACCGAATACTTTCAAATTTTGAAGTTTTGTCATCCTTTACTAGCGCCTTCCTTCAATATTTCTGAAATCGAGTAAATCAGATCCGAACTAGGAAAATTTCAGACTTTTCCTATTCTCTTGAATATTGGATCACCCTGCACGTGAACATTCGATTTTTTTTCCGTTTTCGTAACCACAAAGAATTAATTCATAATAAAAATTCTAAATCTCTGTTTGGCACAGTCATACAGGGTGATCAATAAACATTCTCTTATGAGTGAATTTTTCATAGTCCAATAACACTTCAATTAAACCAACGAATAATTTCAATTTCTGAAGTTTCGTCACCCTTACTATCGTCTTCCTTCACAATTTCTGGAATCGAATAAATCAGATCCGGACCAGGAAAATTTTAGACTTTTTCTATTTTCGTGAATATTGGACGTAAACAATAAGATTTTTTTTCGTTGTCGTAACCACAAAAAAATTAATTCATTATAAATTCTGAATCTTCTGCTTGGCACCTTCATCAATAAACAATCCCAAGTTAAATTCTCGTTAAATGTTTGGTGCGGTAACTACAATAATAATCGTTTGATTTGCCCTAATATTTTTGAGAATAGGTGGACAGGAGAAATTCATGGAAATTTTCAGAAATATAATTCTGTTTGTTGATAAACATTCCAATGGAAACGTTGTAGTTGCAACATGATGGATCTAATGCGTACTAACCAAAAAAAGTGCGTGAATATTTGTCTGATTCTGTTGAACACAAATGGATTGGCAAAGGTGGAAATGTGGCCTGGCCTCCTCTATTCCTTTATCTGACACCCTTGGATTATTCATTATGGCGAGGTCTATGCGGTACAGAGTAACAGTATGAAGCATTTGCTACAAAGAATTATTGATGTGCGAGATATTATTAAATCTCAACCGAATACGATAGCGAAATCTGTGACAACTAGGTCAATGTGTCCAAAAATGTGTTGAAATGGAAGGATACTATTCTGAACAATCCCTTCTGAACTGAAAATATTTTATTTATTTAGTTTTTGATTCATTGTTTTCAAGTTCAAATATTTGCTGTTTTTGTCTATTCTTCATCCAGTTTGTTGATTAGAAGTTTTCTCAAATAATTTGAGCAAAATATAGGCAAGGCATTCGTAAAGGGTGATAAAACTGCGATTCTCGAAATAATTCTAACGATAAATTCAAGATTTCTTGAACTATGCAATTTCTCTCATCAGGGAATGTTTATTGATCACCCTGTATAACGGTGCCAAGCCCTGATTTAGAATTTTTATTATGAATTGAATCTTTGTAGTCACGAAAACGAGAACAAAATCATGATATCAACGTACAGAGTGATCCAATATTCACGAAAATAGAAAAAGTCTAAAATTCTCCTGGTCCAGATCTGATTTACTCGATTTCAGAAATATTGAAGGAAGGCGCTAGTAAAGGGTGACAAACTTCAAAATTTGAAATCATTCGGTCGATTAGTTAAAGAGTTATTGATCTGGGAAATTTCAGTCATAAGATCAACATCACCCTATACAGAGAGGGCCATTGAAAACGAAACAGCGGCTCTGTAAGTCGGCACAACCGAGTTATATAAAAACGCTCGGACACGTCAACAACAATTTCGAGGGGGACATCGTTCGCGATGAAATTCACCCGAAATACATTCCATCCCTCGGAGCTGTGACCGCCACCCCTAAATTTTTAAATGGCACCATATGGCAAGTGATACCTCATTTGAAAGGTAGTTTCCTTCTTAATATCAAACAACAAAAATAAATTAATTCTATCGATTCGTTTTCGAGATATAGGAACTTGAAGTTGGGAAATAACTTTTTATTCACTCAATCAATAAAAATAAGATCTAACATTGCAACTGTTCAAAGATAATTATCATTGTCAAGGAATTAAATGATCTAACTGTATACCCATTTCCATAGAATAGTACAAGTTCTGTTCAAAATGAGACCTCACATTTCGTAGCATTTCCGGCGTTATTCGACGGCATTCTTCAATAATTCTACGTCGTAAATCTTCCAGAGATACTGGTTCGGTTGCATAGATTTTGTTTTTCAAGTGACCCCACAGGAAAAAGTCGAGTGGGGTTAAATCTGGAGATCTGGCTGGCCACCCTATAGCGCCTCTTCTTCCAATCCAACTTCCAGGAAACATTCTATCTAAAAACTTGTTAAAATTTCAAGTGCTCTTCATGGTAACGATTGAGTGAATAAAAAGTTATTTCCCAACTTCAAGTTCCTATATCTCAAAAACGAATCGATAGAATTAATTTATTTTTGTTGTTTGATATTAAGAAGGAAACTACCTTTCAAATGAGGTATCACTTGCCATATGGTGCCATTTAAAAATTTAGGGGTGGCGGTCACAGCTCCGAGGGATGGAATGTATTTCGGGTGAATTTCATCGCGAACGATGTCCCCCTCGAAAATGTTGTTGACATGTCCGAGCGTTTTTATATAACTCGGTGCTGCCGACTTACAGAGCCGCTGTTTCGTTTTCAATGGCCCTCTCTGTATATCCCAAACGAAGGTACTCAGGCGATTGAAACCTCTTGATACGAGTCCTCCATGATGTCCTCAATTCATGGTAATCGTTTGTCGCCTTCTTCCCGGGACACCCTGTATAATCCAAAACTCGGAGCTTTAATCGGAAACTATGAAAGTAATTCGCATGAAATTGGCTGCAGAAACCCGTTGCTATGCGGTGCAGCTAGAATATATATGTAGGGTTTTTATATCGTTGTCTAGGGGTTTATATAAAAAAGGCCGCCGGAACTTAACTATGGTTTATTTACACTTTGTACAATTCAACGTCAATTGAATGTACAGCCACTGAACTTTCGTCTATCGTCTAATTGTCTGATTATTCGCGTTGATCCGTCTATATCTAACGTCGAATTATCTTACTCGCTGCGTACTATTTTACGTCGAATTCTATGCGTCTATCACGTCGAATTATTTAACCTTTCCCGTCTCGTCTCTAACGTCGAATCCTAACTATGTCCGTCTACTATCTTACGTCGAATTCCCTCTCGTTCCAGTATCGTACCTCAGTCCTTAAGTTTCAAGTACCTATTCCCCTTACGTCTTCCTATATCGATAAATCTGCATAGGGCAACCTTTTAGGGTCGATCGTGTAGTTCTCGTTTCGTAAAGTCAGTAGCGTATCATTCAGTCGGGTTTTAAGAATTTGGATCCCACACTCGGCCATCCTACTGAGAATCCGACTCGGATTCATATTGTATCCAAGGCTTCATATACTCCGAACAAGTCGATGTCCGAATGGGTCCTTCGTGGTTTCCTATCTTAACTACGTCATATCTGTCATTTCTCTTCACTTTGATCACTTCGTATGGTCCTAAAAATGTCTTATGCACTTTTAATCCTGCTCGAAATTCAGTTCTTCTAATCGAAACTAGGTCACCTTCTTTGAAAAATACGGCTTTACTCCTTTTTGCGTTATAATTTTTCCGATTTTTATCTTCGACTTTCATTGAGTGCTGCTTATGAAATTCTCCTCTCAAATTTTCTCTGGCTTCGTCAAACTGTTTCTTTACTTCTTTTCCTATAAGTTCTGCTAGCACAATATCTTCCTTTTTTCTCATCTTATTCCCTTGAGCTATTTTCACTCTCTCTAACAATCCATTTTCGTCAAGTGGTTTTTCTTCATGTTCCTTTTCCGGTTTTATGCATATCGGTTCTTCATCTCTGTTTACTTCAAAATTAGTAAACATCGTCTTTTTTGACTTAACATCTCCAATAATTCGTTTTTCTAACTTTCTGAATTTTCCATCGTCTATGTACGTCAAATGAATCTCATCGTTTACTACGCTCTCCTCAACTCTGATACTCATCAATAATTTTTCTTCTATTTTGTGTACAACTATTCCTTCTTCTCTTATGATTACTTCCGCTTGCTTCAATAAATTATTTCCAACTATAACTTGGAAATCCATAGCCTGTTTGGGTAAAATATAAAACAATAAATCAAATTCTTCGCCGTCTATTTCAACATTTTTCCTGATTGAACCTAATGTTTTGACTCGATTTGATCCTATTCCTTTAACTAAGATCTTATCCTTCGAAAGCAAATCGTCTCTGAAATATAATTCGTACACGTCTTGTCTAATGGCGCTTATATCACTGCCGGTATCAAATAATGCTAGTAATTTAATTTCGTCAAAAGTCAATTTAATTGCATTTCGCGGTACTATATTCATAGTATTAACATTAGTAGGAGTATGAGTTTGTTGTGAAATTTTGTCAGGACAGTTCGATGATAAATGACCAAATTTCTTACAACTAAAACATTTCACGCCTTTACTTCTGTCTGGACACTCTTTGGATTTATGACCGTGGGTTCCACAATTATAACATAGTTCTTGCTTATAACTTCTATTTTGATAACTAATTTTATCTCTATATTCCTTCTTAAATTCATGTTTTTTCTCGGGTCTCATATCGTCTCTAATCGTTTTGAAAGGTTTGATAATTCTTACAGGTTGTTTCTTGGAAATAGTTTCATAGAGTTTCACTTTTTCCTTGAATTCTTGAAAGTTTCTGGCACCATACAATATAATTTTATTTGATGATTCGTCTTGTATCCCGTCTATGATGTATTGTATTACAACTTCATTTTCTATATTGGCTCGACTAGCTATTTCCCTCATGATCAATACATATTCTTGCACATTCTCGTCATATCTTTTCTTTCTAAACATCAACATTTTATGAATTTGTGCACTGTTTACATTGACTTCAAACTCCTGAATCAATCTTCTCTTCAAAATACTCCAGGTTCTAATACCTTTTTGAGATTGTATAAATAGTTTCGCGAGACCTTTCAAAGATTTCTTTGCGAATATTAACTTTTGCAAGTCATTCCATCCCGTCACTTCTGCAATTTCTTCGAAATCCTCGATCCACTTTTCTATTGGATAATCTTCTTTTCCGTCAAATGGCCTAATACTATCTTCTACGTCTCGAAAAGTCAATGAAAAACTCTCTTTTTTCATAATTTTTCGTCTATTGAATTTGTCATGTCTTGAGGAATATTTTTCTACGTCACTGTTTTCATTCTCGTCGTCAGTGTTTTCCGTCTCGTCGTCATTTTCGTCATCTCTCTCCGATTCATCATTTTGTTCAAAGCCATATTCGAATTTTATTAAAAATGAGCATATACGATCGATAATTACGTCATCGGTTCCACTATAATCCAAGCCAAGCATATTGGAAACGGTTATCAGGTCTGGGAGTCTTAGTTGTTTATAAACGTCTTGTACTTTTGTCAAGTGATCGTCTGAGTTATTGTCCCATCCAAAACCCGAAAATTTACGTAGCGCTCTACGGACCTTATGCGGTTCGCCTTCATCACCGTAACAAATACAATGCAATGCTTTGACAGCGGATAATTTAGCATTAGATATTTGATTCTCAATAATTGTAATATCGCCCAAAGTTGACATTTTCAATAAAAGTACTCAGTCAATATTCAACGAAAAACTGAAAATTCAAATGAACGAAAACCGCCAAATTAAAACAGTCAACTCTAAAATCAATACTAATTCGACTATGCTTATCTCAACTCAAAATTATCCAAAAATTCGTACTAATAGCGAACGTTAAATGGCTGTATATTCTCACAAAATAAATCAAATCAATAATCACAAATATCAACAATGTTCAAATGCAATTTCAGAATTCAAAAATGTTAAAAAACAAATATAAAGTCTCTTCTTTGGTCGTCTTCTTTAACAAGCCTCGCAATATGGAAATTGGAAAGATAAACGTCCTACCTTGAAAGTCTGCATACAATTTTACCATTCATCCTCTGATTACTGCGGAAAATTGATCTCGTTTCGGTCCTTTCGTCTACTGGATCGGAACTCTCTCGTCTACACCTCTGGTACTGGCTTCTTCCGTATTCCCAATTGTTGATTGACTCACTGGCAATTCTTCCTCGTCGCAAATTCTGGACACTTCTAGGGGTACTTCTTCTTTTATCCCGTCGATGAAAAGGTTTTTCCACTTTTATCCCGGACAGTGTAGATAGGGCTTCCTTCTTCTTCGATCCCGGACAAGGTGAGGGTTTCCTTCTTCTTGGATCCCGGACGAGCCCCCAAAATGTAGGGTTTTTATATCGTTGTCTAGGGGTTTATATAAAAAAGGCCGCCGGAACTTAACTATGGTTTATTTACACTTTGTACAATTCAACGTCAATTGAATGTACAGCCACTGAACTTTCGTCTATCGTCTAATTGTCTGATTATTCGCGTTGATCCGTCTATATCTAACGTCGAATTATCTTACTCGCTGCGTACTATTTTACGTCGAATTCTATGCGTCTATCACGTCGAATTATTTAACCTTTCCCGTCTCGTCTCTAACGTCGAATCCTAACTATGTCCGTCTACTATCTTACGTCGAATTCCCTCTCGTTCCAGTATCGTACCTCAGTCCTTAAGTTTCAAGTACCTATTCCCCTTACGTCTTCCTATATCGATAAATCTGCATAGGGCAACCTTTTAGGGTCGATCGTGTAGTTCTCGTTTCGTAAAGTCAGTAGCGTATCATTCAGTCGGGTTTTAAGAATTTGGATCCCACATATATCTATATCCTCCTAGCTCGAAATTAAGGTACTCCTATGAATTTTTGAGCCAAAAAAACAAGAAATCGCATCGGGAAAAATCCATATTTACAAAAATTTTATTTATTTTGTCCAAATATATTTTCCAAAATTGTTCGTTGACGAATGCCATTTTCTCATGGAAAGTGCTTGGGTGATAATTTGCTTCTACAAGGCACATAAGCCTGGTTTACATCTGAATAATTAGTAGTAGAGTTCGATGGTAGAGTGCTTATTATTCCCCTACTAGAACAATGAAATAATGTTGCGCTAGTGACAGTAGAGTACCACAGATAATGAAAGGATAGTAAAGTCAAAAAGTTGATATAACTTGTGGAAAAGTACACTCGACTATTTCGCCCGAATTTCCACAATTTTACTCTACTTTCCTGGTTTGTTTATCGATTAGGTATACCAATGTAAATAAACATAAGTTTGGTTTCAGCAAAAAAGTAGGTACCAGAAAACGTGAATAGAGTTACCTACTCTACCAAAATGAGCATAGCAGAATGAATCCGAACGAAAGTATGCAAGTGAACTATTCAACTAATTATACCAATGTAAACCATGCTATAATATGATACCTTGAAAACCTTCTCAACTCTTTTTTCACGTGGTGGAAAGGTAACGCTATCATCATTATAGCATTTTCTATACATACGTTAATGAAACAGGAATTTTCTAAATAATGAAGAGTCTTCGAATATGGTTTTGATCGATTCATCTTAATATTCGAGTCATCAAAAATCTTACTGGAAATGAAAGGAATGTTTGCAATGTTATTAATTTCAAAATCGATTTCTAATGAGAAGTGATATAAAACTCTTTGTTCACCGGTTATAGTTATATAACTGGGTTGCCCCGCGTTCATTCAATCTGTCAATCATAAGTTCGATTGTTTATACCTATTGTGTCTATGCACAAACTATAACAAAGCTTGGGAAAGCGAGGTAATAAAGAGAATCAAAATACAGCATTTCTGTCAATACAGGGTGTTGAACAGAGACAACTCAAGTGATTTTACATTTTTACACAGGTCTCGAGGTCAGTTTTTTTCGAAAACAATTTTTGACGAAAGACTGGTTGCTTTAGGTACACTTGATTCAATTTTCAATTATATTTGTAATTATGGAATTTTGAACCGACAGAGGTCTTGAATGGTGGATTCGATTCGATTATGAAGAAACCTTGGTCAAATGGATTCGTTCATCCGGTCATCCGCCGTGTATACAATAACTCTGGAATATTTACTGATCCGTAATCACGGAAAAATTTAATTTATATTCCACTATTCTTCTCGACGTTTAATGATATTATCAGTTTGAAAGGACCAGGCAGCAGTATAATGGACAAATTTTCACAAGTAAATTTTTCGAGCCATAGACTCTGATTTTATGGCCCGACTCAATCGTATTACTAGTTTTCGAAATACAGAGTGTCGAAGTTGGAAAATGGCATTTCTTCGAATCAACATTTCTCGTAGGAAAACATTTTGTATGAATCACATATGCGCGACAAATTACGTAACGGTAATATATAAAAAGGGGCTACCGTTATAATAAAAGTTGTATGCAATGAAAATTTCATACAGAGTAATGGTAATAGACAGATTGGCATTAACTTCTTGGTATTTTGTCATTGTATAGGCTGTCCTAATTCCAATCCTCATGGAAAGCATTTCAAGAAGATTCAAAGAAAAACCCTCAACTTTTTCTGAAAATATAAGATATCAGAAAGCAGATCATAGATATCTTGATAGCGAAATATTTGAAAGTCATTTTTCAAGAAACTCGAGATCGAATCAAGACTCGAATCAAGATCACTATTAACGGCTTTCTGATATCTAATTATTTCGAAGAAAGAGATCGGGGTCCTTGAAGATTTTTTCTCTGAATCTTATAAATCTTGAGATGCTCCGAGTGAGCATAAAATTTGGGACACCTTGTACAATAGTATAATGACAAAATAAGTATAAGAAAACGCCAACCTGTCTCTTACCATAACTCTGTATGAAATTTTCATTGTAGATATACAACTTTGTGACAACTTTTGTTATCAAACCGACCGTTATCAAACGTTCGCCCCTCTCAATATAGTACCTTGGTTTATCTCAAAAACTGATGAAAGCGATATAAGCGGCATGAGGATCACTACGGAAATGAACTGAACTAGCGCAAGATTTACGTTACCATAAATCTGTATACGACTTTACAAGGACATAGATCTTTAACCTTCGATTTATCGAATTGAATATACATTTTTTATTATTACGAATATGTTATTCAGATGAAAATTACAAATTCAATAATTTCAATATTCTAGGGCAAATTATCGTATTATCATCGCCCTATCATCATTTCATATTCTGACTTATATTCTCGTTGAAAACAGGCGCGACGGTTCCCGGAACTATCGTGATAGTATTAATAATTATCGACAGTGCGATAATTAATCGCGAGTATTCTAAATGGTGACAGTTGCTGTGATAGTTACTATCACGATAGCATTATCGTGATAGTACTATCACCATGAAAATGAGTCTTAAATGTATCTACAAGAAAAAGTTTCCAGAGGGAGAGAAACACTCCCGGTGGAAACTTCTTGGGTTGGATTCTTCTAAAATGTTTCATCAAAACTGCGAGATTTAAGAGGTATATCTAGAAAGAATGCGCTATATTTCCTTACTGGATTCCTTATAGGACAGGAGGAAAAAACTCCAGATCACCTGGTGAAGGAATGCCTCGTCATAACTAGCAATGAAAACAATAGTTTGGAAAAAAGAGGTAAAAATGAGGGAGTAACCTTCTTGAAACGATCTCAGAAACTGGAGTTCATTACAGAACTATAGAACTGGGGGCTAGCTGAAGACTACGACGACTAATTGCGAAAATAGGACTAGGTCGCGCCCAAATAGTAACCCTAAGAAAAAAATTCTTCATTTTCGAAAACATGGGTGCTAACTTCACATTTTGAAAGTTATATTTTTTCATTATAGGTTAGATTACAAACAAAAATTTTTGTGTTACAAACAGTTACAAACGACGTACTTCCAAACTGATTTTTTTTTTGTTGAGAAAAATCGAAAAAGCGCGAAGTTGGCATCGGTATTTTTCTACCAGTATCATTGAGGTACAGACGAGAATTTTTGTGTTCAAATAGTTACTAACAAATGTAAGAAAAAACTCTTCATTATCGAAAAAGTGGGTGCTAACTTAGGGCTGCCATAAATGTTGGAACATTGACCGGGACAAAAAAAAAAATTAAAATATCACACAAAAATTCAAACCTCTTCTGAGAGGTATTCATTTAATAATCATCCGGGTTTTCTAGGATTAAAGACTTTTTTCACTTGGCAGTTGAATTATAACATATTCCCTTATAAAATAAGTCTCATTTATTCAGAAATATCTTCTGAAATAATTTATAAAGAACAAAAACAATATCAACTCGCAATAAAAACAACATAAAGTCGCCACAATAGAGGTAGGTAACTTTTCTCTTAAGCTTGATGCATTTCGTTTTGAAACCACTGCCAACATCTCATAGGAAAGGAAACACCTGTGCCACGTGAACATTGTGTCTCAGAATTGCGAAAATATATTGGCACATTTTGATGAGATTCGCCTTTATTTCATGTTCTCTTATTTTATTGAAAAATGATATCCATTCATTATGTATCTTTTTAGCTTTCCACTCATCTTACATTTTTTTAATGAAAAAATTCAAATACATGGATATATAAATTCTTCAATAAACAGAATCTTCAAGCGTAATACCTTTCCCATTCAAATTTTCAACAGTTTTTTCTACTATATTTCATAGGAATATCATTCAAAACCATTCATGCCAATTTATCGAATCTTGTCATTGGCCCAGTTAACTTAATTCGAGATATCGGGTGTTGTGAAAAATCTCTGACTTCACTGTCAAATTCATCGTGTATTCATGTGTATTCATCGTGCCATCATTCTTTGTTTTGTTATAGATTTGTCTTGTTTGGTTCCCAAAATATTCATTTAGTAATCTTCCATTCAACTCTTTCTCAGTATCCTCTCGATCAATTTCTACTTTAATAACAGTAATCAATGATTTTGAATCTTTTCCATCGGTTTTTCAATCAGAAATGCTTGACTGTGTAGAAATAAAGTATGAAGTTCTAATAACGAGTCATAAAAAGTCGGTTATAGCTTTTGAGGCCCTTTCTTCAGCTTTTTTTTCAATGTCACCCCCTTAGCTTCAGCAAGCGTTCAATAGTTAGAAGTAGTGAAAGCCATCGAATTCTAGAATGAGAAAGTACATTGTTGTAAGTTGTTTTTGCATACTCACGAAAACCTTTCATTGTTCGACCCTTACAGAAAATATCGAAAACTATTTGAAAATTTTACTTACCTACTCTATGTAAGGATATATGAATCTCATAATGTTCAAATTACTGACCGGGACAATTGAATAACTGACCGGGACACGGGGACATGTCCCGGCGTACCGGGACGTATTGCAGCCCTATGCTAACTTAGCATTAAGAAGTGATATTTCTTCATTATAGGTTAGGTTACAAACAAAAATTTTTGTGTTACAAACAGTCATTAACGATGTCCTTTCAAACTAATTTTTATTTCGAGAAAAATCGAAAAAAA